>NW_003852581.1:2491066-2515820 GCF_000181295.1 Otolemur garnettii
AAGAGGTTCCAACTCCACCTAGGTAAACATAAAAGATATAAAGTCTCCATCTCTTTTGTGGCTGAGTAGTATTCCATGGTGTTTATATACCTCAATTTGTTAATCCATTTGTGGGCTTATGGGCATGTGGATTGCTTCCATGACTTGGCAATCATGAATCGGGATGCAATAAACATTTTTGTGCAAATATCTTTGTGGTAAAAGGATTTTTATTCTTCTCAGTAGATGCTTAGTAATGGAATTGTAGGATCAAATGGAATGTCAACTTTTAGTTTTTTGAGAAGTCTTCATACTTCTTTCCATAAAGGTTGTATTACTTTGCAATCCCACCAGCAGTGTAGAAGTGTTCCCTTCTCTCCACATTCATGCCAGTATCTCCAGTTTGGGGACTTTGTAATGTAGGCTAATTTTACTGAAGTTGGGTGATATCTCGAAGTGGTTTTGATTTGCATTTTCCTGATGATTAAAGATGATGTATATGTTTTTAAATGTTTCTTGGCCATTCGTTTGTCATCTTCAGAGAAGTTTCTGTTCAAGTTATTTGTCCACAAAGAAATGGGGTTGTTTACTCTTTTCTTATTGATTAGTTTGAGTTCTTTGTGGATTCTTATTATCAGACTTTTGTCAGAATAATAACATGCAAAAATCTTCTCCTATTCTGAAGGTTATCTTAAGTTGTAGTGCCCTTATCTTTACAGAAGCTTTTTACCGTGATCAAATCCCAGTTATTTGTTTTTTGGTCTTGTTGCTATTGCCAGGGGTGTCTTACTCATCAAACACTTATTCCAGGCCAGTATCTTCAAGCATTTTCCCTGGACTCTTTTCTAGTATTTTTATAGTTTCTTGTCTTTAATTTAAATATTGTATCAAGCAAGAATCAAGTCTTGGCAGTGGTGGGCGGTGTGGGTCCAGTTTCATCCTTCTACAAGTGACTAACCAGATCCTCCGGGACCATTTATTAAACAGGGATTCTTTTCCAATATATGTTTTTCTTAAGTTTATCAAAGATTAAGTGATGATATGTAGCTGATAATGAAAAATAGTAAAAAATAACTTATAGAGATTCATTTCATACAAGTTAAGTGGCTTGAGATACAAGTGAACAAATTGATAACACACAATGATATTGATAACATACAATTTTAAACTTTGTTTTTCGTGGTTAACACTTTCACTATTCTCCACAATCCACTCAAATTTTGCCTTATCACTGTATGCATATGTGCATAAAACCCACACATTTGGGAGTTTCCTCTCTCTACTTGCAGTTCAAACTTCTGTGGCTCTTCTCTCCTTTGATATGCATATTCATAATGATTAAAGTTAGGCTCTATAACTACACCATCTATTACTATTGTATGTATAATATTTAATATATAATATGTATAAGTCTTGATAACACATAGTAAATGCATAACATAATCATCTATAAATAATTTTATATATGTATTACATAATACAACTCATACTTATTGGTCATTCATTTTGTGTGAGTTCTATGCTAGGTTTATTTTGTGTGTTTATCTTTCAAAAATCTTATATTTAGATATTTTGTGGTAAAATTAAGTGTATAGAAATAGTTCTCAAACGATTTCATGACTTTTTCAGGACACATAGTAAGTGCATGTTGTTGTCATCATATAATAATGTAATACAACTTAAATTTCTTTTATTAGAAGGCCTTTTGAATATTATGCCTTATTTAATAATTATTAATGTGTAAAATAGCATATGGAATCTACTTAATTCATAGATAACTATATTACAAAAATTCTAAACTCTCATGAAGATGAGGATATTTAAGCAACATCTATAACAAGACAAATATTTTAAACTGGAAGTAAAGTTTCTGCTTCTAGGTATAACTATGTTGTATAAGCAATGAATTGGAGTGAAAAATTAAACTGATTAAGACGATACAAGCAACCAAATAAAAAATTTTTCCTTTTTTTAAATTATATGCTATTTGAATTTCTATCTCATTTCCTTTTGAATATTAAATATACTTTTACAAAATTATAAACCATCAATAGAAATTCATAAACATAAGAAAGAAAAATTATTGTATTTATCACATTTTCTAACTGGAAATAAAATAAAAACTAATAATTGACTTTCTAAAAAACTGTATTATATGGCTTGGCACCTATGGCTCAAGTGGCTAAGGAGCCAGCCATGTACACCCAAGGTGGTGGGTTTGAATCCAGCCTGGATCCGCCAAACAACAATGATGGCTGCAACCAAAAAATAGCCGGGCATTGTGGCAGGCACCTGTGGTCCCAGCTACTGGGGAGGCTGAGGCAGGAGACTCGTTTGAACCCAGGAGTTGGAGGTTGCTGTAAGCTGTGATGCCATGGCACTCTACCCTGAGGACAGCTTGAGGCTCCGTCTCAAAAAAAAAAACAAAAAACAAAAAAAAAACTGTATTTTATTACTTTGTTGCTACCATCCATAGAAACCATATTTCCACTGACAAACTTCCCCAAAACTTGAAAACGTAATTTGAATTAAAAAAACAGGGATTTGGTTATTATTTGAATTTTCCTTTTTTTTTTCACAAAAATGAACCAAACTATAGAATTGTAGATTCATTCTTCTGTAGCAGCCAATTTGAAATATTTTTACAGAAACCAAAAGAGGGAAATCAAATTTTACTTAAAAAAGAATGGATGAGTTAATGCAGGTCAATATTTAAAAAGAGAGAAAATTATACCTTTAAAAATGTACAAACTGATTCAATATATTACAGGTGGTATAGAGAAGATATAAAAGATAGAGTACATATAAAATATAGAGAAACAACATACATTTCATTTATTTTTATTGTGTCAATAATTTTTGAAATCCACAAATTTTCTTAAATATGTATCAGGATAACTTCTTTACTTCACATATATGTAGCACTATCATCTAAAATAATATTTTACCTTTAATATAACCAAGACCAGCAGACTATATATTTAGCAAACATGTTTTAGGAGAAATAATCTTATAGAACCCTGAAGATGACAGTCTTTTATTATTGTACTGTTGTCAAATTTTTATTAGTTAAAATTTGAAACTATCCTTTTTTATCAAAAGTTTATCTTATGAAAATTTTTTAATTTTTTTCTTTTTTATTTCAAGTTAGGATGAGGATACAACTAGGTTAAAATGTTTGCTTTAAGAATTTTCTCCTTCATATAAACTTTAGTGAAGTTAATTATGATGCGTCTGGGGGTTATCTTATTCAGGTTGAGCCATGCTTGGCTATTTGCATTTCAGAATCTCTTGGCATTTTTTAAATGTTCTTCATAATCTCATGAAACAGGGCCTGTGTGTTTTATGGAGCAACTTCGTCATTTTCAGAGATTCCTATAAGGTGAATATTGGTTTTCATTTTTTTTTTTTTGTACTCACGTGATATTCTTTTTTTTTCTTTTTTTTAATTAAATTATAGCTGTATACATTAATGCAAACATGGGGTACAGTGTAGTGTTTTCATATAAAATTTGAAATACTTTCATCAAGCTGGTTAACATAGACTTCATGTCATTTGCTTAGTCATTGTGTCAAAACATTTTCTAGTTCTAGAAAAGTTCATTTGTACCCTTGTTAGACAGACCATATAGGTAATATTTCCAGTCACCCTCCCACCACCCAGCCACCCTTCTCCCCTTCACTTCCCCACCCCATCCCCATATTCTTGGGCTAGAATTAAGTTGTAGCTTTCTTTGATCCTACAATTCCATTATTAGGTATATATCCAGAAGATAAAAAATCACATTACAATAAAGATATTTGTATCAGAATGTTTATTGCAGCCCAGTTAATAATTGCCAGTTCATGGAAGAAGCCCAAGTGCCCATCGATCCACGAATGGATCAATAAACTGTGGTATATGTACACCATGGAATACTATGCAGCCCTAAAGAAAAATGGAGACTTTACCTCCTTCATGTTTACATGGATGGAACTGGAAAATATTCTTCTTAGCAAAGTATCACAGGAATGGAAGAAAAAGTATCCAATGTACACAGCCCTTTTATGAAACTAATTTATAGCGAATATTGGTTTTCTTCAAATTATCCCAAAGCCCTCTGAGAGAATGATCCATTCTTGCTCTCCATTTCTCTTCCTTTTTGAGTGCTTGGGCTTGTTCAAAAGCTTTGTCTTCAATATCAGAAATCCTTTCTTCTGCTTGATCCATTCTGTTACTGAGGGATTCTACTGCATTTCACAGATCTTTGAGGGCTGCAAATTCTTGTCTCAGTATGTAAACATCTTTGGTGAGGGAGGAGGATGGGTGGAGGGAGAGTAGTTGGTGGGACCACACTTACAGTGCATCTTACAAGGATACATGTGAAATTTACTAGGTGTAGAGTATAAATGTCTTAACATAATAAGAAAATGCCATGAAGGCTATGTTGACCAGTTGGATAAAAACATTTCAGATTGTGCCCCATGATTCCATTAATGTACACAGCTATGATTTAATAAAAAAAAAGTTTGCATTGTTAGGTTCAGTCTGTCTTGCAGTTGTGTACCCAAGAGGTGTGTAATATACTCTAACATACTGTCCATTAAGCGGAAGCACACTGAACCCATTCCCTACTTCCCTCTATCAGCTTCCTTCTTCTCCTGAAACTTTAATTGAATTCATATAAGTACTGAGTACATCAAATACTTGTATTTCCATTACTGTGTTGCTTTACTAAATAGAATGTCCTTCAACTCTCCAAGTTAATACAAAGATGTAAAGTCTCCATGTTTTTATGGATGAATAGTATTCCATGGTATATATATACCAAAGTTTGGTAATTCATTCCTGGGTTGGTGGGCATTTAAGTTGTTTCCACATTTTGGCAATTGTAAATTGAGCTGTGATAAACAAGTTAAGGAAAATGTCCTTATGATAAAATGATTTCTTTTTTCTTCTGGGTAGATGCCTCCTAGTGGGAATGCAGGATCAAATGGAAGGGCACTACATCTGCACCAGCATCTGCACCATGAGACTTTGTGGTTTGGGTTATTCTCACTGGGATTAGGTGATATCAGAGGAGGGATTTAATTTGCATTTCTCTGATGATTAGAAATTATGAGCATTTTTGTATGCTTATTAGCCATTCATCTGTCTTACTCAGAAAAAATTCTGTTCATAACTCTTGGCCAGTGACACATGAGATTGTTTGATCTTTTTGTGTTGACTAATTTTGAGTTTTCTGTAAATTCTATTTATCAACCTTTTATCAGATTCATAACAAGAAAAAATCTTTTCCCATTCTGAAAGATGACCATTTGCTTTAATTGTTGTGCCCTTAGCTGTGCAGAAGTTTTTCACTTTAAATTAAGTACTATTTTGTTGTTTTTGTTGTTTTGGTTTTTTCTCCCCATTGCCACCATAGACCTTTTCATATTAATAAAATCTTTTCCCAGGATGACATCCTTAAGAGTTTTTCCTATACTTTCTTCTAGGATTTTTATCATTCATGTCTTAGATTTAAATCTTTTATCTATCGTCAATCAATTTTAGTAAGTCATGAAATGTGTGGGCCCAGTTTCGATCTTTTTTTTTTTGCAGTTTTTTTTTTTTTTTTTTTTTTGCCGGGGCTGGGTTTGAACTCACCACCTCTGGCATATGGGCTGGTGCCTTACTCCTTTTAGCCACAAGTGCTGCCCCAGTTTCAATCTTTTACACATGGTTATTGAGTCCTCCTAGGACGATTTATTGAATCGGCATTCCCTCCCCAAGTGTATGATTTTTATTGGTTTATCAAAGATCAGATGGCAATAAGAGACTAGTTTAATCTCTTGGTTTTCTATTCTGTTTGTTGTGTTTCTATTTTTGTGCCAATACCATGCTGTTTTGATGACTCTGGACTTACAATACAATCTAAAGTAGTAGAGTGATATCTCCGAACTTATTTTTATTACTAAGTACATGCTTGGCTATATGGGATGGTTTTTCCAGTTCTTCAAATAATGATGTTAGTATTTTAATGAAAATTTCACTGAATATGTAGATTGCTTTGAGTAGTATAGACATTTGAACAATATTGATTCTTCCCAGCCAAGAGTGTCCTTTCATTTGTTAATGTCTTTTGATATTTCTTTTCTTTGGGTTTCATAATTATTTTTGTACAGATGATTCATCTTTTTTGTTAGGTATATTCCTGGATATTTCATTTCCTTTGACACTACTGTGAAGAGAATTGTGTCCCTGATTTTCATTTCAACTTGGCTGTTATTTGCATATACAAAGGCTACTGAATTGTGGACATTGATTTTATACCCTGAGACATTACTGTATCTCTTGATCAATTCCAGTAGTCTCAAAGTTGAGTCTGTGGGGTTTTGAAGTTTAAGATCTTGTCATCAGCAAAGTTAGAATTTGATCTCCTCTGCCTCCACTTGGATACCCTTTGAATCCTTCTCCTGCCAGATTGTATTGAATAAAATTACTATATTGAACAGTAGTGGGATATAGGACATCTTTGCCTAGTCCCAAATCTAAGTAGAAAAGCTTTTCACTTTTGCTCCATCAAGTCTGATATTAGCTGTGGGTTTGTCTTAGATGGTGTCAGTCCATTTCAGAAATGTGCCATCTATGCCTTTTATCAAATGATTTTTCTGCATCCATTGATAGGTTTATATGATCTTTGTTTTTGCTTCTATTGATTTGGTGAATTATGTTTATGAATTTGCATATGTCAAACCAACCTTGCATCCATGGATGCAATCCATGTTGTATCATGGATTGATACAATCATGTTGTATAATTTTTTTAATGTGTAGCTATAATATATTAGCTACGATTTTATTGCATTTTTTGCATGAATATTAATTACTGATATTGATCTGTAGTTTTCCTTTTTAGTTGGGTCCCTTCCTGGTTTTGGTATCAGGGTGATATTTGCTTGATAGAACAAGCTGGAGAAGGTTGCTTCCTTCTGAAAGTTTTGGAATAGGTTCTGCAGTATAGGTACAAGCTCGTGTTTGAAGGTTTGATAGAATTCTGATAGGAAGCCACCTGTTTCAGGGATTTTTTTTCCTTTGAAGTTTATTATTGCTTCTTCAATTTCAGTTCTTGATATTGGCCTTTTCAAGAGTTATATTTCTTCCTGGTAATGTTAGAGAGATGGTGTGACTCTAGATATTTGTCCATTTCCTCCAACCTGTAAAATTTCTGAGCATAGAATTTGTTACAGTAGTCAGAGAATGTGTTTTTTATCTCTGTGGTATCTGTTGTAATTTCCCCCCTTTTGTGTCTGATTGCAGTTAATAGAGACTTTTTCGTTGTTTCTATTTAATCTGGACAAAGTTTTTAACAATTTTATTTATTTATTTTTATTGTTTCAGATTTATTGAGAGTACAAAGAATTAAGTTACAAAGATTATGTACGCATTTGTTAGGAAAAGTCCCTCTTATATTTGTGCCCCACCCCTGAGAGCTGTTCCATACACCATAATCCCCATCCTCATCCCTTATCCCATCTCTCTACTCCCTCATTACCCTACCCCTCACCTTGATTTAATTTGGGTTGTTTAATTATGTGGGTATGTACTAGACTGTATACTGGCTTCATATTAGAATTGAGTACATTGGATTCTTGCTTCTCCTTTCTTGTGATACTTTTCTAAGAAGAATGTCTTCCAACTCTATCAGGTTAATACATCTTTTTTAATGGCTAAATAGTGTCCCATAGTATACATGCACCACAGCTTACTAATCTTTTCTTGTATTAGTGGGCATTTAGGTGGTTTCCACATTTTGGCAATTATATATTGAGGTGTGATAAATAGTCTAGTGCAAATGTACTTATGATAAAATATCATTTTTTTCCCTTCTGAATAGATGCCTAGTAATGGGATTGCAGGGTCAAATGTGAAGTCTAAGTTGACTTTTTGAGGATTCTCCATACTTTCTTTCAAAAAGGTTGTAATAGTTTACAGACCCTCCAACACCGTAAAAGTGTTCACTTCTCAGTATCTCCAGTTTGAGACTTTATAATGTGAGCTATTCTCGTTTGGGTTGGATGGCATCTCAAAGTTATATTGATTTGCATTTCTCTGACAATCAGGGACAATGAGCATTTTTTCAAATGTTTGTTAGCCATGAGTCTGTCTTCACTAGAGAATGTTTTGTTCATATCTCTTGCCCAGTGGTAGACGGGATTGTTGCTTTTTTTGTTGATTAATTTAAACTCTCTGTAAATTCTAGTTATCAACCGTTTATGAAATTTATACCCTGCAAATACCTTTTCTCATTTTGAAGGTTGTCTTTTTGCTTTACTTATGTCATTAGCTGTGCAGAAGCTTTTCAGCTTAATTAAGTCCAATTTGTTAATTTCTGTTGTTGTTGCGATGATCACTGAATGTTTTGTCAGAAAATCTTTCCCCAAGACAACAGCATCAAGAGTTTCCTGCACATATTCTTCTAAGATTTTTATCATTTTTGCCTTATGTTTAAATTTTTTATCCATATTCCATCAGTTTTTGTAAGTGGAGAAAGATGTGGGTCCAGTTTAAGTCTTTTACATAAGGAAATTTAGTACTCCCAGCACCATTTGTTGAATAGGTATTCTTTTCCCCACTGCATGCTTTTGTTTGGTTTATCAAAGATCAGATGGCTATAAGAGACTGGGTTCATCTTTAGTATTATCTTGTGCTCCATATGTCTATGTCTCTAATTTTGAGCCAATAGCAAGCTGTTTTGATTTCCATGGACTAGTAATATAGTGTAAAATCTGGTAGGATGATGCCCCCGGCTTTGTATAGCCTTAGCTATATATTTTTTCTGGTTCCATATTAAAAAATGCACTAATTTTTCCAGTTATTAAAAGTGTGATATTTATGTTTTAATGAGAATTACATTAAATGTGTTGATTGCTTTGGGTAGTATAGACATTTTAACAATTTTGATTTGTCCTAGCCAAGACTATGGCACATTCTTCCACTTGTCAATGTCTTCCACTATTTGTCTTCTTAGGGTTTCATAATTGTCCTTGTAAAGATCCTTTACCTCTTTTGTTAGGTATATTTCTGAGTATTTCATATCCTTTATAGATAATATGAAGGGAATTGTGTCCTGGGTTTGCTTCTCAACTTGGCTGTTGTTGGCGTATACAAAGGCAACTGATGTGTGGACATAAATTTTATACCCTGGGACATTACTGTATTTCCTAATCACTTCCAGGAGTTTTGGGGTTGAGTCTATGGGGGTTCTTATGTATAAGATTATATCATCACCAAACAATGAGAATTTGACCTCCATTGTCCCAATTTGGATGCTATTTATATCTTGTTGCCTGATGGCATTGACTAGAACTTCCAGCATAATGTTGAGTAATAGTGGCGATAGTGGAGATCCTTCCCTTGTTCCAGATCTAAGTTGAAAACCTTTCAATTTTACTCCATTCAGTATGATGGTAGCTGTGGGCTCCAATAGAAATTTCATAGATAGACAGCTTCAATCAGCTTAAGAAATGTATCACCTATGCCTATATTTTTAAGTGTTCTGTTAGAAAAAAGATGCTGAATTTTATCAAATGTTTTTCCTTCATCCATTGACAGGAGTATATGGTCTTTGCTTTTGATTCTATTGATATGTTAAATTACATTTATAGATTTGTGTATGTTAAACAAGCCTTGTATACATGGAATAATGACTTCTCAATTGTAATGTATAAGTTCTTTTTAATGTGTATCTGTAATGTATTAGCTAAGATTTTATTCAGTATTTGTGAAACAATATTCATTAATGAAATTTGCCTGTAGTTCTCCTTTTCAGTAGGGTCCTTTCCTGGTTTTAGAATCAAGGTTATTTTTGCTTCATAGAATGTGTTTGGGAGGATTATTTTCTTATAAATATTTTGGAGTAGATTCTACAGTGTAGATACAAACTCATTTTTGAAGGTGTAATAAAATTCTGACTGGAAGACATCTGGTCCAGGGCTTTTTTTTGTTGTGGTTGGAAACTTTTTTATTTTTTCTGCAATCTAAGTATTTTCTGTTGATCTGTACAAAATGTTTTTCCTCCTGTTTATGTGAGTTTTATTTATCCTTTCTAATAACCAAATTTAATTTCATTAATTTTCTAAATGATTCTTTTGTTCTCCATTTCATTTATTTCTGTTTTAAATTTGCCTATTTCTTTCTTCTGCTTTGTTTGTGATTAGATTTCTCTTCCTGTTCCATTTCCTTGATATGATTCATTAAGTTGCTGATGTGCTAATTTTCAGTTTTTTTGGATGTAGGCATCTAATGTTATAAATATCTCTCTCAGGGCTACATTTGTAGTATCCCACTTGCTTTGGTAATTTGTAGTGTTGTTGTTATGTACAAATAATTTAATAATTTCATTTATTGTCCCAACTGTTACCAAGCATAATATTGTTGGTTTTCATGATTTTGTGTGTGAATGAAAATTTTTGATGGAATTGAGTTCCACTTTTACTGCCTTATTGTCTGAAATGATACAAGGTATAAATTCAATTCTTTCAACTTTGCTCCAGTTTGATCTGTGTCCTGGAATATTTCCTATGGGATGAGAAGAGTGTATACTCCTGGGCTTGGGGTAGTGTGTTTGCACATGTCTATTAAGCCCAATTATTCTAGGGTCATCTTTATGTTATTTGTATTTTTGTTTTGTTTCTGGTTTTAGGATCTGTCCAGTTCTGTCAGAAGCGTATTGAATTACCCAACTATTACAACTACTACAGTGTTATACTGTATCATATTCCTCAGATCAATTAAAATTTGGGAGCATTTAAACTGGGTCCATAAATATTTAGACTCAAAATGTCCTCTTGTTGTATTTTTCCCTTGACTAGTAAGAAGTGACCTTACTTGTCTTTCTTAACGTTAGTTGCTTTATCTGAAAATAAGATTGTGACCTCTCCCTTCTGACTTCCAATTGTCTGAAATTTTTTTTTTCCTGACACTTTACCCCAAGGTTTTTTTCTTCTCTTTCAAGTTTAGAAATGTTATTTAGATATTATATTTCCTGGAGACATCATGTAGATGCATTGGGAATTTAATACTATCAGCCAGCCTGTGCAACTTAAATGTGAAATTAAAGCTATTTACTCGTACTGAAATAATTGATAAGTATAAAACACTTCTATTCATCTTATTTTTTGAAAGTCCTTTTTTTTTTTGTCATTTTCACTGTTACTGAAGCTAGATTTTTGTCCTTTAGTGTCTTGGTGTTTACTTTTCTGGTGGTCCTTAGTGATGATCAGTGTGGAGAATAGATTACAGTATCTCCCATAGAACTTCTCTTATCATAATTTTATCCATGTTTGCATATAAGTAAAAAAAAATTATCTCTATATCATTTTTGAAGCTTGGTTTAGCATGACACAGAATTCTCATTGAGAATTGTTTTCTTTAAGAATATTGAAGGGAGATGACTTTTTCCTTCTGGCTTGTAATGTGTCAGCTAAAAAGCCCACTGTCATCCTGAGGCATATGTCCCTGAAGGTAAATTAGTGCTTACTCCTGGCTGCTTGCAGTATTTTCTCTTTTATCTTCACTTTGAACAGGTTCATTATAATGTATCTTAGAGATGCTGTTTTTGTGTTGAGATGACCTGGGGTTAGGCATCCCTTTAAAATGTAAGTGTCTGAAACTTTGGTAATATTTGGGAAATTTTCATTTATGATAACATTCAGTAGGGCATCCATTCTTTTCAGACATTCTTATCCCCCTTCAAGGATACCTAAAATTTGTATGTCTGAATGGTTCATGAAGTCCCATACTTCACTGAGTACGGGCTCTGCTTTCTCTCCTTTTCTGCCTTTTTAACTGCCTGGGTTAGATCAAGCGTTTTATCATCTTGCTTTGAGAGTCTGTCTTCTCAATGGTCTTACCTATTATTGATACTTTTTACAGCATCTTAAATTCCCTGATTGACTCCTTCAATTCCTTAAACTCCACTATATTCTTTTATTCTTCATATCTTTCATCCATTATTTAGTTCTATTTTTTGATTTTTTGAAAATTTTCCACTTTCTCATCATTTCCCTATATAGTTTTTTCATCCATATTTTAAATTACCTTTTTGTGTTTTCCATTTTTTTCATAGGTGGAAATTTCTGTGGTGCCTACTTCATGATCTCTGGGCTTGAATATTGCTCTGTTCTGCTTTTTCATGGTAACAGAATTTTTCCATGGGTTTCTACTTATGTTTACTTTATTTCCCTACTTTATTCTTATCAATATCTCCTTCTCTTTAAATTACCTTGTCTCTGTGATTAGGTGTTGAACTTGTCTTTTTCTATAAGGTCCAAAGTAAGAGAAGCTAAAGAGAAAGAAAGGAGAAAGAAACAAAACATAAAGAAAATAAAAAGAGTGGGTTTTAGGGGAAAAATGAAAAAAGGAGTGAAACAGGACAGAAAGAGAGAATAAGAGAGACAGTATAAATTGTAGTGTTCATTAAGTGCTGAGACCCACACCCACAACTTCAGTACACTGTGAGGAGTCAGTGTGTGTGGGTCTCCTTAAGGGAGGAACTCTTTACTAGCTTTGGAAAAAGGAAGAATCCACCTCTTCAATTCATTGAAAAAAAAAATCAACAGTGTACGTCAGTGTATACCTACCAATTCCATTTTTCCGAAGGCCAAAACTAGAAGGACACAATAGATCATGAGCTTAAGGCCTCCTTGAGCCTTACCAGTGCTGTGACCCCCACTCCAGATGTCATATTGAGACATCTCTGTCCTTAAAATCAGAATTTAAAAGTAATTAGATTAAAGTAGATCAGAGAAAAAATAATAAAATAGATGAAAATAAATTATGTATGATGAAATTATAAAAAGGCTGTTTTAGCTGTTGTTTTATGTGAGAAAGATAAATAGAAAAATTGCTATCAAAAGAGAAAAAAGGAGAGAAATGAAAAGAAAAAAAAATAATATGGGCTGATTAACTGTAGCAGAAATGTTGATGCCCTTGCTATTGCAGAAAGCAAAAATTAAAAAAAAAAGTACAACTAAGCTACACAAAACAAGACAAACAGCAGCAACAACAATAATAACAACAAGTGAGTAATAAAATGAGAAAATACACAGACACATGCATATTGCAATAAATTGTATGGACACCACATGGCCTTGTCATGTTAGCAGACAGAGAACATAAGCTGGTATTGCTGTAGAAGATGAGAACCAGAAGCCACTATCTAATGCTAAAATGACCCAGTACTGTCTTCTTAATTCATTTGCCCTCAATCAGGGTCTGGTTGTTTCACTAGCATTATGTACCCATGGGATTGGGATGCTAAATCTCTCTTGATATTTCTTAGGAGTCACAGCTTCACCTTCCAAACAGTGGCCCTGTGGCCACATTGTGTCCTTCCCAGGGGTCTGGGAGCTGTGCATCTCACCGCAAGCCCAACAAACATGCCATAGATGGGCATACACTAAGACCCTGCAGACTCTTTCTCCCTGGCTGCCTTCCTACAATGGTAGCACTCTGTTAGTAGTCAAGCTTCCTCATGATTCCTTCTTGCTTTACAGATGCTGTTTGAGTTTACTTGCTCCCTGAAGCTTTTCCAGGGACACTCCAGTAAGCACCACAGTCCAAGAACAAAAATCTGTAGGACATCTCTTTTCTATCTTTAGTCTTCCCCTAGAGTGCCAGCCAGCCCTGTCCATATGCAAGCATTGCCTTCTGTGTTGATATTCCTCAACTCCTGACATCCTCATTGGCTCCTTGAGTCTTCTACTTCTTTACTGTGCCCAGGAGTGGTGTTTCTGGACAGGATCCCCTAGCCAGAGCTGGCTGAAGTCCACTCTCCCTTGTCTCACTGCAAGTGGGTTATAAGGAGATGTTTCTAATTTGACATCTTTCTTTTTCTTTATGACTCTACAATTATTAAACTGAAATTAATAAAATTAAGAAAAAATTATCAAAGATCTGGACAAAATTAGGAAGGATATAATGTACTTAAAAATTGAACAAGTAATGTAGGGAGTTTCAAAATAATGCAAAGAGTTTCAGCAGCATATTAAACCATTTTTGCTTAGATATGGAACCAGACATGAAAGTGCACTATATCCATTACTATTCAACATAGTGCTGGAAGACCTACCCAAACCAATCAGAC
Source organism: Otolemur garnettii (assembly GCF_000181295.1). Taxonomy (NCBI): domain Eukaryota; kingdom Metazoa; phylum Chordata; class Mammalia; order Primates; family Galagidae; genus Otolemur; species Otolemur garnettii. The sequence continues at coordinate 2,505,153 of NW_003852581.1, forward strand.
AAGAGAAAGACATCAAATATATCCAAATAAGGACAGGGGAGGTCAACCTATTGCACTTTTCTGACAATAACATGTTAAACACAGAAAATTCCAAAGATTGAAGCAAAAGACTGCTGGAATTAATAAACAAACTCAATAACAACTAAGGATACAAATTCAATGTACACAAATTAGTAGCTTTCATACATGCTAACAACAGTAACCTGAGAATCAAATCAAGGACACAATACTATTCACAGCAGCATCAAAGAAAATAAAATGCCTTGGAATATACTTAAAAAGGATGTAAATGATCTCCCTAGGGAAAATTATGAAACACTGAGGAAACAAATTGAGGAGGGCATTAATAAATGGAAAAACATATGCTAGTGGACTGGCAGAATTATTATCATTAAAATGTGTATACTTCCTAGGGTAATTTATAGAGTTAATGAAACTCCAATTAAAATACCAATGTTATATACTGTAGATCTTAAACAAAATTTTTTTCTGCTTCAAATGGAATAAGAAAAGACTATGAATAGAAAAAACAATCTTATGAAATAAGAACTAATCTGGGGTTATTACTAGAGTTTAGGCTATATTATAAAGCTGTAGTAATTAAAAAAGCATGGTGTTGGCACAAAAATATAGACATATACCTATAAATAAGAATAGAGAATCTAGAGATAAAGCCATCCTCATATTTCCACCTGATATCTGACAATGCAGAACATTGTATACACTGAACAAAAAAAATCCCTATTTAATAAATGGTGTTTGGAGAAATGGATAGCCAAATGTATCAGATTGATACAGGATTTATGTCACTCACAAAAATTAACTCATGGTGGATAAACATTTAAATCTAATGGACAAAACTATAAAAATAATATTTAAAAATTTAGGATAAATTATTATGAATATCTATATAGGGAAAGAGTTTATGAAGAAAACCACATTGGCAAATAAATGAGACATGATCAAGTTAAAAAGTTTCTGCATAGTCAAGACATATTCAACAAAGCAAATAGACAACCTCCACCATGGAAAAAGATATTTGTGCACTACATATTTAATAAAGGACTGATTACTTGAATTACATAGAACTCATGTAAATCATCAAGAAAATATTAAACAAAAAAAAGAAAAAGAAAATATTAAACAACCACATTAGATGTTAGATAAGAGACATAAGCAGAAGATCCTCTTTTTCAGATTGTCTAACAGCCAATAAAACATGAAAAAGTGTTCATCATCTCTAATCAGTAAAATGCAAACCAAAATCACAATGAGATATCACCCAACCCCAGTGAGAATGGCTCACGTCATAGTCAAAGCAACAAATGCTAGAAATGGATATGGAGAAAAAGGAACACTCATACATTGTTGATGGTACTTCAAACTAGTTTAACCACTATGGGAAGTGGTATTGAGATTTCTCAAAGAACTTTAAGTATACCTACCTTTTGATCTTATACTCTATCTCCTAGATATTTAACCAAATGATAAAAAAGGGATTTTTTATTGAGACAGAGTCTTATATGTTGCCCTCAGTAGAGTACTGTGCATCAGAGCTCACATGAACCTCAAACTCTTGGGCTCAAGTGATTCTCTTGCCTCAGCCTCCCGAGTAGTGAGGACTATAGGCAGCTACCACAATGCCCTGCTATTTTTTTGTTGCAGTTGTCCTTGTTAGTTAGCTGGTCCAGGATGGGTTTGATTCTGCCACCTTTGGTGTATGTGGCTGGTGTCATAACTACTGGGCTATGGGTGATGAGCAAAAAAAAAGACATTTTATAATAAAAACCCTTGCACTCAAATGCTCATAGCAGCCCAGTTCAAAATTGCAATGATATAGAAACAACCCATGTGTCTAATACATAGACAGATTTAATAAATTATGATATATGTATATCATGGAATACAACTCAGCTATAAAAAAGTTAGAGACTGAGTATCTTTTGTAACAATCTAGATCGAGGTGGAGACAATTCTTCTAAGAGAAATATTACAAGAACAACAACAAAAAAAGAACACCACATACACTCATAATAAATTGGAAATAGTTGGTCAATACTTATATGCATATATGAAAGAAAATCTCAATGACATTTAAGTCGAGTGAAAGGGGGAAAAGGGTGAGTAAATTTCCACCCAACATGTACATTGTACAGTGCCAGGGTCCTTCCTTGGGAGCACAGTCCCTTAAGACCTGTGGAACTGGCAGCAAGTGATTAAAAAAATGAAAGTAATAGTGGCAAGTGATAAAGTAACAAGACATGCAGAATAGAGTTTTCAAAGGTGGGCACAGAGGACAACCCTAGCTTATAGGACTTCAGTGAGTGCCTCTGAGTACTTGTTCCATCCGACTTTTACTGAAGGCTACTTTCTCATTTAGCCCAGAGGGTAAGCTGATGGACATCAGCAGGTTCTCTGAGTAAGCATGTCAGCTCTTATTCTATCTATAATCATTAAATTTAAGAGTCTGAGCAGCCTTGATAAATTCAAAATCTGAGCCTTGTTTTGGGGAAGCCTGTGTGGTTACACACATAGTCCTTGGTGGAAGTTAATCCTAGGTAGTTCACGGTGGAGAAGATGCCATAGCCTCCCAAATAGCTGGGACTACATATGCCTGCCACAATGCTTCAGTATTTTTAGAGACAAAGTTTCTCTCTTGCTCAGACTTGTCTCAAATTTACAAGCTCAGGCAATCCACCTGCCTTGGCCTCACAGACTGCTAGGATTATAGATGTAAGCCACTGCACCTAGCCTAACTTTAATCATTTTAAAAAGAACAACTGTGGCTCAGTGCTTGTGGCTCAAGTGGCTAAGGTGCCAACCACATACACCTAAGGTGGCGGGTTCGAATCCAGCCCAGGCCCGCCAAACAACAATGACAGCTGCAACCAAAAAATAGCCAGACGTTGTAGTGGGTGCCTGTAGTCCCAGCTACTTGGGAGGCTGAGGCAAGATACTTGCTTGAGCCCAGGAGTTGGAGGTTGCTGTGAGCTGTGATGCCATAGCACTCTACCAAGGGAGACAGCTTGAGGCTCTGTCTCAAAAAAATAATAAAAAAAGAACAATTGCCTATCTAAACTATTGTATATTAAACAGTGAGATGTAAACATTCCTAATTGTATATGAAATTAGCACATTATACCCCATAAATGCATTAATATATACATGAAAACAAATAAAAGTTTGTATCTCACAAAAGTAAATTAAAAAATGAATAAATAATTTAAGCCTTTTGCAGCAAAGCAAATGCTGAGGGAATTTTTCATGAACAGACATGCCCTGTAGGGAATACTGAGAATTATGTCATACAAAGAATTCTCAAAACAGACACACACCAGTGAAAATTACACAAAATATCTAAATATCACAACACATGACACAATGGCAAAGATGAAAACAAAACATTAAGATACTACTCAACATGATAAACAAAACAGCATCTTACCTATCAGTTTTGTCACTCAACATTAACAGTTTGAATACTCCACTCATAATACATAAGCTGGCTGAATGGATGGGAAAAAAAGTATATGCTGTCTCCAGGAAACACATCTAATGTGAAAAGACAGCCAGAGATCAACATTAATGAATGGAAACAAATATTACATGAAAACATAAACAAAAGAGAGCAGGTGGTCATTTGCACATCAGGTGAAAATAACTTTAAATCGACTATGGTAAAGAAAGACAAAGATGGTCATTATATATGGTCAAAGGGAGCAATTATAAAAGAAGACAGAAAAAACATAAATATGTATGCATCTATCAGTGTTATGTAATATAAGATATGCAGCAAACACTATAATATTATTAAGCAAGGAAATAAATAGTAGCATCATTATTGATGGATACTTTAACACTCCACTGTCAGAGATGGAGAGGTCTTCCTAGCAGAAAATACATACACACTGTACTTTATCTGGATTCTAAAACAAATGGATCTAAGAGACAAATACAGGACATTCTATCCCCCAAAATATTGAATATGCATTTTTCTCAAAAGAACATGAGAAATTCTTCAAGCTTTATCAGAATTTAGGCCACAAAACATGTCTCAACAAATTCAAAATCATCAAAGTCATATGATGTATTTTCTGAAACAGTAGTGTAATATAACTGGAATGTAATTTCAAGAAAAACACTCAAATTTACAGAAATTCGTAGAAAATGAACACATTGTTTCTGGATGATTTTTGAATCAATAATGAAATTAAGATAGAAATTAAAAGATTATTTGATGCGAACAACAGAGGAAACAAATGTTTTCAAGATCTTTGGGTAAAAATATTCCCAAATGGAAAATTTATGCCCTGAAATGCCCACATCATAAGAACATAAATATCATATATTAACAACCAAATATCTGAAAGAACAAGAAATGCAAGAGAAAACATAACGAAAAGTCAGTAGAATAATACACATAACAAAGGTCAGAGCAGAATTAAATGAAATGGGAAGAAGAAAGAATACAAAAAATCAATAAGACAAAAATTGTGTTGTTCGAAAAGATAAACAAAAATGATAGAACTCTTTCTATTCTAATTAGAAATGGAAGAGAGTGGATTCAAATTAACTTAATATAATATGAAAGAGATATTGTAACTTATACCACAGAAATACAAAATGTCATCCATAAAAATGAAGAGAATACTACACACATATAGTGGGAAAAAGTGAAGGAACTGGACAAATTTTTGGAAACATAAATCTTTGAAGACTCAATTAGGCATGAATTTAATTCTTCAACAGATCTATGATGAACACTGAAATTGAAGCAGTAATTTAAAAATTTTCAACAAAAATAATACTGGACCAAATGGATTTACATTCGAATTCTATGATACCTACAAAGATGAACTAGTACCCACACTGCAGAAATTATTCCTAATATCAAGAAGGTATCATCTTGAGTGCAAATCTGGGGAAGAAAACAAAAATAAAAAAATACTGGCAACTAATACTTATAAGTATAGTTGCAAAAATCCCCAGTGAATGAAATGCTATGAAACTTAATTGATCATCACATAAAAAAATAATCCACTATGACCAAGTGAGCCTTATTCCAAGGATGCAAGGATAGTTCAACATACATAATCATTAAATGCAAATCACCTGGAAGCAAACACATGTGTAAGGTCATATTAATAAATGTGGGAAAATATTTGAAAAAGTTCTACACACTTTCTTAAGAAAAATACTTAATAAACCAGGTATTGAAGGAAAATATTTCAAATTTATAAAAGCCATATACGACAAACCCATAGTTAACTTCATTCTGAATGAAGAAATGTTGAAATTATTCCCCCTAAGATTTGAAATAAATTAAGAATTTTACCTTTCACCACTTTTATTCAAGATAATACTGGAGTACCTACAGAGGAATTAGGCAAGGGAAAAATACATATCTAAATTATGAAGAGGAGATCAGTTTATGACTTTTTATTAATGATATAATATGATTTTATGCCTAGAAAACCCTATAGAGTTCCCCCAAATACTCCTGGATTTGATAAAAAAAAATTCAGCAAAGTCTCAGGTTAAAAATTCAATATAAAGAAATCAGGAGCATTTCTATGAATACATACTAATAACAATAAAGCTGAGAGTCAAATCAAAGACTCAACATCATTTACAATAGCTACAAAGAAAAAAAATTCTTAGGAATATGCTTAACCAAAAAGATAAAAGATCTCCACAAATATAATTATGAAACACTCAGGAAACTAATGATGACAAAAATAGGTGACAAAACATATCATGCTTATAGATAGGTAGAATATGTTAACAAATTCATTCTACTCAAAACTATTTACATGATCAATGCAATTCCCATCAAAATACCAACATTATATTTCACAGGTCTTGGAAAAAAATATTATTATGTGTTTAGTTTGTAACTAGAAAAGAATCCAAATGGTTAAACAACCTTAAGCAAAAAGAATAATATTGGAAGCATAATATTTCACAACATCAAGGTGTACAACCAGGTTACCGTAAAAAAAAGGTGTATATATATAAATATATATAAGATAAAATATATGTAATATATATTATGTTATTATATATAATGTAATAAACTCATATATACAAATGTATTATCTTTATATATTATATATGAATGTATAGTTATATATTATTTTTATATATTATATATTTTATACACACAGTATAATAAAATAATTATAGTTATAATTATATTAACATAATATAGTCTATGCTATGATATATATTAATTTTATAATATAGAAACATAATTTATATAATTATATATGAATATATGATATATTAATATATGCAAATATATGTTATTTCACATATTATAGATGGATATATATTAATTTTTATTATTTCTTATAACATATTTTGTTATATATAAAATAATTTTCTTTCTAATTATATTTATATATTATGTATACTTGTATATATTAATATATTTTTATAAGATGGCCGACAGGCACCAGTCTCCGACAGAAGCTCCTGTTCAGAAGAAAGGATAAAGTCCAGAGAAACACCCAACAAAGTCGAAAACTGGGAGCCCAGCTGAGAGAGAAGAGTGATACCGGCAGGACACCTCTTCTGAGACAGACAGAGACTTCTAGAGGAAGCTCCACAGGTACATAAATCTCTCCAAAGGAATAGCATCCAGCCCCTCCCCCAAGAAAGTTGTGCTTTTCCTTTGTTTCCTCCGAGTCTCCTACAGGCCACCGATAAACTGAGGACCTATTCTCTCACTCCACAAGTGAGAGCCGCCAACAGGGAAGTTTACTACCCTGGAGGAACCCAGTTGAGACTCAGAACACCCTCCCTCAGGCAGAAAAGTGGAAGTAGCGTTTGCTCTGCCATTTTGAGTTTCCAGTCCACTCTCTCTCCTCTTGCCAGCTGGGACAGGGAGAGGAGAGCCAGGAATGACATCTACCCACCCTTTCAAGACCAACCCCCTGTTCCAATCCTTCACCAGGAGAACTCCTTGATCCACAGTTTCTGTGTGCAGACAGACCCCCCTCAGTCTGCGCATTCTGTGCTCAGCTGTCTCCCTGGCTGCTATCTGCACTTCCTGAGACCTTGGTGCCGGTGACCGGGACTGACTCCGAACAGGGAGGGCTACACACCCCACCAGGCATCCACCTCCGGGGCTTTGGTAGCCCTTAACAGTGATAGACTTCTGCTGGGTCGAGTCACTGAGCCACGCCCACCTCCCGGTGCCCTGCTGGCCCGCGGCTTCCATTGACTCCTGCCGGGGAAAATCACACAGTCCCGCCAGCTGCTTGCTTGCCTCCAGGGCTTTGGTGACTGGCCAGGGCAATTGACTTCTGCTAGGGCAGGTCAGCAACCACGCTTGCCTCCTGGGGCTCCCTGGCCCTGGATCACCACCAGCCCCTGCCTAAGAGGGTCGCACTGTCCCGCCAATGGCGCTCCAGCCTCCAGGGCTTTGATGACCAGGGAGGGCAATTGACTTCTGCTGGGTGGGTCGCGCAGTCTCACCCCACCTCCCAGGGTCTTGTCAGCTGGCAGTTGCCAGCAGCTCTGGCGGGGAAGGGTTGCGCCATCCAGCCAGCGGCGCGCGTGCCCGACTCTGGGGCATGGCGAATTGCGACAGCAGCTGACTTCTGCTGGGGCAGGTCACGCAGATGTGCGCCTGCCTCTTGGGACCTCCTAGTGCATGATCACCATGACCTCCCACCAGAGAGGGTTGTGCCATCCCGCCAACTGTGCGCGTGCCTCTGGGGCTTTAGTGGCTTGCAAGGACAATTGACTTCTGCTAGGGCAGGTCGCGTGTCCTTCTCACAGGGACTTGCCAGCTTGCTGTCACCAGCAGCTCCTGCCTGGGAAGGTCACGCCATCCCGCCAGTGGGGCACCTGTCTCTGGGGCTTTGGTAGCCAGCAAGGACAACTGACCTCCCCTGGGGCAGGTTACGCCTGCCTCCCAGGGCCTTGAAGTTACACTGACTCCTGTAGGGGTGGGCTGTATCACCCTGCCTGCTGGCCCCGCCTCCCAGGGTCTTGCCAGGTTGTACCCAGGAGAAAACTAGAAGAATTCACTGGCAGAACGGTTTTAGGGACGGTTTCCGAAAGGTGCAAATTCAACATGGGATGGAATCAGCAGAAAAACTCTGGCAACCAGAATAACCAGAGTAGATTAACGTCCCCAAAGAAGGATGGACTAGACCCAATGGAAGACCCACTACATAAACAGATATCTGAAATGTCAGAAATTGAGTTCAGAATCTGGATAGGGAGTAAGATCAACTGGGTGGAGGGAAAGAGGGAGCTAGAATTTCAAATCATTCAAAAGCTGTCCCAGGAATTCAATGATTTCAAAGATAAAATAATCAAGGATTATGATACTCTGAAACAAGAGGTTGCAGATTTGAAGAGCACCGTTGAATCCCTCCGTCAGAGGATGGACGAGGCAGAAGATAGAATCTCCGACACTGAAGACAAAGACTTTGAACGCACCCAGACTTCCAAAGATTTTGACAGATGGAGAACAAAAACAGATCTCTCACTCAGAGAGATCTTGGATAATTCGAAGAAAACTAATATTTGCCTCATAGGAATCCCTGAAGGTGACGAAGTTGCTCCACAAAACACAGAGGCTCTCCTTAACGAAATTATGAAAGAGAACTTTACAGACATGCCAATGGATCCTGAAATTAAGATAGCAGACAGCTTCAGAACCCCAGCAAGACTCAACCCGAACAAGGCATCCCACAGGCATATCATAATCAACTTTACTAATGTTAACATGAAAGAGAAAATCCTGAAAGCAGCTAGACGCAAGAAAACATTAACTTACAAGGGGAAGACTATTAGAATGACTGCAGATCTCTCTGCTGAAACCTTTCAGGCTAGAAGAGAGTGGTCATCAATCTTCAACCTCCAACCTCCTAAAACAAAACAACTTTCAACCCAGAATCCTCTATCCAGCTAAATTGAGCTTCATTTATAATGGAGAAATTAAATATTTTAATGATATTCACATGTTGAAGAAATTTGCCATTACTAAGACAGCCCTCCAGGATATCCTCAAACCTATCCTCCATAAAGACCAACGCAATCCTCCACCACACAAATAAACCCACCCAGAAAATTTAGACTAAATTCCAATCTCCACAGTCACAAAAGGATCAAAGATGTCTAATGAACCTTCAAAAAACTCAACACCCAAAATTATGTCAGGATTATCAATAGTGTCAATCAATGTAAATGGCTTAAACTGCCCTCTAAAGAGACACAGGCTGGCTGACTGGATACAAAAACTCAAGCCAGATATCTGTGCATTCAGGAAACACACCTTATTTTAAAAGACAAGCATAGACTCAGGGTGAAGGGATGGTCATCTATTTTCCAGGCTAATGGAAAGCAGAAAAAAGCAGGTGTTGCAATACTATTTGCAGATACAATAGGTTTTAAACCAACAAAAGTGATCAAGGAAAATGATGGTTACTTTATATTTGTTAAAGGTAGTACTCAATATGATGAGATTTCAATTATCAATATTTATGCACCCAATCAGAATGCACCCCAATTTTTAGAGATACTTTAACAGACATGAGCAACCTGATTACTCCCAGCTCCGTCATAGTCGGAGATTTTAATACCCCTTTGGCAGTGCTGGACAGATCATCCAACAAGAAGCTTAGCAAAGAAATACTAGATTTAAAAATAACCATTCAGCATCTGGACTTAGCGGACAGCTATAGAACATTTCACCCTAATAAAACTGAGTACACATTTTATTCATCAGCCCACGGAACATACTCCAAAATAGACCACATCCTAGGACACAAGTCTAACCTCAGCAAATTTAAAAGAATAGAAATTATCCCTTGCATCTTATCAGACCACCACGGTATAAAAGTTGAACTCAGAAACAACAGGAACTTCCAGACTCATACAAAATCATGGAAGCTAAAGAACCTTATGATCAACGACACTTGGGTCAAACACGAGATCAAGAAGGAAATTACCAAATTCCTGGAATTAAACAACAATGAAGAGATGAGTTATCAGAACCTCTGGGACACCACAAAGGCAGTCCTAAGAGGGAAATTTATCGCACTGCAAGTCTTCCCCAAAAAAACAGAAAGAGAAGAAGTTAACAACTTAATGGGACACTTCAAACAACTGGAAAAGAAAGAACACTCCAACCCAAAACCCAGCAGAAGAAAAGAAATAACCAAAATTAGAGCAGAATTAAATGAAATTCTAAACAAAGGGATTATACATCAAATTAATAAATCAAAAAGTTGGTTTTTTGAAAAGGTAAATAAAATAGATAAACCTTTGGCCAACCTAACCAAGAAAAAAAGACTCAAATCTCTAATTTCCTCAATTGGAAATGGTAAAGATGAAATCACAACAGACCCCTCAGAAATTCAAGAAATTCCTCCATGAATACTACAAGAAACTTTATTCTCAGAAATACAAAAACCTGAAGAAAATTGACCAATACTTGGAAGCACGCCACCTTCCAAGACCTAATCAGAATCTAGTGGAAATGTTGAACAGGCCCATATCAAGCTCTGAAATAGCAGCAACTATACAAAATCTCCCTAAAAAGAAAAGCCCGGGACCAGATGGCTTCACGTCAGAATTCTACCAAACTTTTAAAGAAGAGCTAATACATATATTATTTAACCTTTTCCAAAATATAGAAAAAGATGG
>NW_003852581.1:2519361-2567284 GCF_000181295.1 Otolemur garnettii
ATCTATTATCTATTATAAATGTAATGAGAAACATAATTATTTATATATACATCATATAATATATATTATTACATATAATTATATTATGAATATATAAATAATTGCATATTATATGTTATATAATTATTTTAATTAAACTATAATATTAATCATATCATATATACAGAATATATTATATTAATTCTATAATAATATGAATGATATTATATATAAACAATATAATTATACATAATAATATATTACACGATTATATTAATCATATAATAATACATAATATATCATATTGATAATAATATGTGTTATACATAAATGTATATATATTTTGTACATTAATAGAGAATATATATTATCCATAAAACTATTTTATTATATGACATATGATAAATATATAGTATATAAAATTATTTTAATATATAACACATAATAATAATATATATTTGTATATATAAGTTATATCATATATAATCATACATATTCATATATATTTATATAAATCATTTTTATATATTATAAAATTTTCATATATACATATATAAATATCCTAGTTTTGATACAAAGATGTAGATGTTTAATAAGGAAGATGAACAGAGAACTATATATAAAATCATTTACCTACAACCCACTGATGTTTGAATAATTGGACAACAATGTACGCAGGGAAATAGAAACCCTGTTCAATAGTGGTGGTTATAATGAATAACCATGCAGAATAATGAATTATTTAAAAATTTAATTCCAAATAAAAAAAGTAAAAATAAAGTTCGAATGTAAGGCACAATATTGTAACATTTATAGAAGAAAATGTGTATAAAAATGCTATCTTAGAAATTGTTTGGGCCATGGAAAGAATTTACAAAAATCCCAAAGGCAGTTATAGCAACAACATCATAAATGAAAGAGACTTGATTAAATTTTGAGAGGTACAGTACAGTACAGGAAATATCAATACATAGATAGCATAAAGAATCTGATAAAATATTCATAAATTATACATTTTATTATGGGCTAATATCCGTAGACACAAAGAACTCAAGCAAATCATTAATAAAAGAGAAAGCACCCCTAGTAGAAAGTGGGCAAAAGATATAAAAAGAAATTTTTTGAACAAAGACAAATGACCAAGAAACAAAGGAAGAAAATCTTGTCATACTAACCATCAGTTAAACACAAGTCAAACTACAATGTGATGTTGCTGGAATTGTTCGAGCTGGAGTCACAGAGATAAGTTCAACCATCAGAATGTACAGAGAAGCAGGGATTACAGCTCTCTCAGGCATGTAGCAATTTCACTTTATTTCTTACAAGCTTTTGTACTCTAACAATACATTGTTCTGCATGTATACATCATAATAGCAAATCAACTGGTGATAAATGGCTTATACGATAAAAATGGAAAGTTACTTTAAAAGAAAACAAAGTAATCATAAAATTTAATCAACTATTTATCCGGAAAAAAACAGATGTAACCTTTAACTAAAAATGTACATTAACTTATCTTGATTCTCCCCTCTCTAGGTCCCCTCCAGGAAATTCCAGAGACAATCAGACTCTGCCTTCAGGTTCTGCCTCCTGCATACTGTAATCACTTGTAATCACTTTGGACTGTCTTCAAAAGAATATCCCTTCATGTGGACTCTGGAAAGGCTTCTTCAAGCATAAATCAATGGCAGTTGAAGTTACATTGAGGTTACAATGTGATATCATTTTATTATTGTCAGAATGGTTTCTATTAAAAAGTTCAAAAAATAGATACTTGCATGTATAAAGAGAGAAGGAAGTGTGCATGCACTGTTGGTGGGACTGGAAACTAATACATTCACTATGAACATCAGTACAGAGATTTCTCAAAGATCTATAGATGGACCTATATTTGGATTCAGAATCTCACTACTGGGTATTTACCCACAGGGCAAGAAGTCATTTTACCAGAAACAAACCTGTACTTGAATGTTTATTACAACACAATTCACAATTGGAAATACGTGTAATAAACCTATTTCCCATCAATTTATGACTGGATTTACAAAATGTGGTATATACTAGGGATTAGGACTCAGCCATAAAAACTGATGGATTAATGTGTTTTCCAGCAATGTGAATGGGACACTATTATTGGCAGTGATATATTTCACGAACATAGACCCAAACACCATATGCACTTGATAATAATTTGGAATGTGGAGCACAGAAGGGTGTAAAAATTTTTGAAAATTAAAAAAGAGGATGGAAGAGGGAGGGCTAAAAGTTTGCCTAACAGGTATAATGAAAAATATTCAGATGATGGCCATATATACACTTTTATACACCTTAATGTTTCAAAATTTAAAAAAAAATTAAAAAAGAAAAAGAAACAATCATTGTACAACCCTAAAGGTGAAAAGGCCTTGAGCACAAGCTCTAGCTAGCTCATTGGTGAAGGGGTAGTAATCTCCATTTCCTGGGGCCTCCAGATCTGATCTCAACCCAGTGGTTTTAGTTGCCAGAAACTGAGGAGTCCTTCCTAAGAATCTCAAATTAGATTATCTCTCAATAACTAATCAGGCAAAACCTAATATTTAAACTTAAAAAGTGTTTTCTTTTTTTTTTTTTTAACTGAAAATACACATGGGTAGGAGGAAGCAGAAGAATTCTGGCCACATGAACAATCAGAGCACATCTTCTTCCCCAAGGGAAGACAAGGGAGATATAGCAGAAAATAATATCTTTAGAGAAATTATTAAAATATCAGAAAGAAAATTCATAATATGGATGGTAAATAAGATGAATTGAATTGGGGAGAAGATATAAATAGAATTCAAAATAAATGGTCAAAAGGCTGTCTCAAGAAATTAGTAAATTTAACAACAAAGTCACCATAGATCTGGACAAAATTAGGAAAGTTATACCAAAGGTTAAGAAATTGAAAGAAGCATTCAAGGAGTGTCAAAACACAGTGAGAAACTCAGGAATTGGGTACAACATGTGGAAGAAATAATTTCAGAAATTCAAAATGAGACTTTTGAACTAAATCATTCAAAGAGGCAGAAATAAAAGAACAAAAACAGAATATCCCCTGAGAGATTTATGTGATCATTCCAAAAGATAAAACATCTGATAATAGTGATTGCTGAAGAAGAGGATGGTTTGAAAAGCATTGATGCATTACTTCAAGGCATTATGGTGGAGAATTTCCCAAACATTGAGAAATTCAGATAGTAGATAGTTTTAGAACTCCAGCATCTCTCAATCCAAACAAATCATCTGCCAGACACATTATAATTAATTTTTCTAAAGTCAATATGAAAGAGAAAAATTCTGCAAACAGCCAAACATTAGAAAAGTCTTACCCTAAAAGAGAAGAATATCAGGAAGATGGGAAATCTTATTGCTTAAAAATTTCAAGCAAAACCAGAATAGTCATTAGCCTTTAACCTTCTTTAACAAAACAATTTTCAGCCTATGGTCATATGTCTTGCTAAACTGAGTTCATTTGAAATGGAGAAATTGAATATTTTACGGACATGCAAGTGTTGAGGAAATTTAGCACAATTAGACCAACTCTAGAGGAAGAACACAATGGTCCATCACCAAAGTAAACACATCAAATAAAGAAAAAAGCTTAGCTTCTACAATGGTGCAAGCAATAAAGCTAAGCTATGTCTGTCTGCTACATAGCTTAGTTTTATTCCTTTCCCTCACCTCCTCCCTCCTCTCAGAGAGAGAAGGAGAGAGGGGATGAGGGAAAGGAAAAGAAAAAAAAAGTAAAGAAAAGAATGACTAACTCTCAAATAAATTGGATTTAATTTTAACCAAAGTACATTACTTGAACATTAACTTTTAATACAACTTGTTAATATATTGTTTAGGATATTGTGTCCTCATTTATAAGTGAAATATGTTTGTAGTTTTCCTTTATAATAATATATTTTTTCCAATTTGAATATTGGGTATATCCAGATGAAGTAGAACCATTTTAAAGTATTTCTTCTTTTTCTCTTGTCTATAAGAATTGGCATGATCTGTTTTTTGAAATTATCTTCTATTTTTATTTATAAATATTGTCAATTTTTTGAGACTTTGGAAAAAAATAATAAGAAGAAGTTAACTGATGACTCCATACTGAACCTCAGAGTCAAAGCATTCTAGAATAGACATACTCTTATCTGGCAATATGAATGTTACTTTTTTTTGCATTATTATTATCATTATTGTTCAATATTTCATTGCAGCAATCATCTGATTTCTTTTCTGAATGTATTTATCTTTGTTCATTCTTTACAAGGTTTTTGTTTCTAGTCCTTATCTTAAACATTGTTATTGCTATTAAATTTTAAGCCTTTTTACTTTTTTGAAGGCAAAAAGTAGAAACCAAATAAACACATGTATATGTATAGAGAAAATAAAACTAAATAAATAAATAAAAACTAAGCTGTGAATTTTCACAAAATAAGATGAACAAAACACCACCATACCTATTGACTCTCTAAATAAATTTTTAATTCCCCACAAGAGGCACAGGTTAACTGACTGTATACAAAAGTTCAAACCCAGTATCTATGGTCTCAAAAAAATACAAATAAATTATGAGGATAAAATAAGACTCGGGTTGAAGGGATAGAAAATAGTAACCCAGGCAGATGGAAATCAGATAAAAAGCAGTTTGCAATTTTATTTCAGATGCTATTGGTTTTAAAACAGCAAAAATAAGGAAAGACAAAGATGGACACTAAAATACTGGTTAAGGGAGGCACAAACATGAAGTATTTCAATCATTAACATTTATGTATTCAACATAAACACTTCATGATACATAAAATGAATCTTAAATGATTTTAATAATATGGTATCTTCCAGGTCCATAATAGATGGAGATTTTAGCAGCCCTCTAAGAGTACTGGACAGCTCCTCCAAGCAAAATATAAACAAACAAGTAATGGACATAAACATGACCCTAAAACAAATGGACTTAACAGAAATATATACAACATTTCTTCCTAACATACTGAGTATTCATTACTCATTATTCTCATTAGAACACGGATTATTCTTCAAAATCAATCATATCTTATGGCACAAATCTTACCTTAACAAATTCAAAAGAATAGTGATTATTCCTTCTATCTTCTCAGAACATCATGGAATAAAAGTTGAACTCAATACCATAATGTTCATAACCACATAAAGTCACAGAAACTAAGTAACCTTATGCTGAATGATAGCAGGATTAAGGTTGACATTAAGAAGGAAATAATGATATTTCTTGAATAAAATAATAATAAAGCCACAAGGGCTGTGGGATACTACAAATGCAAAAGGAAAATTAGTAGTATTAGTTGCCTCCATCCTGAAAACAGTAGGAGAGCAAATTAACAATATAATGAGCCATTTCAAGTAACTGGAAAAGTAAGAACAAATCGACCTCAAACAAAGCAAAGACAAAATAACAAATAACCAAAAATCAGAGCAGAATTAAATGAAATCAAGAACACAAGAATAACTCAGAGAATCAGCAAAAGAAAAAGTTGGTTCTTTAAAAAGATTTTTTTTTTTTTTGCAGTTTTTGGCTGGGGCTGCATATGAACCCACAACCTCCAGGATATGGGGCCGGCACCCAAGTCCTTTGAGCCACAGGCACTGCTCATTCTTTGAAAAGATTAATACAATTGATAAACCTTTGGCCAGACTAGCCAAAAACAAAAGTGATCTCTAATAACTTCAATCAGAAACAAAAAAGGGAAAATAAAAAATACCCCCAAAATACAAAAGATCTTCAATGATTACTATAAAGAAAATCTTGCCCAGAAATCTGACAATATGGAGGAAATGGACTAATGCCTGGAAACACATCACATTCCTAAACTCCACCAGTTTCCTGGTGGAGTTTAACTCCTAAAACTTCCTAAACTCCAAACTCCTTTTGATGGTCTTATTCATCACAGAAATATAATTACAAGACTATATCAAATTTTCCTGAAAACCTTAAACATTCCACACTATAGACAACGTTTCATGCACAGATAAAAACATAATTCTGGAAAGATTCATGTGATTACTATATGTGAATTCAGGACTTAAATTTATTCTCATTACTTGCTCTTCGTATTTCATGGACTACTCATGTTGTATAATTTTAGGGATAACTTGATTGAATTAAAAGATACCTAGATAATTAGTGAATCAGTATTTTGGAGTGTGCCAATGAGGGCATTTACAGAAGAAATTGTCATGTGATTCTGAACAGACTTGAGTGGGGAAAATCTGCCCTTGATGTGGGAAGACGCCTTCCATTTATCTGTGTACCCAGATAGAACAAAATCAGAGGGAAAGAAAATGGTTTCTCTTTCTTCTGGAGCTGAGATATTATCTTATTCTCATATTCTTGAACATCAGAACTCTACCTCTTGGCCCTTTGGACTTCAGAACTTACACCACTAGTTCCTGGGTCCTCAGAATTTTAGACTTGGGCTGAGCCATACTACTGACAGCCCAAGGTCTCTGACTTGCATACAGCCGGTTGTAGGACTTTTCAGTCTCCATTAAGACGTGATCCATTTCATCTAATAAATACTCTTTCATATGTCTATATTTATATCTTTATCCTATTCATTGTATCTCCCTAGAGAAATCTGAGAAATACATGTTTAAAAATAGATTATACATAGCCTAAAATAGGTAAATAGTTTTTGGTTGTGTTTTTAGAAAAGGGGTCAATATCACAGTAATCATTTTCTCATCACTTCTGAGATCAAAAAGAAATTTTCCCAAGAAATCATAAAATGTTTGATTTTGCTTTATAAAATGAAGAGAAAATTTCTTCATCATTTTTCCCTTAGAAGTAATTACATTTAAACATAATCTGTTGCATTTTAATCTCATACTAAGATTATTAGTCTGATAAGCACATTGAATAATCTTTCATTAATTATATTATAGAAATTACTACTCGGTATATCTTTAAAGTAAATTTACTAGCACATTTCACACACACAAAAATATTAAAATAGTGCAATTTATAATTTAGAAGTTTTTTAAAATCACTTGTAGTGAATTATCACTGCGCTGCCAAATACAGAATAAAATTCCACAAGTGAAAAAGTTAACAAGTTTTCAGTGTGAAAGGTTCAGATGTTGTTATTCAAAAAATCTTGTCAATGAAAAAAATACAGATAAGTTTTAAAGAATGAAATGAAAGTCAGAATTACTTTTACACTGTAGCACAAACAAAGGCAATTGAAAGATAATTACTACTAATTCTTTGAGGGTAAGGAGACATTCACCATTAAAATGTAATAAATACACATGGTGTCATGATGCTCATGCTTTACTATCAAGAAATAAAATTGATACCTGGTCAGTTTTATCTGAGATTTTATGTAAATATATGATAGGCCCTAAATATGATTGATTTGATTCTAAATACAAAAGTCTTTCTAGATGTACCATTAGTAGAAAACTTCATGTTCTATTCGAGAAGGAATCTTTTTTGTTCTGTTAATGAAATTGGAATAGTTCTTGGCAAATAACAATATCTTCATAATTACTATGTTGAATGAATAATTGGAATGCTTTGATGACTGAAATGATGAATTTAGTAGAAGAATTCTTATTGTGACAAAAATCCTTTTGTCAAAATAGATCACATTTCATATTCATTCATTCAATGAGTTTTTATCGATCATCTCTATATAGAGAGAATATAAACATACAAACACACAGAGAACACACACAGAGATTCTTTAGAGTTACAATAGAGATCTGGAAGTATTCTCTTTCATTCCTTAAGTTATATTAACATTTTCTAAAAACAGTAAGAAAGATGTTATAAACTTTGATCTGTGAAGCTCATCTGAATCACTGGAAAATGCAGTTTCGCTCCATTGAAGAATGGCAAATCCATGTATGTAGTAGTCAAGAGAGAATGGAATGCAGTATTCTACAATAGCATCTCTTGGTGTAAATATGTCATAAAAATGATGCTTTATATGTTCACTTGTTTCTTCATACATTCATCAAACTTTTACTACATAAATCCTGCATGGGAAGCATGGACATTGGTGCTAGATATTGATATAAGATTGAAGTGCAGCTTGTGTTAGTAAGCTGTTATAAAAATAAAATTATGATACTCTTAAATTTAAAATTCTGTACCCTTAACACTACAAAAATATCTGTAACATACCAAGTTCTAGATGAATTTTGTTTATATAAGAAGAGATCTCATAATTTAGTGGTAGATTCAGTTAAGTGTGCCATAGGAAGATGTAAACTCCTACAGAATTACTGAGGAAATGCATCGAATTTAACCTGGACCAAAAGGAAGTATCAATGATTTAGGGAAGCATTATAAGGAAAACCTTGAGCCGAGTTATAATGGATAAGTACAAGTTATATGGGTACAAAATTGGAAGAAGAGAATTTTCAGGCAATAGAAATGGCATACTCAGAGCCCCAAGGGATTGAAATACATGATTAGTTCTAGCATTGAAAGTAGATCAACACGGCTTGAACACAGGTTGTCTGTTAATGAAGTGAGGGGGCTTGGAATTGACACTGAATATTTAATAATAAAAGATTTCTAGCAGGGGCAAGATGGCTGGCTGGAGTCAACTTTTGACAGAAGCTCCCATCTAGAAGAAAGGATAATGACCAGAAAGTAGTCAATTAAGATGAAGAAGACTGGAAGCTGAGCCAAGAGAGGAATAACTGCAGGTCACCTCTGCTGAGGCAAGCTGAGACTCCAAGAAAGCAAACTTCAGGTGCAAAATTCATCCCAAAGGAAAAGTGTCTGTAGCATGAACAAGAAAGTTTTTGTTGTTGTTGTTGTTGTTGTTGTTGTTTTATCTTTATTTGCTCCTGTAAGTTTTCTAAAGGTGAGTGGTGAACTGAGAACTTCTTGTCACACTCCACAAGAGAGAGCTGCTAGAAGTGGGGACTACTTCCCCCAAGGGACCCTGTTGTGACCCTGAGCACTCTCTTGCCAGGCAGGAACATTGAACTAATGTTTTCCCTGCTATTCTGAACTTCCAGTCCACCCTTCCCCTTGCCTGACTGTCCAGAAGACTAACTCCTGCAGATACTGCCAGAGGAACCTTGTGAGCAGCAGCCCCACCCTGCTGGACCAAGCTGCCAAGAGTCATGTGCCCTGAGCCCCGCCCAACCAGAGCCAATCTCTGCATGCCTTGCCCTGCTGGAGACACTGCACACTACATGCCTTGCTCTGTTGGAGGTGATGGCCCACCCTGCCAGAGCCATGTGTCTTCCCTGCTAGAGGCACCCAACCCATGCTCTATCCTACAGGAGCCTCTGCACCACACTCCACCCAACCAGAGCCACTTGCTGAGTGCCCTGCCCTGCCAAAGCCATGTAGTCCATGCTCTCAGAGCTGCTGCCCTGGCCATGGCAGGCACTAGGGAGCTGTGCAAGGACATTTCCCACAAAGATTCAGTAACAATAGAGTGATTCTGCTGGGATATAATCTTGGAGGGATACCTCCTCAACTCTGAGCACTGCCAGAGGAAACCAGACATCGCTCTATTAGGATACTGATGCTGCAGAGTGGCTGGGGCAAAGGTGCAGTTGCAGAGGGAGAAAAACATTTACTTACTTGTTATCTTCAGAAATAGACTGAGTTCAGGTGGAACACTCCCCAGTGGCTAGTGAGTACCCAAGGAAGACAGGCCTCAGCTCTCCCAGCAAGCTGGTGGCAGAGGGTAGTGTCTGGGTGGAGG
This sequence comes from Otolemur garnettii, assembly GCF_000181295.1. Classification (NCBI taxonomy): domain Eukaryota; kingdom Metazoa; phylum Chordata; class Mammalia; order Primates; family Galagidae; genus Otolemur; species Otolemur garnettii. Next base: position 2,529,069 of record NW_003852581.1, read on the forward strand.
GGAAATTGACCTTCCTTTGACTCTGGCAGGAGCAAAGCCCTGGCTTATTGGAGGGAGCAGGACTTTAGCCTTGTGGGGTCACCATTGACTGGGTGTGAAAGAGGAGAAAGAGACGCAGCCCCCAGTCCACCTCTGATACTGGGCAGGCCTTTCTGACTCCACAGAGCACTAGAGTGCCAAATTTGAGCAGCCAGTAGACCTAGTTGCTGGACACCTTTTGAACTCTCCCACTTCAGTTTGTACTGACTGGGTCAATTGGTTTGGAATTCCTATCCTGGGCCAATAACCCAAAGACTCTCTTGGGTGGTACCCTGGATGTGTGGTAACGGGAAGGGTTGATATTCCTCTTCCAGTTGTTATCCATAAGGGGTAGGGTTTCTTAGTTGCTTGTATTCCTCCACATCTGAGACATCAAACCAGAGTCACTGATTCACTGGGATCAGACAAGAACCAGCTGAATACAAGACAGAACCACCTAACCCCACCACACCAAGCAGGTCTCCTCAGCCTCAAACTGTAATACTGTACACGTCCTTTGCAAAGCTGTAGGGGAAAAAGCTACAGTCACCAGTCCCAGATCCTTGACAAAAGGGCTAGTTAAACACAACTCTAGGAGATCCCAATCCAATTTTACCTTACCTACCCACATAGCCAACTGGTGAAAACAATCATGAGGCATAATCAGCAACTGGTCAAAACAATTATGAGGCAGAATCAGTGGAAAACTCTGGCAACATGAATAATCAGAGTAGATCAACTTCCCTACAGAATGATATTGCAGACATACTCCAAGATCCCATTCATAAATAAATGGCTGAAATGTTAAAAATCGAGTTCGAATTTGAATGGCAAAGAAGATCAACAGAATAGAGGTAAAAATGGAATTCAAATTTCAAGGAGTAATTCAAAAGATGTCTCAAGAATTCAACGAATTCAAAGACAAAATTACCAAAGATTTTGACACATTGAGGCAAGAACTTACAGCACTCAAAGATCAGAGAAATACTGTAGAATCTCTCAGTAACAGAATGGAGCAGGCAGAAGAAAACAAAAACGCAGGCCAGACATGTGGTGCATTCAAGAATCTCACTTTACCTTAAAAGATAAACATAGACTCCGGCTGAAGAGATGGTCATCTATAATTCACGCAAATAAAAATTAGAAAAAAGCAAGTGTTGCAATTTTATTCACAGATACAATAGGCTTTGAACCAACAAAAGTAAGGAAAGGTAAGCATGGTCACTTCATATTTCTTAAGGGCAACACTCAACATGATGAGATTTCACTTATTAATATTTATGCACCCAACTAGAATGCATCTCAATTTATAAGAGAGACTCAAACAGACATAAGCAACTTGATTTCCTCCAGCACCATAATAGTCGGAGATTTTAACAGCCCTTTGGCAGTGTTGGATAGATCCTCCAATAAGAAGCTAATCAAAGAAATTTTAAACTTAAATGTAACCATTAAACTTAAATTGGATTTAACAGACATCTACAGAACATTTCATCCTAACAAAACTGAATACACATTCTTCTCATCAGCCCATTGAACATTCTCCAAAATTGATCACATCTTAGGTCACAAGTCTAACCTCAGCAAATTTAAAAGAATAGAAACCATTCCTGGTATTTTCTTGAATCATCATGGAATAAAATTTGAACTCAGTAACAAATGAAATCCACATACTCATACAAAAAAATGGAAACTAAATAACCTTATATTGAATAATAGCTGAGCCATAGAAGAGATTAAGAAGGAAATTGCCAAATTTTTGGATCAAAATGATAATGAAGACACAGATTACCCAGAACCTCAGGTATACCACAAAGGCAGTCCTAAGAGAGAAATTTATAGCATTGCATGGCTTCCTCAAAAGAACAGAAAGAAAGGAAGCCAGCAACTTAATGGGACATCTCAAGCAACTGGAAGAGGAAGAACATTCCAACCCTAAACATAGCAGAAGAAAAGGAATAAGAAAAATTAAAGTAGAACTAAATGAAATTGAAAACAAAAGAATTATACAACAGATTAATCAATCAAAAAGTTGGTTTTTGAAAAGGGCAATAAACCAGATAAACCTGTGGCTAACCGAACCAGAAGTAGAAGAGGAAAATCCCCAATTTCATCAATCAGAAATGATGAAGGCCAAATAACAAAAGACTCCTAGGAAATTCGACAAATCCTTATGAATATTACATAAAACTCTATTCTCAGAAGTATAAAAATCTGTTGCCCATAGATCAATACCTGGAAACACGCCAGCTTCATAGACTTAGCCAGAAAGAAGTGTAAATATTTAAAAAGCCTGGCTCTGAACAGGTTCTGAAATAGCATCATCTATAAGAAATCTCTCCAAAAAGAAAAGCCTGAGACAAGATGGCTTCACATCAGAATTGTACCAAACTTTTAAAGAGGAACTAGTCCCCATAGTACTTAACCTTTTACAAAACATAGAAAATGAAGAAATACTACCCAACCTGATTCCCAAACCAGGCAAAGACCCAACAAGAAAAGAAATTTGTAGACCAATATCTCTAATGAATATTGATGTAAAAATATTCAGTAAGATCCTAGGAAACAGAATCCAACAACACATCAAACGAATTATGTATCATGGCAAGGTGTGTTTCATCCCAGAGTCCCAAAATGCTTCTATACATAAATCTATAAATATAATATATGAACAAATTAAAAAACAAAGTCCATACGACTCTCTAAATTGATGTGGAAAGAGCGTTTGTAATATCTAGCATCCTTCCTTGATCAGAATACTTAAGGAAATACGTTTAGAAAGAACATTTCTTAAACTGATAGGGCCATATACAGCAACCCACAACCAATATCTTATTGAATGGAATAAAATTGAAATCATTTCCACTCAGGATAGGAACCAGATAAGGTTGTCCAGTGTCTCCACTGCTTTTTAACTTTGTAATGGAAGTCTTAGCCATCGCAATCAGGCATAAGAAAGCAATCAAAGGTAACCAAATAGGATCAGAGGAGATCAAACTGTCACCCTTCACTGATGATATGATTGTATATATGGAATAGCCCAGGGACTCAACTACTAAACTCCTAGAACAAGGGATACAGCAATGTCTCAGGACACAAAATTAACACTCACAAATCTGTACCCTGTATATATACCAACAATAGTCAAAAGAAAAAAAAAAAATCAAGGACTCTATTCCCTTTACAATAATGATAAAGAAGATGAAATATCTGGTAGTACATCTAACTAAGGACATTAAAGATCTCCATAAAGAGAACTATGATACTCTCAGAAAAGAAATAGCTGAATGTTAACAAATAGAAAAATATGCCACGCTCATGACTGAGAAGAATCAACATTGTTAAAATGTCTATACTTCCCAAGACAATGTACAGATTTAATGCAATCCCTATTAAAATACCTCTGTCATACTTTAAAGATCTGGAAAAATTAGTATTTAGTTATATATAGAAACAGAAAAAAAACCTCAAATGCCAAGACCTTAGTCAGAAATAAAAACAAATCAGGAGGTATCATGCTACCAGACTTCATATTATACTATAGATCTACAGTGATCAAAACAGCATCGTACTGGCACTAAAATAGAGAGGCAGAGATGTGGAACAGAATTTAAAACCAAGAGATGAACTCACACACTTATCATCATTTGATCTTTGATAAGCCTACCAAAAATACACATTGGCAGAAAGATTCCCTATATAACAAATGGTGCTGGGTGAATTGGCTGGTTACTTGTAGAAGATTGAAACTGGACCCACACTTTTCTACTCTAACAAAAATTGACTCTCAATGTTTAAAGGACTTAAGATATGAAACTATAATAATTCTTGGAGAGAGTGCAGGGGAAACACTTGAGAAAATTGGCCTGGGAGAATACTTTATGCAGAGGCACCCCCGGCCAGTTGAAGCAAAATAAAAAATTAATTACTGGGATCTGATCAAATTAAAAAGCTTCTGCACTAGCAAGAACACAGTAAGTAAAGCAAGTAGACAGTCCTTAGAATGGGAAAGGAATTTTGCAGGTCATATTTCTGACAATGATCTAATAACCAGAATCCACAGAGAATTCAAACTTATTAATAAGAAAAAAACAAGTGATCCTATTTCATTGAGCACAAGAGACATAAACAGAATCTTCTCTGAAGAATACAGGTGCATGGTCTATGGACTCATGAAAAAATGCTCATCATCTTTAATCATCAGAGAAATGCAAATCAAAACCGCTTTGAGATAACATCTACTCTAGTAAGAGTAGCCCACATCACAAATTCCCAAAGCTACAGATGTTGGCATAGATGTGGAGAAAATGGAACACTTCTGCACTGATTGTGGGAATGCAAGCTAGTATGTTCCTTTTGGAAGGAAGTTTGGAGAACAATTAGGCATCGAAATTTTGGCCATGAAGTTTGATCCTGCAATTCTCTTCCAGGTGTATATCTAAAAACCAAAAATAATTTGGCAACAAAGATATTTGCCCCAGATTTTTCATCGCAGCTGATTTCATAATTGCCAAATCATGAAAGAAGTCCAAGTGCGCAATGACCAGTGAATTTATGAATAAATTATGATATATGTATACCATGGAATACTATGCAACATTAAAAAAAGATTGAGACTTTACTTCTTTTATGTTTACATGGATGGAACTGGAAAATATTCTTCTTAGCAAAGTATCTCAGGAATGGAAAAAAAAATCCAATGTACTCAGTACTACTATGAAAGTAATTTATAATCACTCACACTTTCTTATGATGAATCAGAACTATAGCCCAGGATGAAGGAGGGAAGTGGTGGGGGATGGAAAGGAAGGGAGGTGGATCGATAGATAGAGGGTTAATGGTGGGACCACACCTATGAAGCATATTGCAAGAGTACAAGTTCGATCAATCAGGTGTAGAACATTAATGTCTTAACACTGTAATTGGGTAAATGAGGTGAGGGTTATGTTAATTAGTAGGATGTAAGCACTCCAATTTGTACAAATAATGAACACATTGAATCCCACTATGGCATAAATGTATTCATGATCTATGTACAAATGACTTAATAAAAAAAGTGAAAAAATTATAATTTTGATAACTATACATTGTTAAAAATTTTAAATAAGAAAGAAATAAGATAAATTTGGAATTTTGCTTTGGGAACAATATGGAAGAGGGACTCGGTCTGGAGAACACTAGAGAGCATTCCATTAGAAGCTTACATCATAAGTGTCACTACTAAGATGATGGGTAAGGGAATCAAGAGTACACAGATCTAAGATACAGTTTTGAGATCAAATCAACTTGAATGGGTAACAGATTTTATGTTACACAATGAAAAGCACAGTATTCTAAAAGTTGATTTAGAGGTTTCTGTATTGAACACATAGATAAATAATATTGCCATTTATTGGTATCCATAAATAATTTAGGAGATGTTTGAGTCAAGAGATTTTAGAATGGTATTTTCTAAATGCAAACTCTAAAATCCCTGTGGATCATTAAAGTAAAGAAGATTAGTAAGAATGTAGATTTATCTCTTTAAAGTTCAGGAAAATGTGAACGTCTTGAGATAAATTGATCTTCAGCAGAGCAGTTTCCTGAAATTTGATGCAGATAAAATGAAGGCAGAGAGTGTATTAAGTGAGAATAAAACCAGGCAAAACTAACATTCAAAAGGAAGATATTAAAATGAAGTTCTTAAAAGAAATTGAGAAAGACTATTCAGATAAGACAAAGAAAAATGTTCCAAAATCCATATAATGAGAAAATTTAAAGGAGAAACTGAGCAGTGCCAAATGTGAAGAAATGTCAAGATAGGGTTAAAAAATATAAATTAGGGGGCAGTGCCTGTGGCTCAAGGAGTAGGGTGCCGGCCTAATATATATATAAGGTTGCAAAACTAGGACATCATTTGTGGTCTTGGAGGAAAAGAACCATGTTGGATTATGTGAGAAATACATAGGTGCTAAAATATTGGAGATAATTAAGTGTATACTATTTCTTTAAAAACGGTTTTTGTTAAAGGAAGAAGAGCTATGGCAGTAACTTAGGTAGGCTGTAGAGTTGCAAGACGTGACTACAAAATCAGAAATAAAATGCTGTTTAGAAATAACTGGTGAAAGGTTTGTATGTATAGACATTAAGTGGCAAATACTTTAGGTGAACCTAAAGAAAATAGTGAACCATAGGTGAACCGAAAGAAAATAGTTAAACTATGGATAAACAATAAAATTATAGACATAAAGAAAGGCAATTGAAAGAATTCCATAATACCTCCAATTGTCTCTGTTATGTTGGAAGATTGGAGTTACCTTATGATCTTGAGGAAAATATAATAGCCACTGTGGAAGGTAGAATAGGGGGATAATTACCTGAGTTTGGCGATAATTATAGAATAACCAACACACATAGTAGTAAGATATCCTCTAGGACTGCGCAGAAGCATGGTTAAAGGATAGGGAAAAAATAGGCAATCAGATTCCACACATACTACCACTGCAATGTGATTACAGGGAAAGAGAGATTCTACAAGACACACTTTTATACTGGTGTTGGGACTAAAAAATAATTAAACATTTTTGGAAAAAAAGTATGGAGAATCCTCACAGAACTCAAATTAGACCTCCCATTTGATCCTGCAATACCATTACTAGGCATTTACCCAGAAGAAAAAAAAAATCCTTTTATCATAAGTACATTTGCATTAGGCTGTTAATTGCATCTCAATTAACAATCACCAAAGCAAAATGTGGAAACAGCCTAAATGTCCACTAACCCAGGAATGGATTAGTAAGCTGGGATGTATGTATACTATGGAATACTATTTACCCATTAAAAAAAGATGGAGACATTATATCTTTTGTATTAACCTGGATAGAGTTGAAATACATTTTTTTTAGTGAAGTATTATAAGAATGGAGAAGGAAGAATCCAATGTATTCAATTCTAATATGAAGCCATCAGATTATCTAAAGCATGCTCACAGAAAAGGAAAGCTTAAATCAATTCAATCAATTCAAGATGTAGGGGTGGGGGAATGAGGGAGCAGGGAGAGAAGAGGATGGAATGGGTCAGAAGGGTATGTATGGTGTATGGCACACCTCTTGTGGGCAGGACACAATTATAAGATGTACTATACCTAACAAAAGCAAACAGCACAACCTAATTCTTTGTACCCTAAGTGAGCCTAAAATAATACAATAAATAAATGAGTGAATAAATAAATAAGCACCTAGTGAAAGCAAAATAAATAAATAAATAAACACATTATGGCATCTTCTCAATTTATCCTTCCTGATATATGCATCTTGTAATATGGGTTATATATACAAATTGGGCATAATCAGTAATGAGAAATAGGTGTCTTAAGAACAATTAAAATCTGGTCAATTAAGGAAACAGTAAGAAAACATACAAAAGCCAGGTAAATAAAAATTTTTACTAGAATCTCTATAAAACACGTGCTACATTTTTATTTTTTTCTGCAATGTAATACATAATATGATGACTTGAACATGAGAAAGAATGTCAGAGCTTAAAGACACGTGTTTATTTAAATTTCAGATTAATATGAATGTACAAATAATTAGGATACTTTTTTTCATTTCTAAGGTAAAGATGTCGTTCATCCCTTCACCCAGGGGAAATACGGAACAACCTTCCTTACAATGTGTGCATTAGGTGATAACTGGACAAGCACCCTCTTTCCTCCACTTCCCCTCTCTATTCACTCTCTTCTACCTTTTTAAACAACACTTATGTTTTTCTTTTGTGTTGGCATATAGTTGTTTATACATTGTTTTCTTATTACAATTGAGTACACTGAAGAGTTACTTTTCTATTGTTGTGACACTTTACTAAGAAGAATGTGTTTCAACTCCATTCATATAAACACAAGAGATACAAAGTCTCCATCTTTTTTTACGGCTGAATAGTACTCCATAGTATACATATATGACAATTTGTTAATCCATTTATGGGTCGATGAGCACTTGAGTTGCTTACATGTCTTGTCAATTGTAAATGGAGCTGTCATAAACATTCTGATGCAAATTTTTTTATGGTAAAATGATATTTTTTCCTTCTGGGCACATGCATGGTAATGAGATTACTTGATCAAAAGGAATATCAACTTTTACTTTTTAATTAATGTCCATACTTCTCTCCATAGAGGTTGTATTAATTTGTAATCCCAGCAGCAGTGCAAAAGTGTTCCCTTATTTCTTCATCCACATTAGCATCTTCAGATTCTGGATTTTGTGATGTAGATTAATTTCACAGGGGTTAGGTAATATCACAGAGTGGGTTTGATTTGAATTTCACTGAGCATTTTTTCATATGTTTATTGGCCATTCATGTGTCATCCTCAAAGAAGTTTCTGATCAAATATCTAGCTAATTATAAATGGGGTTGTTTGTTCTTTTATTTCTGGTTAATTTCAGTTTTCTATAGATTCTAGTTATCAGCCCTCTGTCAGATTCATAGCATGTAAATATCTTCTCCCATTCTGAAGCCTATATGTTTGCTTTTGTTGTGGTACCATTAGCTGAGAAGAAGCACTTCAGTTTGGTCATGTCCCACTTATTTATTTTTGGTGTTGCTGCAATTGCCAAGAAGATCTTCTTCATAAAAACTTTTCCTAGGCTAATTTGGTCAAGAGTTTTACACACACTTTCTTCTTGAATTTTTGTTTCATGACTTAAGTTTAATTTTTTTATCCAGTGAGAGTCAATGTTTGTTCATGGTAAGAGTTGGGAGTACAATTTCAGTCTTCTACAGGTGGCTAACTAGTTGTCCCAGTACCATTTATTACATCAGTATTGTTTTTACCAGTTCATGTTTTTATTCACAAATTAATATGAGGTTACAAATATTTGGGTTACATTATTCTCATTTCCAAAACAAAATTCAAGGTGTAAAATATCCCCTCACTCAGGCAGCATGCTGAACACTTTCACAATGTGCACATTATGTGAGATCCCACCAACTGCCCTCCCTCCTTCCTCCAATCATCCTCCCCCCATTCTCTCTCTCCTCACCCCTCCTTGATAGCCTATATTTATATTTTATTATTCATATGAGCATGTAATTATATGTATATTGGTTTCATATTAGTATTGAGTATATTAAATATTTGTTTTCCCATTCTTGAGATACTTTACAAAGAATTATGTGTTTCAACTTCATCCAGGGAAAGATAAAACATGTAAAGTTTTAGAGCTGAATAGTAGTATTCCATGGATGGTGTGTGTGTGTGTGTGAGCACGTGCGTGTGTGTGCATGTGTGTATTGCAATTTGTTAATCGATTCATGGATTGATGGGTTTTGAGTTACTTCTACGAGTTGGCTATTATGAACAGAGCTGCAATAAACATTCTGGTGCAAATGTTTTTGTGGTAAAATAACTTTTGTTCTTCTGTGTAGATGCCTAGTAATGGGATTTATAGGATCAAATAGAAGGTCAACTTTTAGCTCTTTGAGACTCCTCCATACTTCTTTTCATAAAGACTGTATTAGTTTGCAAATGCACCATCAGTGTAAAAGTGTTCTTTTCTCTTCAAATCCACAGCAGTGTCTGCAGTTTGGGGACTTTGTGATTTGAGATAGTCTTACTGGAGTTAGGTGATATTTCAAGCAGAATATAATAGCACATTAAAAAAGGATTACACCATAATCAACTGAGTTTTATCCCAGAGATGTAAGGATGCTTCAACATATGTAAATCCACACATATAATTCACCACATAAATAAAATAAAAAATGATATAAATCTCTCAATTAGTACAGAAAAAGGTTTTGACAATATCCAGCATCCTTTCATGATAAGAACATTTAAGAAAATAGGCTTACATGGGACATTCCTTAAACTGATAGAGGACATATACAGTAAACCCATAGCCAATATCACATTGAAGGGAGTAAAACTGAAAGCATTTCCATTCAGGTCTGGAACTAGAAACAGATTTCCATAGTCATGACTGCTATTCACCATACTGCTGGAAGTCCTAGCCATGCAATTAGAGAAGAGAAGGTGATGAAGGGTATTCAAATAGTGACAGAGGAGGTCCAACACTCACTCTTTCCAGGTGATATGATCATATACCCAGAAAACCCCAGTGACTCAACTCCAAAGCTCTTAAAAGTGATCAAGGAGTACAAAAGTGTCTTGGGACACAAATTCAACACTGACAAATCAGTAGCTTTCACATATGCCAAAAATAGTCAAGCCAAGAATAAAATCAAAAACTCTATTCCTTTTAGGAGTTCCAAATAAGATAAATTACCTGGGAATATAACTAAAAAAATAGGTGAATGATCTCTGTAAAGAGAACTATGAAACCTGAGAAAGGAAATAGCAAAAGATGTTAACAAATGGAAGATTATAAAATGGCTATGGCTCAGAAGAATCAACATTGTCAAAATGTCATACTACCCAAAGTATTATATAGAAATAATGCAATCCCCATTAAAGCACTCATATCATATTTTAAAGATCTTGAAAATAGTACTTTGATTCATATGGAGCCAGATAAAACTCTGAATACCAAATACAATTCTTAGAAATAAAAATAAACCTGGAAGCATCAAGTTATCTGATTCCAGATTTTATAAGTCTATAATGATCAAAACAGCATAATGCTGGCACAAAAATAGAGATGTAGATCTATGAAATAGAATAAAGAATACAGAGATGAACCCAGTCACATTTTGTCATTTGGTCTTTGATAAGCCTAACAAAAGAATGAAATAGGAAAAGAATCCCTATTGAACAAATGGTTCTGGGAGAACTGGTTTGCCACATGTAGAACACTGAAAGGGGACCCAAATCACTCACCATGTACAATTATTGATTCTTGCTGGATAAAAAATTTAAATTTAAGATATGAAATAATAAAAATTATAGAATTTAATGTGGGTGAAATACTTGAAGATATTGTCCTGGGAAAAGATATTACGAAAAAGACAGCCCTGGCAATTTCAGCAACACCAAAAATAAATAACTAAAATTTGATCAAGCTGCAAAGCTTCTGCACAGCTAAAGGCACCAGAGAGAAGACAAACAGACATTTTTCAATATGGAAAAATATTTTTGCATGTTATAAATCTGACAAAGGCCCGATAGCTAGAATCTACAGAAAACTCAAATTCATCAGTGAGAAAATACCAAATCAATGCAAATAACCCACTTTATACATGGGAAAGAGACTTGAACAGAAACTTCTCTGAAGATGACATACAAATGGCCACCAGACACATGAAAAATTGCTCATTGTCTTTAATCATCAGAGAAAGCAAATCAAAACCATCCAGTATACATTTTGTTTGGTATATCGAATATGTGGTGGATACATGTGGTTGAGTTCAACTCTAGATTCTCTATTCTATGCCATAGATCTTTTTTTTTTTTTTTTTTTTTGTGCCAGTACCATGCTGCTTTGTTCACTTTATTTATTTATTTATTTGTGAGACAGAGTCTCACTATGTTGCCCTTGGTAGAATGCTCTGGTATCACAGCTCACAGCAACCTCAATCTCTTGGGCTTAAGTGATTCTTTTGCCTCTACCTCTCAAGTAGCTGGGACCACAGGCACCCACCACAATGCCTGGCTATTTTTTCTATTGCAGGTGTCATTGTTGCTTAGCTGGCTGGGCTGGCATCGAACCTGCTGGTCTTGGTGTATGTAGTGTCCTACGATATGATCAATTTTTGTGGATGATATGGGGGCTGATGAGGAGAATTTGTACTCAATTTTATTAGGATAAAATGTTTTATATGTCTGTAAAGTTTGTTTGTTGCAGGGTCATGTTTAAGTTCATTACCATTTTGTTTTGTTTCTGCTTGGAATATATGTCCAGTTTTGTCAGAGGCATGCTGAAATCCTTAACTATCAAGGAGCTGGAAAATACCACATTGTTCAGATTATTTAGGGTTCATTTTTTTGTACTAAGTAGCAATTAGGTTGGGTGCATACATGTTAATTATTGAAATCTCTTCATGATGTATGCTTCCCTTGGCCAACATGCTGTGTTCATCCTTGTCTTTCCTTATTTTCATTGGTTTAAGTCCAATAGTATCTGCAAATAAGATTGAAACCCCTGCTTTTCTTATGATTTAGTTTGCCTGGATTGTTGTTTTCCTTCTGTTCACTTTGCATCTTGTTTTGTCCTCGGAGCTTAGGTGTGTTTCTTGGAGACAAGCAATATTGAGTTTGAGTTCTTGTATCTAGTCAACTCGCCCATACTTCTTTTGTGGGGAACTAAAGCCATTCATATTTCTTGAAAGAATTTATAGGTATGGTGATATTTTGTATACCTTGTTTTATCCCTTGCACCATTGTGGAAGCTAAGCTTTGTTTCTTAATTTCTGGGAGGTTTTACTTTGGTGATGGCCCATCATGCTAGTTAATACAAAAATTGACTCTGAGAACATCTGGTCTTTTGGCAATTTTCCTCAACATTTGCATTTCAATAAAATATTTTATTTTTCATTTCACCTATCAAACTCAGTTTATTGTTAGCATCTTGGGCTAATAATTCCTTTGTTTAAGAAGGTTAAAGGCTGATGACCATCCTCTTTTGGCTTGAAAAGTTTCAATTGAGAGGTCTTCAGTCATTGTGATATGTTTCCTTTTGTATGTAAGTCTTATACCTGGTTGCTTGAGGGATTCGTCTTTCATATCGACTTTGGAAAAGTTAATTATAATGTGCTGAGGAGATGTTTTGTTTGGATTAGGTCATGATAGGGTTCTGAAACTATCAATTGTCTGAATTTCTGTGTCTCTCGTGCTTGGGGAAGTCTCCAAGATCATGCCTTGAAGTATAGCTTCCATGCTTTTAGGACCATCCACTTCTTTAGAAATCTGTATGATTCAGATGTTTATGCCTTTGGAGTAATCCCAAAACTCTCTTAGGTAATATTCTGCTTTTATTCCCTTTTCTTCTGCCTGTTTGAATGATTGGGTTAGTACAAATATCTCATCTTCAAATTATGAAGTTTTTCCTCTCCATATTCTACTCTATTTATCAGGTTCTCTACTGTGTTTTGAAGCTCCTGGAATGTCTCCTTTATTTCTTTAATTTCTACTATATCTTTCCTACCTATGTTCAGATCCTTCCTGCCTTTGTCTTTAATTTCACCAATTTCTTGAGACAATATTTAGACTACTTTTTGTATTTCTATTTCCATTTTTCTCCTCAATTCCATCCATTTTATTTGCCATCCATGTTCCGAATTCTAGTTCTGACAAGTCCCTAGTTATTGAGAGATAATCTAATTGAGGACCTTTGGGAAACACCCCTCATATCTATTTTGGAACTAAAACTAGGAGTGTGAGATCATATCTGGAGGCACCAGGAATTGAAACTTACCACCCCTTTCAATGAGCTTGATATTGTGCTTGTTTCCTTCCCCTACAGCCTCAGGAAGCTTACCTTTGGGCTTGCAGTGTGAGAGTCTCTGAGTTCTGTCCTTGCTTAGATAGTGCAAATTGATCGTGTACTTATGTAAGCCTGTTCTCTGCCCAGTTTACAAGAGCCACAATCTTCTGTTGGAGTTCCTCCTGTAAAAGATTTAAATTACTGAAACCTTCAAACTGGTGACTGTTGGAAGAAGGAAATTTGGGAACAGGCCTGTTCTTCTCACCAATCACAGTTCCAAACCCCCTTGGCAAGAAAGTTTATATTAGCTGAAATCCTGTTCCCTCCCCACCATGCAGCAGAAAGATGATGGAGGACAATCTGCTACCATTTCCATCAGTTTTTCTCTGTAGCATGTACACTCCTTACACAAACAAGTTCAGAGAAGCTTTGGTCTTTCCCTCTGGGCTGGCTGTGAATGAATATAATACAGCCATGACTGCAACTCAGGAGAGTGATCTAGTTCTTGGGCCTTCCCAGGGTGGGTTGCCTAAAGCAATGCCTATCTCCCTGTGAGTAGGCAGTGGGGGAGCTGGGGGTCACTGGGCAGTAATACCCAGCCATGAATCTCCAGTGTGCTGGAAAAATGTCCCTCCTAGGAGGAGGAGCCAGGAAAGACCACACAATGCTACAGTTAGTGCTATGGAGACACAATTTCCTTTCTCTTTTGGGGGCAGTTCTCACTAAGTTCAACAGACCACACAATGTAGTGGTATCTCATAGATCTCATCAAACACATTGGTTTCTGCAGGGTGAAGTCCATTAGGCAACCAGGGAATGGGGAGGAAGGGCTGTGGGCTCAGGACTGTGGAAAGAAAATTTGTTCACTTTGTGCCAGGCAAAATGGGGATACAGAGGTGGAAATTCCTAAAAGGAGGAGAATGAGGACTTCATGACTTTTTCCCATGGGGTGAGATGAAAGGTCCTTTGTCCTCTGCCCACTTGTGGAAAGACCATGAAGGTCCCCTAACCAAAGGGGACCTTCCTTTTCAGAACTAGGCACCTTCATTCTAGTCACTCCACACCTGATCTCTGTTCTCTTTCTCTTTTTTTTTTCTTTTTCTCTCCTTCAAAGTTTGTCTCAACTGGGATGATGTTCATCTTGATTTATTCTCTTTATGTTGAACTCCCCAATTTCAACTTTTGTAAATTCACTTAATTCAAACTTTCCTCCTTCTGGGCAGAAGCTTATAGTAATATCTGCTTCTACTTGGCCATCTTGTCCTCAAGATAAGTCTTTTAAAATAACTCAATTGTTGAAATAATTGAAAAAGTCATAGAAGAGTAGAAAAATATCCACTGAGAGAGATATGAGACTATGGAAAGCAAACTAAGATTTGAAATATATGGGGTTTTTTTTGTTTGTTTGTTTGTTTTTTGTTTTGTTTTTTTGTCCAGGGCTGGGTTTGAACCTGCCACCTCCAGTATATGGGGCCAGCACCCTACTCTTTTGAGCCAGAGGTGATGACTGGAAATATATGTATTTTTAGGTAAAAGAAGAAAGAGATAAAAACATAGAAAACCTGAAAAGGTTGTTGAAGAAAACTTCCCTAGTGTCACAAGAAATTTAGATATCCAGGAAGAGGGGCAAAATGGCCAACTAGAGCCAGCTTTTGACAGAAGCTCCTGTCCAGAAAGAATGACTATGACCAGAAAGTACCCAACAATGCTGAAGACTTGGAGCTGAGTTGAGAGACAAGAGTGATAACTGCACGTCACCTCTGGTGAGGCAAGCTATGACTCCATGAATGCAAATTTCAGGTACAAAACTCATCCCCAAAGAAAACTATCTGCCCCTCCACCAAGAGCGGTTTTTTTTTTGCTTCTTGTAGGTTTTCTGTAGGCGAATAGTGAACTGAGGAACTCTTCTCTCACGCCACGGGAGAGAGTTGCAGGAAGTGGGGACTAATTATCCAGATGGACCCTGCTGTGACCTGGAACACTCTTTTTCCAGGCATGAAAGTTGAACTGTTTTCCCCACTATTTTGAACTTCCAGTCCACCCTTCCCCCCTCGCCTGATGGTCCAGAAGCCTAACCCCTGCAGAGCCCAGAATGCCTGTGTTTCATTGACTCATTGAGTCATTGCAAGGGCCATGGTAGAAAAGCTAGGCTATAACAATGAGCCCAGTAATAGTGCAGACAATGTGGGAGGTTGTTGGAGTTGGCTCTGTGAAAGTGCAAAGCAGTTGCTGGTGGATGCTTGAGAATCTCAAGCTCCGACCTATCGGAACTGGGCACACCATGCCCCACCCTCCAGTGCAGTGATTCCTGCACTCCACCAAGCCAGAGCTGCTTATCAAGAGCACCACCCTTCCAGAGCCAGGCGCCCCACACATTCTCCCTGCCAGAGCTGTAAGCCCTGTGCTCTGCCTAGCCAGAAATGCTCATCATGCACTCTGACCTGTTAGAGTTGCACTGCATGCTCCACCATGCAGGAGCCACCTGCCCCATGTTCCACTCAGCCAGAGCCACTCATTGGCTTGACATGACCTCCAATATGTTGGAACCATCACGTGTCTGCTCTGCTTGAGTCGCTGGGTGCCCTGCCCTGCCAGAACTGCCCACCACATGCCCTGCCCTGCTGCTGGAACCATGCACCCCATGCTCTTGGAGCAGCCACTACAGCCACTCACTTCCATGGCCATGGGAGCCACCTGGGAACTGTGCAGGGACAACTCCCACAAAGATCCAACAACAGTAGAGCAATCCTGAAGGGGTCTAATCTTGGAGACATACTTTCTCAAATCTGAGGATTGCCAGAGGAAGCCAGACCTTGCCCTATAGGGATACCGGTGCTACAGAGTGGCTGGGACAAAGGCCCAGTGGCTGAGGGAGAAAATCATTTTCTGACTTGTTATCCTCAGGTTCAGACTGAGCTCAGGTGGAACACTCTAAAGTTGCCATTGAGTACCTGAGGGAAGCAGTCCTCACCTCCCCCAGCTGGCAGGTGGCAGAGGGTGGTAGCCAGGCCAAGGGTGCATTGATTTTCCTTTGATTCTGGCAGATGCAAAGCCCTGGCACATCTGCTTATTGGAGGGAGCTACATTTGAGCAGCAAGATGACCTCTGCTATCTAGTTGTTGGAGACCTTTTGAACTCTCCCACTTGAGAGATCATACTGACTGAGTCAATTGGTTTGGAACTCCTAACCTGGGCCAATCACCCAAGGACACTCTTGGGTGGTACACTGGTTGTGTATCAATGAGAAGGATTGACTTTCCTCTCCCAGGTGTTGCCCATGGGTGGCAGGGTGTCTTAGATGCTTGTATTTCTCCACAGCTGAGATTTCAACCCAGAGTCCCTGATCCACTAGGATCAGAAAAAGATCAGGTGAATGCAAGACAGAGTCACATGCCCCACCACAGCAAGTAGGTCCACAGAGTCTCAGTCTGTAATACAGTACAGGTCCTTTGCAAAGCTGTAGGGGAAAAAGTTACAATCACCAGTCCCAGGTCCTTGCCAAAGGACTGGTAAACCACAACCACAGGAGCCCCCAATCCAATTTCACCTTACCTGCCCATCTAGCAAAATGGTGAAAAATAATCATGGGGCAGAATCAGAGGAAAAACTCTGGCAACATAAATAATCAGAGTAGATCAACTCCAGCAAGAAATGAGAAAACAGATACACCAGATGATCTCATACATAAACAAATGGCTGACATGTCAGAAATCGAGTTCAGAATTTGTATGGCAAATAAGATCAACAAAATAGAGGTACAGATAGAATTAGAATTTCATGGAGTAAATCAAAAGCTGTGTCAGGAATTCAATGAATTCAAAGACAAAATCACCAAAGATTTTGACACATTGAGGCAAGAACTTGTAGCCATCAAAGATAGGAAAATACAGTAGAATCCCTCACTAATTGAATAGAACAGGCAGAAGAAAGGGTCTCTGACATTGACGACTTAGCTTTTGAATGCTCCCAAATTCTCAAAGAGGAAAAGAAGTGTAGAGCAAAAATGGATCATTCTCTCAGATTGATCTGGGATAATTGGAAGAGATCTAATATTCGCCTTATAGGAATTCCTGAAAGGGATGAGGTTGCCTTGAAAGGTGCAAATGCTCTACTGCAACAAATATTCAATAAGAACTTTCAAACATGGCAAGAGACTCTGAAATTCAGATGGCAGACAATTTCAGAACCCCCCCCCATTACTCAGCTCAAATAAAATATCTCCTAAACTCATTATAATTAACTTCATCAAAGTTACTATGAAGGAGGAAATACTGCAAGCAACCAGATATAAGAAAACCATAACCTACAAGGGTAAGAATATTAGAATGACTGAAGATCTCTCTGCTGCAAACTTCCAAGCTAGAAGTGTGTGGTCATCAACATTTAATCTTCTAAAAAAAAAATCACTTTCAACCCAAGATCCTGTATCCAGCTAAACTGAGTTTTATTTATAATGGAGAAATTAAATAATTTAATGATATGCACATGTTGAAGAAAGTTGCCATAACTGTCCAAGATATTCTCAGACCTATCCTCCATAATGACCAGCACAATCTTCTACCACTAAAGTAAACTCACTAAGAAACTTTTGATCGAATTCCAACTTCCACATTGGCAAAAGGATTAAAAATTTACACTGGTCTTTTGAAAAGCTCGATACCTGAAATACTACCAGGCTTATCAATATCTCAATTAATGTGAATGTATTAAATTATCCTCTAAAGAGGCACAGGTTGGATGACTGGATACAAAAACTCAGACCAGATATCTACTACATTCAAGAATCTCATCATACCTTAAAGATAAATATAGACTCATGGTGAAGGGATGGTCATCTATAATTCAGGCAAATGGAAATTAGAAAATAAAAAGCAGGTTTTTCAATTTTATTCACAGATATAATAGGCTTTGAACCAACAGAAGTAAAGAAAGATAAGGATGGTCACTTCATATTTCTTAAGGGCAACACTCAACATGATGAGATTTCACTTATTAATATTTATGCACCCAACTAGAATGCACTTCAATTTATAAGAGAGACTCAAACAGACATAAGCAACTTGATTTCCTCCAGCACCATAATAGTCAGAGATTTTAACAGCCCTTTGGCAGTGTTGGATAGATCCTCCAATAAGAAATAAAGGAAATAAATTATAGACTTAAACTTAACATTCAAAAATTAAATTTAAAAGACATCTACAGAACATTTCATCCTAACAAATCTGAATACACATTTTTCTAATCAGCCGATGGAACATCCTGCAAAACTGACCCCATCTTAAGCCACAAGTCTAACCTCAGCAAATTTAAAACAGTAGAAATAATTCCTTGTATTTTCTTAGACCATGATGTGATAAAAGTTTAATTCATAACAATAGGAATCCTCATACTCATACAAAATCATGGAAACTAAATAACCTCATGCTGAATGACAGCTGAGTTATAGATGAAATTAAGAAGGAAGTTACCCAATTTTTGGAACAAGACATTAATGAAGAAATGAATTACCAAAACTTCTGGGATACCACAAAGGCAGCCCTAAAAGGGAAGTTGATAGTTTTGTAAGCCTTCCTCAAAAGAACAGAAAGAGAGGAAGTTAACAACTTAATGGTACATCTCAAGCAACTGGAACAGGAAGAACATTACAACCCTAAACTCAGCAGAAGAAAAGAAATAATGAAAATTAGAGCAGAATTAAATGAAATTGAAAACAAAAGGATGATACAACAGATCAATACATCAAAAAGTTTGTTTTTTGAAAGGGTCGGTAAATCAGATAAACCTATGGCTCACCTAACAAGAAATAAAAGAGTAAAATCACTAATTTCATCAATCAGAAATGATAAAAGCCAAATAACAACACATTCTTCATTATTTCAAAAATTCTTAATGAATATTATAAAAAACTCTATTCTCAGAAGTATGAAAATCTGAAGGAAATAGACCAATACTTGGAAACACACCATCTTCCTAGACTTAGCCAGAAAGAAGTGGAAACATTGAACAAGATGATATAAAGTTCTAACATAGCATCAATTATAAGAAATCTCCCCCAAAAGAAAAGCTCAAGACCAGATGGCTTCACATCAGAATTCTACCAAACCTTTAAATAGGAACTAGTACCTATATTACTTAACCATTTCCAAAACATAGAAAAAGAAGGCATACTCCCCAACACATGCCATGAAGCAAATATCACTGTGATCTCCAAACCAGGAAAAGACCCAACAAGGAAAGAAAATTATAGGCCAACATTTCTCATGAGTATTTTTTTTTTTTTTTGAGACAGAGCCTCAAGCTGTCCCTGAGTAGAGTGCTGTGGTATCATAGCTCATAGCAACCTCCAGCTCCTGGGCTCAGGTGAGTCTCCTGCCTCAGCCTCCCAGGTAGTTGAGACCATAGGTGCCCAGCACAATGCCCGGCTATTTTTTGGTTGCAGCCGGCATTGTTGTTTGGCGGGCTGGGCTGGATTAGAACCCACCACCTTAGGTGTATGTGGCTGGTGCCTTAGCCACTTGAGCCACAGTCCCTGAGCCTTCCCAGGAGTATTAATGCAAAAATGTTCAATAAGATCCTAGCAAACAGAATCCAGCAACACATCAAACAAATTATACGTCATGATCAGGTTGGTTTTATCCCAGAGTCCAAAGGATGGTTCAATATATGCAAATCTATAAATATAATACATAACATAAACAAAATAAATAATAAAGACCATATGATTCTCTCAATTGATGTGGAAAAAGCTTTTGTATTATTCAGCACCTTTTCTTGATCAGAACGCTTAAGAAAATAAGTATAGAAGGAACATTTCTTAAACTTATAGAGGCCATCTGCAGCAAACTCACTGCCAATATCATGTTGAATAGAATAAAATTGAAATTATTTCCACTTAGGATAGGAACCAGACAAGGTTGCCCATTGTCTCCACTGCTTTTTAACATTACAATGGAAGTCTTAGCCACCACAATCAGGCATGAGAAGGCAATCAAGTGTATCCAAATAGGATGAGAGGATATTGAATTGACACCTTTCACAAATGATATGATTGTATATCTGGAAAACCCCAGGGACTCAACTACAAAACACTTAGAAGTAATCAAGGAATACAGCTGTGTCTGAAAATACAAAATCAATACCCACAAATCTATAGCCTTTATATATACCAACAATAGTCAAGAGGAAAAAACAATCAAGGACTCTATTCCTTTTACAATAATGCCAAAGAAGATAAAATATCTGGGAGTGTATCTAACAAAGGATGTGAAAGATCTCTATAAAGAGAACTTATGAATCTCTGAAAAAAGAATTAGCTGAAGATGTTAACAAATGGAAAAATATACCGTGCTCATTGCTGAGGAGAATCAAAATTTTTAAAATGTCCATACTTCCCAAAGCAATTCTGTACTCTTCCCAAGTACAGATTTAATGCAATCCTTATTAAAATACCTCTGTCATACTTTAAAGATCTGGAAAAATTAGTACTTAGTTATATATAGAAACAGAAAATACTCAAATAGCCAAGACATTAGTCAGAAATAAAAACAAATCAGGAGGTATCATGCTACCAGACTTCATATTATACTATAAATTGATAGTGATCCAAACAGCATGGTACTGGCACAAAAATAGAGAGGCAGAGATGTGGAACAGAATTTAAAACCAAGAGATGAACTCACACACTTATTGTCATTTGATCTTTGATAAGCCTATCAAAATTACACATTGGCGAAAAGATTCCCTATTTAACAATTGGTGTTGGGTGAATTGGCTGGTTTCTTGTACAAGACTGAAACTGGACCCACACTTTTCTCCTCTAACAAAAATTAACTCTCAATGGTTAAAGGACTTAAACTTAAGATATGAAACTATAAAACTTCTTGGAGAGAGTGCAGGGGAAGCACTTGAGAAAATTGGCCTGGGAGAATACTTTATGAGGAGGACACCTGGGGAATTGAAACATCATAGAAAATACATCTGATCAAATTTAAAAGCTTCTACACTACCAAGAACACACTAAGTAAAGGAAGTAGACAGCCCTCAGAATAGGAAAGGAATTTTGCAGATTATATTTCTGACAAAGGTCTAATAACCAGAATTCGCAGAGAACTCAAACTTAATAAGAAGAAAAGAACACTTGATCCCATTTCATTGTGGTCAAGCAACATGAACAGAAGAAGACAGGCGCATGGTCTACAGACAGATGAAAAAGTGCTCATCATCTTTAACCATCAGAGAAATGCAAATCAAAACCACTTTGAGATATCATCTAACTCCAGTAAGGGTAGCCCACATCACAAAATCCCAAACCTACAGATGTTGGTGTGGATGTGGATAAAATTGAACACTTCTGCACTGCTTGTGGGAATGCAAGCTAGTATGTTCCTTTTGGAAGGAAGTTTGGAGAACACTCAGGCATCTAAATGTAGACCTGCAGTTTGATCCTGCAATTCCTCTACTTGGTGTATATCCAAAAGACCAAAAATCATTTGGCAACAAAGATTTTTGCACAAGATTGTTCATTGCAGCTCAATTCATAATTGTCAAGTCTTAGAAGAAGTCCCAGTGCCCATTGACCTATGAATTTATGAATAAATTATGATATATGTACACCATGGAATACTATGCAGCATTAAAAAAGATGGAGACTTTACTTCTTTTATGTTTACATGGATGGAACTGGAAAATATTCTTCTAAGTAAAGTATCTCAGGAATGGGGAAAAAAATCCAATGTACTCAGTACTACTATGAAACCAATTTATAGTCACTCACACTTCCGTATGAGAGATGAATCACAACTATAGCCCAGTATGAAGGAAAGAAGGGGAGGCAGATGTGCAGGGAGGGGGGTGGTTTGTTAGAGGGAGGGTTAATGGTGGGACCACATCTATGGAGCATATTGCAAGGGTACACATCAAATCTATCAAGTATTGAACACAAATGTCTTAATACTGTGATTAAGTAAATGAGGTGAAAGCCATATTAATTAGTAGTATGTTTCTATCTATCTATCTATCTATCTATCTATATATATATAGATATGACTTAATAAAAAATAAATTTCAAGGTGTCTGGAAATGCAAATGAATTTGGAGGTTAAGGATAAATATTCAATCTCATACTATACAGAAATATTGAACAACTTGACCAAAGGACTTCTGTTGTTAACATATGGAGTAAGAGGTTGAATAGATCTGCAAAGTCAAATTGTTTATGAAGATTAAAATTAAGGGTGCAATTTTACCTCTAAAAATGAGTGAGATATAATAAGTTATCTAGGAATATTAATGGGTAAACATAAAAGAAGTTAATAAACATAAAAAGTCTATCTGACCATTAATTTCATCAAAAAGTGGAAGAAAACTACAAAAATTAGACTTTTGGGGTTATTTTCCTTTTACATAATATATTTTAGCAAATTTATGTTTTTACTATACTTTTGATTTATTTGCTTCCTAATCTTAGCATCTATGTATGTATCTTCCTCCCCTCCAAAAAAAAAAAAAATGACATAGTACAAATATACTGCCTAGAAAAAAATCCTTGGCACATAGATATCTACAATAAATAATCTTTCATGATTTATTTCCATATAGCTCATATATCTATTTTTTATTATTACCGTATGGATACTTCTTCTAGGCTAGGAACTTAATGTCTTTATCTTTCTCCTCTCCACATCACTTTCCACAGGACCAAATAAATAATAAATTTCTACCATGCAGAAGAAGCCAGTGAAGTGTAGTGATTAAAAGTATGGGATCTGAAACCATATGACTTGTTTTGGTTTGTCTAATTGCCATATGACCTGGCCTTGGGCAAATAAATGTGATTTGGTTGCTTTATATATAAAATATAAATACAAATTATAACTACTTTGTAAGGTTTTATGAAGCTCAAATCAGTCAATACATAAAAATAAGGTCTTTTTAACCAGCACCTGGCCTTGGTAAACGGTTCAAAATATTCATATGATAATGATAATAATGATGATATAACATTTGAAGTGGGCAAATAGAATGTTACATTGAGAATTAAAAATAAAGATGGTTTCTTAGACTTTATGGGCATGAAGAGAATGCCACAAAACCACACCTACAATACTCCTGAAATTAATATTTCCAGTATCTCTCCTGAGTAACCTGCTCCTATTATAACATCCCATGGCAACAGTTGGAATTTCAAATGTAATATTTAAAATGTGGCTTTTGGCCTGAATGTTCCCTGTCAGAGAATTTTTCTACTACTAGAAACTCTGCTGTATAGATCCCTGAAATAACAGTGTCACCAGATACATTTGATATACAGACCTGTGCTGAACCACTTGCTTCATTCAATTCACCCTCAGGACTAGGACACATGCTGAGTTATAGTTTGGCTCCACATTTGACCCTTAACCTCAAAATCATGTTCTTTACTACCCCAAAGATTGTGCCACATACTCATACACACTAAGTATATTTAAGGCTGTTACATTTGACTATCTTTTATAGAAAACATGGTATTGTTACTGAAGTTGTTATTGCTAAAAGACTTTGATTTGGAAGAAAATATTAGTATCTAATATGAAGCTAAATGTAAATTACCTACGTGAAAAGTATTGTTTGTTTGCCTAGAGACTATAGCTTCATAACATCTTAATAAATAACATAGCTTTTCTATACTATGTAGTAGCTCTTTGAGAAAATTTCTTGAGTTTCTTATTTTCATGGTGTGCCTTAAATATCAGATAAATGAGTTGAAACAGGGTTTCTATTTGAAAACCATTTACAGCTAATTTGTTTGTATTTTACAATCGTTATTTATTCTAAAAGTATATAGAAAATTTTAAAAAACTGTCAGAATGATATACTCATAAGGCACAATATCAACTGTTGCTTGTGAACTGCCTTTTTCATATGAGATTCTGGCCTATGGTTAAAGGAGGTTTTTAAGTAAGAGAGTTAGCAAGAAGTATAGAACAATGCTGGAGACAATTTAACATACATGAAAATGAGACAATTTCACAGGAACTTTTTATTATTTTATTCTCTGTTTTATTCCATTATTTTCACTACAGAAATAGGAGTGACTATAAATTATAATTTTCAAATTCATTTTCTAGAAAAATAACATTTTTTATTTTCAAAATATAGTATGATTAAATAAGCCTTCAATATTAAATATTTGTGTTATGGCATATAGTGTGTATTGACATTTACAATTTTGAAAGCAGATGTTAAAGACAGTATTCAAAACACACATATATGTGTGTGCGTATATATATTATTATAATAAAGAGTTTTCGATTGAAGATCTATAAGATTGCCACAAACATCAAGAAATGGAGCCTCCTTAAAAATAAAGCACCTTAAAAAACATGTGTGTCCATTTTTCCAGTTGCAGCACATTTTCTTCCAAGGAGAGATAAGCACAATAATAACCTTCTGATAATAATTTCTTTGTTTCTCAAAAATATATTTTCATCCATGTATGCAACCCTCAAAAATATAGTTTTTCCTATTTTTGAAATACACACCAATGGAATCATACAGTTTTATAGTTTCCCTCAGAAAATATAATTCTGTGTTTATACCATCCTTCTTTATATGAATATTTTATAATGTTTATTCATGTTATTGCTTGAGATTGTAGGTTATTAATTCTCATTTTTGTAAAACATATGTGAACAATGCTTCTGTGAAAATTCCTGTATATGCATCCTGGTAAATACATGCATATATTTCTCTGAGACTATACCCTACGAGTAGAATTGATAGGTTTGGCTTTAGTTAAATATTTAACTAGATAATTTCATTATGCTTTTCAAAATTGTTATATCAATTTAAATTTCCTCCACAAAATATCAGTGTTACCTCTATACTTCACAATACGGTTGGCAAATTGTTGGGTATGTAGTGGGTCCATATTATTCTTTGTATTAATTCTTTTAAGCAAATTTATGTATGTTAAAAATGAAACGGCAATATGTTATGCTGCAGTAACATATTATTCTGGAAATCTCAGTCATTTGATAAAAAGTTATTTTTCACCTACCTTATCTATCCATTGTAGATCAGTGAGTGTTTGCTTCACAGTCATTGATGAACCCAGCCTAACAGATATTCTGCCATCTTGTTGTTGTGCCATCTGTGCTATACAGCTTCTGAGGTTATCACTGAAGGGAAATAGAAGAGTAAATTACACCAGATTTAATTGGCTTCAGCCTAGATATGAATTACATTATAAGCATTAATAGACAAATAACCCTAAATTACCTAAAGAGAAGGCTGACAAACGTAGGAGAGCTTTATGGGTTATTTGGTGAGCACCAACTGATGGTATCATATATAAGATTACTGCATTCATTTCCCCTTACAGACATATACATTCCTATACATGTTCCCTGCATTTACTTTATTTTGTATACATTTATAATCAATTTTGAAATGTCTCGCAGAAAAAAGTATGTTGGTTCTTCATACTATCTTATTACTGCCTTAAATATATCAAGATTGATACTGAATTATCTGAAATAAATTTATTCATGCCAATTACAAATTAAATTGTTATATTAAGAGTTTCTATTTAGTTGAAAAAATGCTTTATATACAAAATCTAACATGATTATCACAACAATTCTTGAAGTACTCAAGGCAGAGATTATACTTTGGTTCTGTACATAAAACATGAGACATTCAGAATGATTAATTGTGACTGTTAATAGATAAACTATAATCTGTTTAGCTTATATTTCTTAGCTTATATCTTTAGCTTATATCTCTTCTTCCTGGTCTGTTTCTCATTCCAATATATCACACTGCTTATTACTTTACATTATTGGTTGATGTAATGAGCATATTTCTTTATATAGCTAAAGATTACAGTTTGAAAAAGTGCAAAGTTACAACATTACTAAGTAGAATATCAACTATTATTTATTCATAAATAATAATAAAATTAAAGTAAAAGCAAAAATTCATAATCATAGCAAAAGTTCATGAACTAAAAGTTTCTAGAATGTGTACATGTTGACAGAACAGGAAATTTACAGAATAGATGCTATGAAGGAGAACCTACAAAGAAGAGTACCACATGGAGGTTAAGGTTAAGAAGAAACAAAAAAAGAGGAGGACAATAGAATATCCTTCTTTTTTCACAATTAACAGGACTCAGTCAAGCTAAATAAAACTATAAAGAGAATGCACCTACCTGTCAACTTCCTCTCTATTTTTGAACATGCAATATTTTGAAATGAACACTGGACTGTTCATTAGGTTCTAATGCCCAGTTTTGTTCTTAACTTTGTAAACTTTGGACTCTGTTGAATTCTGTAAACTTTGAAGAGGCTTATGCTCTATTGATTTAATATGCTTACAGATAAAGTTGTATATATATATATGTGTGTGTGTGTGCATATATGTACATATATGTGTATATATATGTTTATTTATCTGTTTGTTTAAACCTTCCAAGTCTCTTACAGATACTATTTGAATTAAAAGACACATTTAATTAGTGAATTATAGTGTATTATAAATTAATGTACATATTATTTATCATGTTAAAGTGACAATTGATCGGGCTACAAAAGTCACTTACACATTTGAACTCTATACGGGGTTTTCATAAAGTTTTGTGCAATTTAAAATGGGACTAACTTTTTAAGTATATGTGGTAGAATTTGTAAAAAGGATTACAAAGCTTGATGTATCTAGTTTTTTTGTTTGTCTTTAGAAATTTTATTATTTAGAAATTTAACTTAAAAATTATTTATTTTTCAGAATCACTTATGACACATGGCTTCACTCAAAGAGAAAATAAATTGTGTGCTTTGGTTGGTTGAACTAACATCTTTCACTGCTGTCCAAAGAAGATTTAGAACCCATTATAAGAAAGAAGCACCACACAAGAAGTTCATATCTAAGTGAATAAAGAAAAAATTTAAAGAATTTACATTACATACAATACATATGTATATATATGTGCATATCTTTATAGAGTACATGTAATAATTTGATACCAGCATACAATGTGAATTAATCAAATCAGGGTATTGTAGTACCCATCGCCTCAGGCATTTAATACTTTTAACACAAATTCTATACTAATACTGTGCTTTAAATGGAAAACGAAAGTTTTAAGTAAACACTAAACTAATTCAGAGAAGAAAATTTGATGTGATATGTCAGTCTTTTAGCATCGAGATGTTAAAGATTGTTTTTAATCTTATAAGAAATTATCAATGTACGTTATGAAAACTTTTTAGAGAAGTTGCAACACTGATTATCCCAAGGCAGTTTTAGTTTGTCTTAGAAGCAGCATTTGCTTATCAATGAAAATCAAGTTGCAGATAAGTGATTTCCCTTAATCGTGTGCTGGGATGGTCCCTCTTGTCAGACTTAGTGAGTTGCCCACTCGAAGTAACAATGCTGTGGAAAGTGGGTGAAGGTGGAGGGCACCCTGATGTGATCAGCCTGCTTGACTGGTTTGAGACATAAGAGGGCTTTATGCTGGTCCTTGAGTGGCCTTTGCCTGCCCAGGATCACTTACTACATCACAGAAAAAGGCCTACTGGGTGAAGGCCGAAGCTGCTGCTTCCTTGGCCAGGTAGTGGCAGCTATCCAACACTGCCATGCCGGTGGAGTTGTCCATCCTGACATCAAGGATGAGAATATTCTGACCGACTTCCGCTGGGGATGTATCAGACTCCTTGATTTGGGTTCAGGTGTCCTACTTCATGATGAACCTTATACTGACTTTAATGGGACAAGGGTGTACAGCTCTTTGGAATGGATCTCTCGACACCAGTACCACACACTCCCAGCTACTGTGTGATCACTGCGTATCCTCCTGCGTGATGTAGTGTGTGGGGAAATTCCCTTCGAAAGCGACCAGTATATTCTGGATGCTAAGCTTCACTTCCCTACCCATGTTTCCCCAGACTGCTGTGCCATAATCTGCTGGTGCCTGCCCCCCAAACTCTCTTCCAGGCCCTCACTGGAAAAGATCCTGCTGGTCCACCGAATGCAAACACCAGGTCAGGAAACAATTCTCCCAAGTGAAACCCCACCCCTTTGGCCTGGTCTCTGCTGCCCTAGGTCTGGCCAAAACCCCTCTGGTCAGAATAGCCAGCCCATGGCCATGCTACAGGGATTGATGGATATTTGTTGACTTGGTTTTACAGGTCACTAGCCAGTATTACTAAGGTCAGGGAATGAGGATCAGGGGTCAAAAGATAATAGAAGCCATGTCAGCCCAGTCCCCATCCCAATTCTTTGAAGGACCCTTCCTCCTAGAACCAGCGATTCCGGAGGATTTGTTTGTTTCTCATTTTGATAAGGATGTTTATTTGGGCAAATTTAGTTCCATTCTGAAGTTAGTTCCATTCTGAGCTGTGGGACTCTTATTCTGATGACTTATCAACCCTACACTGGCACCTCCTACCATCACCACACAAACTTAGTTCACATACTCTTATTTGGACAAGGGTGCTTTCCTTTCAATACCCCAGTAATTATTTTAGCAATGGGACCATTTCCCCGAGCCTAGGGTCCCATCTTGGGTCAAGTTGTTTGCCTACTTCAGCCCATGATTGCTTATTCTGGGGGAGGTAATGCTCTGTTATCATCCCAGGGCTCTCTTTTGTTGAGGGGATCCTACTCTGTTATCCCATGTGCTCTTATTCTAGTGAGAAGAACCTTCTTTAATTTGGGAAGGAATGGGAGATGGACACCACCAGAGAGTATGATAGGACGGATGGGTTTTGGGGAGATGGGCTAGGGGAAAAGTCTTACTGTGTGTTCTCCTGAGGCCCCC
The DNA here is from genome assembly GCF_000181295.1 of Otolemur garnettii. NCBI lineage: Eukaryota > Metazoa > Chordata > Mammalia > Primates > Galagidae > Otolemur > Otolemur garnettii. The sequence continues at coordinate 2,558,247 of NW_003852581.1, forward strand.
TCCCCAACTTATGGATTCTTGCTGCATCCTCCTGAGCCAGTATTGTCCAACTACAAAGGTATAAATACTTACATATTGGGGGGGGCAGTCTGCAAGTGTGCCCTCATCTCCCTTCTCCCTCTGCCTGGATTACTTAAAAAGCCATGTGTGGAAACCCACTATTTAATAAATGTAATAGAATCAGAAAAAAAAAAATGAAGAGGTAGTTTTTCTAAAAGTTGAGTGTAGGTATTTCTCAACAATCTTTTCAGGATATTGGTCCAAAATGCATAGTATTGACATTTAACTTATGGAGCAAATAGATATCCTCAGATGTTTTTCCTAGCTGATAGAGACTATACAATAGAGAAGTCTTAACTATTACCTTATAGACTAGTGATAGAATGACTTCATAAGTACCTACATTGGAAAATTAAAATTGTGTATATATATATTTCATTTTTGACCATATGGAAATGTAAAGGTGTGATTAGTCCAGGATATATATTAAATTCATGTTTTATTGCAGAAAAAATTGCAAACACTAACAATGAATAATGGATATAGGACTTTTGTATTATGGGTTACTTTCATTTATTAGAATTTATTAGCATATTATGATAAATCCTTCGTAAAGTGTATAGATTGTAATAAAAGTCAGTTAAAAGACTAAAATTTGACTCGCATTAATTTAAATAGGAATTCTATTTTCAAAGATAGTAATTATATATTTCTCTGTCAATATCTTTCTACAATATGTGATTTGGTGGTATGTATAATGTGGATTTGAGATTAATTATGAGCTTTTTTAACTGGCCTACATCTCTAAACTAATTTAATGTAATTTAATTTATTGCTCTCAAACTTCATGCTCAAGATAAATTTGAAGACTCAGAGAAATATATATCATATGCTTGTCAAAATTGCTTTGAAATATATAAACTTAAAATATTTTATCCCCATCTCTTCTATACGAACTAAAATTTACTTCTTTCTTCCCATTCTACATGAAATTTGTATGGATTGTTTTACAATAACCTTATGAAAGAGATAACAGTATTATTTCTATTTTAAATGTAACGGATCTCAGGATGAGAGAAATTGCCTTTCCAAGTTTGCACAGTAGTAAGATACTACTAGACAATGATTTTTATGAGATGAAGAAATATATACATATGTATAATTTTTAATCAGAAAAAAAGTAAAATTTCATGTATCCGTTCATGAGCGTGGAAACCTCATGACCTAAACTCTATACACTAGACTCCACCTTCTGACACTGCTTACTCGGTATTAAGTTTCAACATGAGTTTTTGAAGGAACAGAAATATCCAAATTATAGCAGAATGCTATACTCCACCTAAAATCAGCAAATATTATATATATATATTTAGAAAGAGTGCAACATGTATAATCACAAAAATATAATATTGAATACAGAAAAATGAGATCTATAGCACAATTACTATTACATAAACTAATTAATGTGCTTCCAAACAACATTATAAAGTTAAAGATTAATAATTATATAAATCAAACATATTTCTGTGGGTATGTATAGGAAGGAAATGAATATTGAAATGGAATCTTGAATTGAAAAATGATTAAAAAATAAAAGTCATACCCTGACCAACAATGGCAATGCTACAATGGGTGTTGAATTATTTGTAATTCAACTTTCTGCATTTGAATTCTTATAAGAATAACAAAAAGGTTATTACATAGAAAATCTGGCATCAAACATAAGTCTCACAGTCCCCTATGATACCTATGTAGTTTGGTGATATATAAAAGCTGGTCTTTTAAAAGAAAGGTTAAGTAGTGAGAGGTGCAGATCCTGTTTCAGTATTCTACATGTGGCTATCAAATTTTCCCAGCAACCTTTATGGAATACAGATTATTTTTCCCACTGTATGTTTTTGTATGCTTTGTCCAAGGTTAGATGGAAATATGCAGATGGTTTTAGATCTGGGTTGTCTTTTCTGCTTCATATATCAATGTCTCTATTTTTATGCCATAGACTTGTAGAATAACCTGAAGTCTGGACTATTATGCCTTTAGATTTGTTCTTATTTTGTAGCAATGTGTTAGATATTTGTGGTCTTTTCTGGTTTCATAGGAAGTGTCAAACAAACCTCAAGCAGGTGTTTGGGGGGAGAAGGAGATGGCAAATTCACAACTATATAATATATAATTCTTTTTTACAACTCTTCATATCGCACTTCACATACTTATATTTTCATTAATTATAGGATATCTAATAAGATTCATAAATAATTGGCAAAAATCTTATCTTCATACTACATACAGCACAAGGAACTTTAGTGAAGACCTTTGTGGTTTCAAATCAAAGCGATAGATTATTTTAGGAAATACCACTTACAATGCGATAATAACCAGGTTTGTACATAGCCTGTGGCCTTATACATCCAGCAGTAGTACATAAATTCCTATGAAGGTTGTTAAGTTAGACAAGACTATATTTGAATCTTAGTTCCTCCACATATATGTCACATGATGTTAGACAATTTATTTTTTTTGTCTTAGTTTCCTCCTCTGTAAAGTTCAGTTGCTAATAATATTACCTCTCATGGACGTGTGTATGTTTGTTGTGTATCTTTGCATATTTTTTCAGAGCTATACTGAACTTAACATAATTTTTTATAGAAATAATAGGAGATTCTCTCTCTCTTTCTCTTTCTCTCTCTCTCTCTCTCTCTCTCTCTCTCTCACACACACACACACACACACACACACACACACACACGGACATACCGTAGGGGAAAATTATTGTTATTTGCTTTTAAGTGGGTTATGATAATAGACATTTGTATGTGTGTGTACTATCATTTGTATGTGTGTGTGTGTGCACGCATGTGTGTAAGATTATTCATGTACCTCCAAAATCATGAAACTAACCCTTAGTTTCACCCTAAATGATATGAGAAATCATGGAATATATTTTGACATTAATTATTAGTACTGACTTCTATCAGATGACAGAAAAAAGAAATATAGCAGAAAAAGACTGAGAGTATTATTTTTTGTCAGATTGTATTAATCACCTAATCAGCAAAGTGAATACTGAAATATTAAATAATTCATAAGGAACATTGATGTACACATTCCTTTTAGAATGTGTGGAAGAACTTTAGTAACAATCTAAAAGAAAATAAAATAATCATTTTGCTATGATGAAAACAATAACATAAGGTAGATTTCTTTCATTCAGAACTTAAGTAAAACAAGGTAATCAGCTTGAACAAAAACTACTAAATTTCTCCCCAAGTATTCTCAAGTGGTATTTTTTTCTATTCTATGTTGAACAGAATGGATAACTGAGGTATTGACAGAAGCTAATGATCTAGAGATGTTTTAAAGCTAATATATTAAAATAGACATGGACTTCTGTCACTGATAAGATATTAATATGTAGAGAAAGAAATGGAATTTTAGAATTCAAAGTAAATAAAACATAAGGGAACCTGAAGCATCATTTTGTGAAAATGAGATAACCTACACATTCTCTTAATGTGGAGCCACATTACCATGAGTAAAAGCCCATGTGATTTAACATCATGTGTTGTGAAATCCATTGAAATATTCTCTACTTCATTTTTGGAATATAAAATTTGTAACCTAATTAATTGTCTTCAAGATTTTTTGTATTCTGAGGTCACAGTTTTGTTTATTTTGTTATTCAACCAAATATGTAAAGGCTATAATTGACCATATGCTTCAGTTTATTACAATTTACTTTCAGGAATCTATAGAAGACCTTTCTGTGTTATCATGTTTTTATTTACTTATTCATTAACTTGTATATCAATTCTCTTCCACACCCTTTTCCTCATGTGGTTTCCTATATATCTGAAGTTAAACTTTTTGTTTTTACATATTTTTATGATACATTTGCTTTTGTATTATGTTGCTCAACTCCTTTTTTTCTAACCTTTACTTTTCAAATCAGAAAAGGCCAAGAGGATCCTTACGGTGTTTTATGAAACAAAACGAAATTAATAATATTTTAAATTTGGAAGCACATTATTTTCTCCCTTTATATAGCCACAACTTCTATTTTGATATCTTAGTCCCAAATCTCAAAGTCCTTTGTATCCCTCCCTTTTTCTATTAGTGCTTCAGTCTTTTCATTGTCTTTGTACTTAATTGCATTCCTGATCCAATCACTGGCTATAACTCATGGTTGGTACACAGTACAGCAAAAAGTCCTAAAATTTCTCATTATTTCTATATACTATTAATGACTTTAGCATAGAAAAATTGTATATTCATAATTTGATTAACAATCAACCACAAAAAATTCACTTCACATGTCTGCATAACTATTATTCTTTTCTGTTGTTTTTTTTTTTTTTTTTTCAGTTTTTGGCTGGGGCTGGATTTGAACCCGCCGCCTCCAGCATATGGGACTGGTGCCCTAATCCTTGGAGCCTCAGGCGCCACCCTTTTTTTCTGTATTTTTTATTTAAATTTATAAGAATGCAGGTTTTCACTGGATTAAATATGACTTTGGACTTGTCCTAGGGACTTACCTAACATGTACAACATTGTTTTGTGATAAGACGCCTTGAAAACAACAAATAAGCATTTGGAATGCAACTTGTTCATAAGTTGAGACTGCATTTATTCAATAAAAAAAAATTCACACTGTTGCAAATTATTTTTTCAGTCTACTGGCAAACTTTGTTACATTATAAAAGTTTCATCAGATGTGCCATCAAAGAGCCTGGGATTGAACTATAACAAAAAGAGAAGAAATAACCTTCCAAAATTACATTCTCCTGAGTGATGTATGTCATGGCATATACATAAGCCCTCAGCAAAATTCCTATTACTCACATACTTAGGGGATTTTGCTTGATGGATAATTTTCTTTTGATAGCAGGAACATTGTTTGAAGCAGTGCCATTAAGTCTTCCGTCATCTTGATGGTTTGGGAATCAGTAATTCACGCTGTTCTTCTTGCTGAACCATTAACTCCATCCACCTGTCACTCAATCCATTCAACAGAGAAGAGGATAAGAGATCAATAATTTCACTTGATTGTAAATAAAACAAGAAATTCTGGAGAGCAACAGGGATATCTCCTCAAAGAACTGCTCTCCTATCTTGTTTCCCTTTGTTATTTTTATATTCTTACAGTAAAAGCATCAACAATGTTATTAATAATCATAGTATACATTTAACATATATATTTTTATAGGTTACAAGGTTACACAATATCTTCCTGTCTTAAAGTAGTTATCTCATCAAAGCATTTATACTCTAGATGAAATTTATAAGTAGTACTCTGGGTCTGGAATTGGGGTAGAGGAGGAAGCAGCCGCAGATATCAGTGTTGTAGTTATCAAAGGAGTAGAGTGTATTGGTGCTTCACAGAGGACACATAGCCTGGATGCCATGCAGCTGTTCCAAGTCTTAGAAGAACACCCTGTGATCCTTTCTAGAATATAGAATGTTTACAAGCTTCTGTCACAAGGCCCTGTCCCCATCCTCCTAGCCTCCTATCGTCCTGGGAAGCTTTCCTGGAACCTTGGTCCTTGGAGTGTCTGGTCCCTTAACTTTAATTCAGAAGATCTTGTACATGAGTAAATAACTCCAGATGGTGGCACACAGGCTCATCTGGCCACACCAGTGGCCTATCCAGTAATCCCCTATATGTAATGGTTATTTAGAATAACAGTGGCTACCATTAATCCTGGAAAAGTTTCTATTTCAAACTATTATCTCAGACAATGATTGCTTATGCCTCACAGCACCTTGAGACCTCATCTCTAAATAACATGAAATAAAATTAAAGTAAAAATTTAAAAAATTACATAAATTTTAAACCATAATGAGAGACAAGATTATTACAGTACTCCAAACAAGCCTAAGTAAACCCTAATTCAAATATTATACTGCCCGCATTGTGTCAACAGCCTTGAATTAACACAGTGACAAACACATATGCTACATGGCATTGGAATATGGGAGATAATGAGAAAACAATTTCTACCAGATTCTCTCTGGAATCAAGAACTTTAAAATGAGGAATTATAGTTTTTACCCTATCATCATTTTCAGATGTTCACACCCTTCTTGTTTCCCATTTTGTTCTTGTGGTTAAGGATATGCTAATTAGGAAATGAAAAAATGTTGAAATCATAAGGGTAACACCTGAAGGGTAGGCAAGCTGAATATTCAGGTGGTATTTGGTGAGTGGCTGGGAAGAGTATATTTGGGAGAATCAAGCTGAAAATATTTAGCATGGTCTATCCCTGTTGTCTATCTCTCAGCTTCTACTCTTCTTCTTTATCTAGATGAAAGAAAAAAAAGAATGTATTCCAAACACAGGAGGCACAAAATGTTCCATTCCATCACATGATCAAGAAGGAATCTCACTTTCCAGCTTAACAGAACCATGACTACTCCTGCTGTAAGTATGGTACATATGAGAACTGGGACTTTTAAACACATCAAATGAGAAACTGTCTTCCAGGGAGGTATTAAATGGAAGAAGTGTATCCACTTATAGCCTTTTCTTTCCATATCCATGCATTCAGTCTTTGGGGAAGAGGACATTAAATTTTGGCTATTATTTGGGGAATGAAACATATTCTGTATGATATCAGTCTAATATTGCAAGGTGTTATCTTTCAGCTGCTATTGTAACAAATCTTATAGAATATTCCAGTGTTCTATTACAATAATTGTTCCTGGATAGTGGGGTATAGAACAATTGAATTATGTGTACTTGTGCCCATTTCATTGTTTCCTTTTCTGTGAAATAAGCCTCTCATTTATAAATAACACTGGATGTGCTATATAAGGCATTTAAGTGACATGGCAATTCCCATGGAAAGAAAATCCATATCCAGATGTCTGGTGTATTCTTATAAGAATAAATTGCTTTCTCCTCCATAACAAAAAAGATCCAATATGATCAATCAACCAAGAGGTAGCTGCCAGGCTCTTCCATTGTATTGTACCAAAATGAAGCATTGAATTTTGGGCTCCACTGCTTGAAGCTAATGAAGGTCAGTCTTAGTCAGGGGATATTCATGTTGATGAAAAAGTGAAGTCTTCAGATTTGCTGTTATGTATGAACATTTTGTCTATAAGCCCTTTAACTAGTTGCCATAGTGAGAAAAGAGGCTTATTGATAACCACAGAACGTGTCCTTCTATCAGACAGTGTGCTACATGGTAAAAGTCATGTGGTGTGGGCCAAACTTACATGGTAAATGAATATCCTTATACCCAGTGTCTACTTTGAGAGGTTAATTCAAATTCTTTTCCCTAGTTCTTATCACCAATTTTCCAACTTCATTTATTTTCCAATTCCTGGCCCAGATATAATACTAATGAGCTTAATATCCATGAATCGTCATGGATCACATTCAATCTATCTTTCTTTTTACATACAGAAAACATCTTAGGTATACCACTTCAAGTCCTTTCCACCAGTGGAAAACACTTTTACCTCAACTTTCTGGGGGCATCCCTGACTGAGTCTTAATATAGTGGTCATCCATTTTTGTTTAGTACTACCATACTCGGAAAATGTAATTGTAAATCAGGTGCACTTCTTTTTGCTCCTTTAGTAACTAGTATAGAGACTTGTCCTTGTACATGTATATATAGTTTAAGAGAGAGGGAAGAAAAAATAAAAATGGATATCAAGGTAGTGTGAACTACTGAATAACCATTTTACTTGTGCATTTTAGGCATGCTGAGGCTTTGTCTTGTTCATATATACAAGTTTATTTAAAAGTGAAAAGCTACTGCACACATCCTATTTTATAAATCAAATAACACCTAGCTTATAAATAGTAGTTTAGGATCATGTAGTCGCTTGAGTATCACATAATCAGGTGATCAGTAGGTATGCTATGATCTTTTGGGAAATATTAAGTCAGGAGCTGATTCTCAAATGGAGATTAGCTACTAGTAAATAAAGGCAATAATTTTACTACAGAACCATAGGGATTTAAGAACTTTTGCCTCTTTTGGCATTTGTTCTATACATCATCTCTATCTACAGTAGACACATTCTTAGTTTCAGCTGCCTGTATTGGACACTCATTCTTTTGTTCTCTGTATCTCTTTTTTTTTTTTTTTGCAGTTTTTTTTTTTTTTTTTCCTCTGGGGCTGAGTTTGAACCCACCACCTCCAGCATATGGGGCCAGTGCCCTACTCCTTTGAGCCACAGGTGCTGCCCGTTCTCTGTAACACTTGAATCTACTCTCTGAGTCATGCTTTTGTGCCCACTTGAATGGGCTACTTCAGAAAAATTGAACCAAATTGACAGTTGAATAGCTTTCATGTGCACTGTGCTGCAGTTACAAACAATGAATTAGATGTACATTGCAACAAGAAATACTTTCGAAGGCATAGCATGAATTTATAAGAAGTAAGAAACAATGAAATTCTGTAATATAATAATATCTTTCTAAATTAAAAATAAGTTTACATAAAACTGATGTCCATTTTGCAAGCTCACAAAAGAAAAATGTTACAAAATTAACACATTAGATCAGCTGCTATAAAAGAGTGAATAAATATTCGAACAATGTTTAAATAAATTAAAATACGAATCATCATGGGTGTATGAGTGAATAAAACAAAATATTTTGCTGAGATAAATGAAAAAATGTGCCTTAACTGATGTATATTATCAATTCAAGTCTGTGGACCTAGAATGAGGTTTCATGTTTGTTTGTTTTTAACATGTTTGGCCTTTTTTCTGGCGAACTGTGATTGCTACCTAAAGATCAGGAAAGTTTAATAGTGATTGTATTAACTTATACATGGTCTAGCATCAATAATATCCGTTTCTAGGATTTAATCCAGTTTCTTCCACTAATGGATGATATCATATAGTCTTTACTCAGACAGTATTTTCACTAGATAACATTATAAGGTCAATCTTGGTTTCTCTCTGTTTGGGAATCCTCCCCAAAAGATGAGGAGCTTTATGACTCTTAGAGTTATTTTGAAGATTTTTGCCTAAATGGTAAACTATCACCAATTAAAATAAATATTCTTTTTTTTTTT
>NW_003852581.1:2567503-2569066 GCF_000181295.1 Otolemur garnettii
AGGTGTATGTGGCTGGTACCTTAGCGGCTTGAGCCACAGGCGCCGAGCCATAAATATTCTAATGTTTAAAAAATCCAATGAAAGTGATGCTGGCCAGTACCTCGATCTAAGTCTTAAAAGATTAGCCACTTTCATTTCCTACAACTGGGAAATTCTCTTTGGAAGACCTGAACTATCAAGTATGATATACTCCTATCCAAAGGCCGCCATATTGGATAGGCCACATATAAACACAATGGACAACAGTTGCCGCTGAATGCTGCCTTTCAACTATCTCTGCCAAAATATCAGGCATGTGAGTGAAACTATATTGGATATTCTATACCAGCCCAACTGTCAACTAAATACCACTAATAAAACTCAGTAGACATCATGTAGAAAAGAAATACCCTACTTATCTATGCTTAAATTCTCAAGAAATATTCTCCTAAACTCTAATCACAATACTTTGAGCCCAGTTCTTGACTAAGCTTCACTTACTCTTGGCCTATAAAAGCTGCAGAGTCTCAGTACAAAGGACTTTGTCCACACACATTAAAAAAATATGAACAAATATCCATATAGTTTCTAACAACCCAAGGCTACTGAAAGAATTTATTATTTGTGTTAGCCAATACCTAAAGGCACAGTTCCCCTGTGTCCCACTCTTTATGGAAGGGTAGGGGCTTGACTTTCAAATATACCAGTTAGCAAACTCAGATGAGATTCCTATTAACTAATTCTTTCTTCCTGATTTTTGTAAATTTCCACTTTTGTTACTTTTTTCAATCCCCCATTCTTCTCCGTCCTATTCCCTCATCCTTCCTTTAAAACACACAGAGATCTCTACACAAACCAATTTTGAATTCAGTTCATAGTGGACTCTTTACCCTATTGTAGAAGTTATAACTGGTTAAAATCTATTCTTACCATTATAAATAATATCCAACTTTGTTTGTTTGTTGGCATTTTGTTACCCACAAAATTGTGAGATGCAATAAAAAACTATAGTTTTAGCATTCTTCTAAGTTTTGTGTTAATTTACTATGCATCAATATCTAGCCATAATAACTAAAAAAGACACTATGGTAAAAATTCTATTTACTTGTTCACAATAGATATTGTGTACATGAGTCTTGGAGAAGAGAACAAGTATAAGAGGACTGTCAATTTTTTATGTAATGCCCTCAGCATTAGATAAGAAAGTCAGAGATTTATTCAATTAATCCTGTTTTATTCTGTTGCATTTTTGAAGCATCAAGAAAAATACATATTTTCTGCAGCAAATAAGAAATATATTTCCACTAAAAGAAATTATAATTTTGGATATGTTGAATATTTTCTTCAACTTTGACATAAAAATTTAGCAAAAACTTTTAACATTTTTCTTTCATATTATTGCAGAAAAATGGTGAATTAAAACAGAAATACACTCATACCGACAGTACAGGAAGGAAACTTCAATTTCTTGGGAGAACTCAGATGCCTCAAGGCATGAAATGCTGAGTTTCAGGGAACAGTTTTTCTTTACTTTTCTTTTCTTTTTTTCTTTTTCTTTCTTTCTTTCTTTTTTTTTTTTTTTTT
>NW_003852581.1:2569086-2577702 GCF_000181295.1 Otolemur garnettii
TGGTTCTTTAGAAAAGATCAACAAAATTGACAAATCTTTATCTAGACCAAGAAAAACCATGAGAAGACAGCACAATCAAAACAATGAACATATTCATGACGCTTAAATAATTCTTTATTGTTCCTTCATTTAAGAAGTATTTTGACTAGATTTAAAATTCTCAGTTGACAGATATCGTTTCCCCATTTTTCCTACATTAAAGATATTGATCAACTGTCTTTTTTTTTTTTTTTTTTTTTTTTGAGACAGAGCCTCAAGCTATCTCCCTGAGTAGAGTGTTGTGGCATCACAGCTCACAGAAACCTCCAACTCCTGGGCTCAAGCGTGTCTCTTGCCTCGACCTCCCAAGTAGCTGGGACCACAGGCATCCGCCACAGCACCCAGCTATTTTTTGGTCAGGCATCATTGTTGTTTTAGTGGGCCCAGACTAGAATCAAACCCGCCACCTTAGGTGTATGTGACTGGAGCCTTAGCCACTTGAGCTACAGGCGCCAAGCCAGGGAACAGTTTTTCTCCAAACCTTTTTATATCTTTTTTTTTTTTTTCCAATTCAATATCCACTACATATTTATGGCTACAGATGTTAGAAACCATGGTATTGTTATTAGTTACAGAGTCTTTTTTGCTTTTGCTTTTCAAGGTTATTTTAGCTTATTGTAAAGTTTGTTCTTATCTTTAGAGGAGGAGTTCTGCACCTGCCTGCTACTTTCTCAGGATCTCTAAGAATTAGAAGATTTATTTCTCTATTGTCAATATGAGGTATGCCAATTAAGTTCACACACTTACCACTGTGTGCTTACATTGGCAGCCTGCTAAGTTTTCTTAATCTTGGTATAGCAATATCTTAGAGCTGTGTTAGTGTTGACATGTGGTGGTGTTTTGTTGAGTGGCACTCATTATTATTTTGTGTTTTTGTGTGCCATCACAAGAATGTCAAAGCTTGAATCAGAGTAAAAAAACACACTAAATTGCTTGTCAAACTTGGTAATAGTAATCAGGGACATGTTAGTTCAAGTTTATGGGAATAATTTCATAAAGAAAATGGCATTGTACAAATGAAATAAACATTTTTCTGAGGGGAAAGGAAGAGTCCTTGATAAAGAGAGGTCAGGACAGACAGTAATAAGCAGAACTGACAAAATTATTGCAAAAATTCATTCAATTATGCATTGAAATTGTCATCTGAGTGTCAGAAACAGAAGACCAAGTAAACATCTATAGAGAAATCTTATCTGAAAATCGTGGCCAACAGCTTATGGCTGTTGAATCACAACAATGAACTGGTCACATGGCACTATTTATGAGGAAAATTTTAGGCAATAAACAAATAACTATATTGGAACACCCACCCTACTTACCTGACATGGCCCTCAATGAATTTTTTTCTTTACCTGAAGGTAAAAGAAATATCCAAATAAAGACATTTTAATGACATTCAGGACATCAAATGTAATACAACACTTCTGATGGCCATTTAAAAAGAAAAGAATTCCAAAATTTTTTTGAAGTGTGGACTAGGAACTGGAATTAGTACATAGCTTCCACAGGGGAGTACTTCAAAGGTGACCACAGAGATATTCAGCAATGAGGTATGTAGCAATTTTTCTAAGATAAGGTTCCAAACTTACTCATACATTATCCAAAACTTACAACAACAATGTTTGATTAAAATAGATTAATTTCAAAATTAAAGTATTTATTTCTCTTTTTTAAACCAAGGTTTGTAGTTTCCTTTTAGCATTTTTTATAGTATTTTCATATTTTTACAACTGTTAATCACTTACTTTTCTTATTTTTCTGTGTTTTTCCTGTCAGACCATACAATTTTTTACTTATCTATGAAAGGAGCACAACCTGTGTATTCTTTAATGTGTAAGCTAAATTCTTTTTTTAATAAGCTTTCAGTATTAGCAAGATTTCAGTTAGCTGCAACATAGAAAATAATTGACAAATGCTGGTTTCAACAAACAAGGGCTTTTATTTCTATTGGAAGAACAGACATAGAATTACTAAATAGGTAGTTAATATGGCTTATCAATGTAATCCATAATGAAGAACAAATGCATTTTTTGTATTTCTACTCTGTCATCTTTAGCATAGTGCTTCATTTTGATGGTTGTATGATGGCTGCTTCATCTTCACCCATCATTTCTATTTTCTAGGCAAAGGAAAGTGAGGAGGATAATGGAAAATAAGCCAAAAATGTAAGCTTCATTCAAAAGTTTTCCTGAATCCATATCAATTACTTCTTACATTTCATGAACCAATCTGGGTACTATAAATTATTTCACATGAAGCACATTTTGGAAAGTAAATACTTAGCTTTCTTTGCTATATAATAAAAGAATAAATAAAAATAATTTAGTCTAGCCAATACAGATTGCTTAACTGTATCTCCTGTTTGACATTTGGAACTGCCTTTCTCTTTTGTGATTTCCACATTTATATTATAGTGCTCTTATAATTCAATTCAAAAGTCATTTATTAAATTTGTACCAAATGATAGTTCCTGAGTTATTTGTTATCCATTTAGTCCTAATAAGAACTATATGAACCCATTAGATTATTATTCTTTTTAAACTGATGAGAAAACTAAGGGCTAGGATGATTAAAATACTTTTCTAAACACTGCTATCTAGTAAGCAATAGAACTAGGATATTTTGGCAATTCCATCGTTTAAATCCTAAGCCCATGTTTTTAATAACTATAATATTAATATATTCTCTCTTACCTTAGTTGGCTTTTTATATCTGTGCCTATCTTGACTACTAGCTCCTTAAACATAAAGTCTAAATACATTCAGGTCTATTCCAGAGTATATGCAAAAAATTCTGAGGCCTGCAATAAATTTTTAAAGCAGTAAGGACACAAGAACTGCAGCCCTCAAGAAAATCCTGTGGTTTTCCTTGTTGGTACAGAGCCAGTGGTCTCAGGGTACACATGATCCAGTAAGACACCAGAAGTAGCCAAGCCAGTTTCCATGTTACTCCACTTCTAACAAGGCAGTACTGATTAGGAACAGTCTTCCTCTACTTGGAAGTAGGAAAGAAAACAGTTTAGAGGCCTTTGTTCGCAACTTGGAACCAACTAGCTTAGGAAAAGTAAAATAAAAGATCAAGCAGACTATTTAAACTACAGGTTCTAGGCATTACTAGTACCTCAATGACTCCTCTAGACCCACACTGGGCCAGAAGAAAACATGCTTTCCTGGAGGTAAGGACTCAGTGCTGGCAGGATTCACTACCTGCTGACTAAAAGTCCCTATGGATATGAATAAGCACCAGACATAGCCAAGTAACAGATATTATAGACTATGGATAAGACTGAGTTGGCTTCAGGAATGATCTGGCACAATCACAGCTATGGAGGCTACAAGGGAGTGCCAACATCATTTCTCTTCCATATACAATAGCCAAACACAGACAGAGGAGACAGTGATAGATTATGCTTGATAATCCAGAAAATTCTTCTCAATTTAACTGAAGTCAATCAAAGTGGTGAATCACCAGGAATCTACAAGAGTCACAATATTACTGGGTCTAGGACACCCCAGTGTTAATAAACTGCAATGAGAAAAGACATAGATCATAATGCTAAATTAAGTTTAAATATGTGTAAACTTCTCTCAAAAATGACAGTTTCAAACAAGCCCAGACTACAGAGTTTAAAATATACACCCAATGCTTTAATGCCCAGGCATAGATGAATATCCAAAAGCATGAAGAACACATAATAATGCCAAGCATGAGCAAGAGCAAGAGCAAGACTGTGTCTCTACCAAAAAAAAAAAAAAAATCAACTGTGCATGGGGTCATGTACCTGTTGTCCCTGCTACTCAATTGGCTAAAGCAAGAGGACCTCTTGAGCCCAGGAGTTTGAGGTTTCTGTGAACTACAATGACACAACTGCACTCTAGCTAGGGTGATAAAGTAAGACTTTTTCTCAATAATAAATATATATAGAAAAAACATGAACTCATCAAATGAACTAAAAAATTCACTACTGATCAATTGGGGAGTTATGGAAATATGTAAACTTTCAGATACAGAATTCTAAATAGATGTCCTCAGAGAGGTTCAGTGAACTTTGAAACAATAAATGGAATGAAATCAGAAACCTATCAGAAAATTTTAACTAACAGACTGAAATAATAATAAATCCAATATTTTAGATGTGAAAGAATTTAATTGACAAGTTGAAGGTATATTAGAGTCTCTCAACAGAAGGTTTGATTAAGAAGAAAGAATAGTGAGTTTGAAGACAAGCTATTTGTAAATATTTAGACAGAAAAGAAAAAAAAAAAGAGAAGAAAAAAGAATAAAAAATGCCTATGAGATTTACAGCATAACCACAAAAGGGCAAACAAAAGTCTTATTGGCCTTAAAAAGGAGGTAAAGGAAGAGAATAGGGTAAAAAGTTTAGGGAGGGGGTAGGGGAGTCATGGGGTCCTCTCCTTTTGGGGGCAGAACACTAGTATGGGAGGGTCTTTATCTGCCACAACCAATCACTGTAATCTTGTTCTTTGTACTGTCAATTAATCCCCAACAATAAAAAAAGAATTTCATAACAGAAAATAAATAATAATAGAAAACTTTCTAAACCTAGAGAACAATATCAATATTCAGGCACAGAATTACATGAAACACAAAGTAGATTTAATCCAAGTAAGACTATTTCAAGGCATTTAAAAATCAAACTCCCAAAAGTCACAGATAAATAAATAAATAAAGTAGGTACAATGCATCAGACTACGAACTTTCAGGCCAGGAGAGAATGACACAATATATTCAAAACACTGAAGTAAAATAAACAAACAAACAAAAAAAACATTAATGCTACAATATTATATTCTGAAAAAATATTCTTAAACATGAAGAAAAAATAAAGACTTACCTAGATAACCAAAAGCTAAGTGCTTTCATCAATATCTGCCTTGTTCTACAAGAAATGCTAAAAGGGGCTCTTCAATATGAAAAAATTACATTCATAGACAGTAAGAAATCATCTGAAGATATAAAATACACTTGTAACAACAAGAATATGAAGTCAAAATATTCTAGTGTTATAATTGTAGTGTGTAAATTACTTACATTTTGAGTAGAAAGACAAAAAGGCAAAAATATAAAAAATAATTACAACTTTTGGAGAAATACCTAGTAAAAAAAAAAAAAAGATAAACATGTAGAAACAAAAAAAAAATTAAAAGCAGATGGGAGATAGTTAAAATTTATGATTTATTTTAGATTTTTCTTTCTTTATGTATGTCCTTGCTTGTTTGTAAGCTGAGTTTTAATATGTTTAAAATAATTGGTTATAAAATGGTTGTTGCAAGCCTCATGACAAACTCCAATCAAAAAACCTAAAGCAGATATATGCAAAATAAAAGCCAAGTAATTAAAACACACTAGTAGAGAAAAATACTTTTAACAAAAAGATAGGAAGAAAGAACGGACAACAAAACCAACAGAAATCAAATAATAATGTGGCAGATGTAAGTCAAACAAGACCCAATAGGAAAACTAGGGAGATAAGATGGTTTATTAGAGACATCAGACACCAGTTGCCAAATTGTCTCAGAAAAAAAGAAAAAAGTTTTAGATTAAAAAGAAAAAAACACAAACAAATAAACAAACATAGTCAGGGTGTAATTCTGAGGGAGAAGTGGCAGACCTATTCAGAGATTTCAAGGGAAAAAGTTGCAGACCAGGACAAGAAGAGCAACATATCAGCAGAAATCAAATACTGAGAGTTTTGGAGTCCAACAAAATGATAGGTGGAGTGGCTTTTTCCTCCAATATATAACTGGGATTCATCCATCAGTCCTTCAAGAGCTGAAGAGACTCTGCTGAAGATCTTTTTATCCCTCATTATCCCCCAAAGCTGCTGCCACCTGTGATCTGGGAGTTACTTGAGGGCAATGTACTGGGCTGCCAGTCCCCTTAGGGCCACTTCCCACCAGCAGAGACCTGAGCTAAGGTGGCAGGTGCCATTGTGTTTCTCCACCTGCCATGCACCTTTGTCCTGTACAGAGGTCTTCAAGCCATCAGTGTTCATCTCACTCATTCCTGTACAAACATTTCCCAAAATGGGGCCAGACTGCAGGAGTAAAAGGGGCCAGTGAGATTCAGGGAATATGTGTGACCCCAGAGCTTTGACATCCTAGGTGGGCTGCCTTGTGGAGCATAGTACAAATATGATTAGAATTCTAGCTTTCCTCTGTTCAGGTTTTATTTCTACCTTTCTCAACCTCCTACTTTAGCTGTCAAGAGAGAAAATTGAGCTGGGGCTCTCTTGAGAGACTGCTTCCATTCTGTTGGTGACTTCATAACACTGATATTTCCAAAAATAGTGGGGCTCATCCATTTTCTATTAAAGACCTAGAGCAGAATAAAGAGTGCTCAAACTGAGGTTTCTGCTCACCAGACCTCCCCAATGGTATCTCTCTAACTTCTCCATTATAGCAGGGAACACTCTGAAGGAGAGGGACATCAAATTTACTTAAGAACCCTATAAGAAACTCAGTATGTTCCCACATTTCTCCTTGTAACTGTCAGGAATTGATCTTTAGGGACCAAGGGACAGGTCCACAAGGACTCAATATTATTAATTCGTACATGGATAGGAGATTTGTGAGCTAATGTGAGGAGGTGAGGGAGACCTCACAGCCAAAACTAAAAAGAAAGCATAGTGTGGGTCCCAGTCATAGCACACTTGTACAACACTATATCCCCTACAGAAATGCTGCACTATTAACCCAGGATGGGATCCTGGACAGGGAAGTTTTCAGATGCTGAAGGAAGATTGTAGAGTAGGTGAGGAGGAGAAGAATGAAATACATAACTGACAGACAGATTGTGAAATTCAGAAAGTCCCTCCCTCACAAACATATTTTTTGCCTGGGTGGGGTGAATTCAGCCCCTCTCTGGCGGCTTTTCCAGAAGCCTGAGAGCAGATGTTTGAGCTCTTCTGAGACAGCTACTTTTAAAAGTTTGTGGAGCCTAACAGCCTTATCCAGCCTAACAGCCTTATCCAGCCTCACTCTCCTACCTACCTCTGCTGTGGCGGAGAATAAGAACTCACTTGGAAGTTTCAGAGTCATGCCCACTACCTAGGGCACTGAAGTACTTCTCCTGAGAGGCTAGAGCCAGTGGCAAGTCCCCAAACAACACTGCAACATGTGCCCCTTCTGGCAAATGCCACCTACTAGCAGAAAGGTAAATTTTCAAAGCCCATTACAGCATTTAATGACTCAATAATACAGAGTATAGTTGAGTCTTACAAGAACCAACTCTCTCAGAGGTTAATGCAGAGATTAGGGGCCAAAGACCCCATTCTTGGCAAGGGAAAATGCCCCCAGAGGAAAGGAAAAATAAAGACATCAGCTGAGCAAGGCAGAACAAAGAAAAGTTAGGGAGTTTACCTTTAAACTAGCTGATTCTAGGTTTTTTTTTTTTTCAATCCAAGCAAGTTTACTGCATTTCCTTTATGTCTGGCCTGTTGGGAATACAGATTACTAACATCCCTATTTAGTCTGTAAGCATTCTGAAAGAATAATGGCCACAGAGATTACTGTGTGCAAGGCCTAGCAAGAAACATTAACTAGGCTGCTTCCTGCCTAATTAACAGTCAAAGCAAATACCCACTGTGGAGATTTGTATTTGGCTGGGGCAGGGATCAAGAGAATAGCTCAAGCCCCGAAATATGGGTAGGAGGGCTTATGTCCCTTACAGCAGAAGAAGACCCTCTATGATAGTGATGAGAGGAAAATTCCTCTCTCCCAAAGATTATTCAGAGGAGATTGATACCAGTGGCATTTTACTCCACAGTGGATTAGTGGGATTAACACCCACCTATGAATCTCTCTGTGTGACCACAGACAAGAGTCTTCCTTCACACAAGGCTCAGGTTTCAGATTTCTTGAGACTGAAAACTAATGATTATAGAAATAATAGGAGCTTATTTGCTCACTTAAAGAATCTGCTGATGTTTTTGTTCCCTTCTTCAGCTTAACCTCTGGGCTAATGAACATATAGCCTTCAATAAAAGATGAGTGGAACTGAAACTCCAGGCTACTATCAGAACCCCACAAATGGGCAGTGGTGTCCTGTGCTACAAGCTTTGAAAGTTCTATTCTGTGTGTCTTGTCTCATTATGTCTTGTCATTGCTAACTTTATATTTCTTCAGTCTGTTGCCACCAGATCCACAGTTATTAAAGGACCCTGACTCTGGGGTGAGACAGCAGCAGTTAAACTGTGCATGCCAATGTAATTAATACTGTTAAGAAGACCACAGTGCTGGAGAAAAAGAAAAGATTTGGAGATCCTATAAGCAGGATATCTACCCACACACATAGCTCACCACTTCTTCAGTGTACAAACAACCAGGAACTGAGAAAACCACTGCATTAGTGATATTTATAATCAAAGCATTTACCCAGCACCTGGATTGCCATCAAAGTACTCACAAGAAAAGACAAATGACTCTTAGAAGTGATCAAGGAATACAGTAGCGTATCAGGATACAAAATCAACACTCATAAATCTGTAGCCTTTATATATTCCAACAACAGCCAAGCTGATAAAACAGTCAAGGACTCCATCCCGTTTAAAGTAGT
>NW_003852581.1:2578582-2580230 GCF_000181295.1 Otolemur garnettii
AACAAAAACCAAAAAAACCCCAAGTGATCCCATTGCAAGGTGGGCAAAGGACTTGAAAAGAAATTTCACCAAAGAAGATAGGCATGTGGCCTGTAGATATATGAAAAAATGCTCACCATCCTTAATCATTAGAGAAATACAAATCAAAACTACTTTGAGATATCACCTAACTCCAGTAAGATTAGCCCATATCACAAAATCCCAAAACCAGAGTTGCTGACATGGATGTGGAGAAAAGGGAACACTTCTACATTGCTGGTGGGAATGCAATTTAATACGTTCCTTTTGGAAAGACATCTGGAGAACACTTAGAGAACTAAAAATAGACCTGCCATTTGATCCTACAATTCCACTATTAGGTATATACCCAGAAGATAAAAAATCACATTACAATAAAGATGTTTGTATTAGAAAGTTTATTGCAGCCCAATTCATAATTGCCAGGTCATGGAAGAAGCCCAAGTGCCCATCAATCCATGAATGGATCAGTAAACTGTGGTATATGTACACCATGGAATACTATGCAGCACTAAAGAAAAACGAAGACTTTACCTCCTTCATGTTTACATGGATGGAACTGGAAAATGTTCTTCTTAGCAAAGTATCACAGGAATGGAAGAAAAAGTATCCAATGTACACAGCCCTTCTATGAAACTAATATATACTTCTCAAATGAAAGATTCAAGTTAATTCTAGCCCAAGAATATGGGGAGGGGGTCTGGAAGGGGAGGGGAGAAGGGTGGCTGGGTGGTGGGAGGTGATCGGAAAGATCACCTATATTTCTGTCTAACAAGGGTACAAGTGAACTTTTCTAGAACTAGAATGTAAATGTTTTGACACAATTACTATGCAAATGACATGAAATTTATGTGAACCAGCTTGATGAAAGTATTTCAAAGTGTATATGAAAACACTACACTGTACCCCATGTTTGCATTAATGTATACAGCTATAATTTAATAAAAAAAAAGAAAAGACAAATGTTATAACCCCAAATATGCTACAAACGTTCCCTATGAGTGAGGGGGATGAAGACCCAACTTAGTACAAGTAAAACTAAAAGTAAGAATTTCCAGTTGCTTTATATAAAAAAAAAATAAGCAAAAGAACTCCAATTATATAAAACATCAAAGGGAAAAGATGCCTTCAAAGGAGAACACCAGCCCTACAGCAATGAATCCCAACAAAAATAAAAATGTTGAATTGGCATATAAAGAATCACAAACATGAACATAAGAAACCTCAATTAAATACAAGATAAAATAGTAGACCAACTAGAAGTATCCAGAAAAAATAATGCAGAAAATGATTTTAAAATTTACTAAAGAGATCAACATATTACAAAACAAAGAACAACAACAGCAACAGAGAAAACAAAATTTCTAGAAATGAAGAATAAATTTGAGGAAATATAAAACACAGTGAAAAGCTTGAAGAATAAAGTAGACCAGTAAGAAGACAGAAACTAAGAGCTTAAAGAGAACTTTTAAGAGTAAACTAGTATGTTCCTTTTGGAAAGACATCTGGAGAACACTTAGAGAACTAAAAATAGACCTGCCGTTTGACCCTGCAATTCCTTTATTAGGTATACTCCCAGACAACCAAAAATCACATTACAACAAAGATATTTGTATCAGAATGTTTATTG
>NW_003852581.1:2580613-2593554 GCF_000181295.1 Otolemur garnettii
TGAAGGCTATGTTAACCAGTTTGATGGAAATGTCATGGATTGTGTGTGAAAACACCACACTGTACCCCCAAAGTACATCAATGTACACAGTTACCATTCAATAAAAAAAAAGGGGGGGAAGAATTAATTCAGCCAAAATAAAGAATAAAAAAATAAGAGGAACAACAAAGTCTACAAGAAATACTGGATTATGTAAAATGGCCAAATATAACAATCATAGGCATCTCTGAATGTGAAGAAGAAAATGCATAATGGATGGGAAGCCTATTTGAGGGAATAAATGAAGAAACTGCCTTGGCCTTGCTAAAGATTTAGAAACTAGGTACAGGAATCTCAACAAACACCTCAAAGATGCATTGCAAAGAGGCAATTACCAAGTCACATAGTCATTTTACTGGCCAAAGTCAGTATAAGAGAGAAACGCCTTCAAGTGAAAAGATCAAGTAAATTACAAAGTAAAACCCATTAGGCTGTATGCAGACTTCTCAGTAGAGACTAGACAAGCCAGAGGGATTAAGGCTCCATCTTCAGTGTTTTAAACAGAACAACATCCATCTTAGAATTTTGTATCATGCAAAACTAAGAATTATATGTGAAGTACAAAAAAAGAATTTTCCAGACAAGCAAACACTGAGGGAAATTGTCAAGACTTGACATACCCTGGAGTAAATACTCTGAACTGCATTATATATGGATCAGCACAATAAACATCCACAAGTATAAAACCACCCCAAAGCTAAACCTAAGAGATTATGTGAAACAATTGAACAACAGATCAAACAAAGTAACAATATATTTTGAACAGAACAGCATCCCACATATCAATTCTATCAATCAATGTGAATGGTCTAAATGCCTCACTCAAAAATAGCCTGGCAGGATAGATAAAATATACAACTCAATTATTTTCTGTCTCCAGGAAACACTTCTAACCCACAAGGACTCATATTGACTCAAGGTAAAGGAATAGATAAAAAATATTTCATACAAACTTAAACTAAAATAAAGCAGGTGTCGCCATTCTTTTACCAGATACAATTGACTTTAAACAAACAATAGAAAGAAGAAACACAAAGATGGTCTTTATACAGTGGTGCAGGGAACAATTAAATAAGAAGACATAGCAATCCTAAATACTTATGCACTTACCATAGAATGGCTCATATTCCTAAAGAAAATTTTACTAGATATAAGCAAAGAGATAAATAGAAGCACCATATTTACAAGGGTTTTCAAAAAATAGAAAGTAAATTAGAAGTACTGGACTTAAACGGGACTATAGAACAGATGAGCCTAACAGACATTTACAGAACATTTTATACCAAGAAAACCGAAAATACATTTTTTATCAGTAAATTAAACATTTTTCAAAGACGGATCATATCTTGTACCATAAAACAAATATTAGGAAATTAAAGAGAAACAGGAATTAGATCATGTATAAATACATGCTACAGTGGAATAAAGCTAGAAATAAACTAGTCATGTGAAACAGAATAAGAATAAATTAATACACTTTGAAAATAGAGAAAATATTCACACAAGATATGAATTTTATTTTATTTTTTAATTCAGGTTAATTTGAAGGTACAAAGAAATAGATTATATTTGCACTTATTAGGTAGAATCCCTTTTATAATTGTGTCCTGCCTTAAAGAGGTGTGCAATGCAGCCTAACATTTTGGCTGTTAACTAGAAGCACAGCAATCTCCCTCACTCCTCCCTTCTCCCCATTCCCTCATTCCACCTCCACTCACCTTGAATTGATTTGAGTTTTTCTCTTATGTGGGGGGCATATTAGATTGTCTATTGGTTTCACATTAGTATTGAATGCAATAGATACTTGTTTCACCATTCTTGTGATACTTTACTAACAAGAATGTATTTGAACTCCAACCAAGTTAATACAAAAGATGAAACTTCTCCATCTTTTTAAATGGCTGAATATTATTCCATAATATACATATACCACAGTTTGTTAATTTATTTCTGGGTTGGTGGGCATTTAGGTTGCTTTAATATCTTGGTGATTGTAAATTGAGCTACAGTCAACTATCTAGTGCTGATATCATTATGATAGAATGATTTTTTTTTTTCTAGGTAGATGCCCAGTAATGGGATTGAGGAATCAAAAGGGAGGTCTAATTTGAGTACTCTGAGGATTATCTATACGTCATACTTCTTTCCAAAGAGTTAGTTTTAATCAGTCCCACCAATAGTGTAAATGGGTTCCCTTCTGTCCACATCTATGCCAGTATCTACAGCTTAGAGACATTGTGATATGGTTTTCACTGGGGTTAGGTGACAAGGGTGGTTTTGGTTTGCACTTCTCCGATTAAGAACAATGACCATTTTTCAAATGTTTGTTAGCCATTCATCTGTCTTCCTCAGAGACAATTCTGTTCATGTCTCTTGTCCAGTGGTAGATGGGATTATTTGCTTTTGTTGTTGTTGTAGTTGTTGTTGATTAATTTAAGTTCTCCATAAATTCCAGTTATTACCCCTTTGTCAAATTTATACCATGTAAATACCTTTCCCCATTCTGAAGGCTATCTTTTTGCTTTACTTGTTGTGTCCTTAGCTGTGTAGAAGCTTTTCAGCTTAATTAAGTGCCATTTGTTTATTTTTGTAGTGGTGGTGATTGCCAATGAAGTCTTCTTCAAAAAAAAATCTTTCCCCAGGATCACATCATCATCAAGTGTTTTTCCAACACTTTCTTCTAAGATTTTTTTTTTTTTTTATTTCATGGCTTAGATTTAAACCGTAATCTTGTTGAGTCAACTTTTGTAAGGGATGAAAGGTTCGCATACAATTTCAGTCTTTTACATGTGGTTATACAATTCTCCCAGGACATTTATTGAATAGGGATTTTCTTCCTTCTTGTATACTTTTGTTTGGTTGATCAAAGATCAGATGGCAATAAAAGACTTGTTTTTTTCTCTTGGTTTTCTATTTGGTTCTATGTGTATTCGACTCTATTTTTATGTGAATACCATGCTGTTTTGATCACTGTGTACTTGGAGTACAACATGAAATCTGGTAGAATGATGCCGCCGACTTTGTTTTTAATACTAGAAATTTCCTTGATTATGAGTTTTTCCTGGTTTCAAAATGAAGTACTGTTTTTTCCAGTTCTTCAAAATATGATGTTGGTATTTTAATGGGAAATGCATTAACTCTTTAAATTGCTTTATGTAGAATAGATATTTTAACAATTTTGATTCTTCCCAACCATGAGCATTGTATGTTCTTCCATTTGTTAATATCTTATGTTATTTCCTTTCTTAGAGTTTCATAATTCACTTTGCAGATATCCTTAACCTCTTTTGTTAGGTATAGGTATGTCCCTAAGTATTTAATTTTCAATAAAGCTACCGTGAAGGGAATTATGTCTTTGATTTGCTCCTCAACGTGACTGTTATTGGCCTATAAAAAGGCTAATGATTTTTGGAGATTGATTTTATACTCTGAGATGTTACTGTATTTCCTGATCACTTACAGGAGTTTTGTAGTAGAGTCTCTGGAATTTTCTAAGTGTAAGTTCACATCATTAACATAGGGCAAGATTATGACTTCCTCTGTCCCAATATAAAAGATGCTCTTTACATCCTTATCTTGCCTGATTACATTGACTAGAACTTCCAAAACTATGTATTTGTGATAGTGGACATCCTTCTCTGATTCCAGTTCCAAGTGGAAAAGCTTTCAGTTTTAGTTCATTCATTATGATATTAGCTGTGGGTTTGTCATACATAGCTGAAATCAGATAAAGAAATGTGCCACTTGTGTCTACAGTTTTAAGTGTTTTTGTTAGAAACAAATGCTGAATTTTATCAAATGCTTTTTCTGCATCAATTGAGAGGATCATATGTCTTTGGGTTTTTTTTATTTTATTGTTATGGTGAATTACATTTAAGGACTTGCATATATTACATTATACTTATTTTCCTGAAATGAAGCCTACTTGATGGTGATATATAATTTTTTAATGTATAGCTGCAATCTATTATTTAAGGTTTTATTGCGTATTTTTGCATCTATATTGACTACTGAAAATTAGTCTGTAGTTCTTCTTTTTAGAAGATGGGTCCTTTTCTGGTTTTGGAATCATGGCAAATCTTGCTTCATAGAATGTGCTGGGGAAGGTTCCCTCCTGAATATTTTGGAATAGGTTAGGCAGTATAGGTACAAGCTCATCTTTAAAAGTTTGATTGAATTTTTGTGTGTGAAGCCATCTGTTCCAGGGCATTGTCTTGGTGGAAATGTTTATTTTCCTGTTTATCCAATCTCAGTGCTTAATATTGGTCTTTTGAAGAGATTTATTTCTTCCTGGTTAATTCTAGGGAGATGATGTGAATCCAAGTATTGGTCCATTTCCTTCACTTTGTCACATCCTGGCATATAATTTTTTGTAATAGTGAGAAAAAATCTCATTCATCTGTGTAGTATCTGTTGTTATTTCCCCCTTTTCAATTCTGATTGAAGTTGTTAAAGATTTTAATTTTCTGTTTCTAGTTAATCTGGTCAAAGGTTTATCCTTTTTAATTACCTTTTTGAAGAATCAACTTTCTATTTCATTACTTTTATGAATTTTCTTTTAATTTCATTTATTTCTGATTTAATTTTGGATATTTCTTTTCTTCTTCTAGGTTTGGCATTGGATTGTTCTTCCTTTTCCATTTCATTACAGTGATTCTGTAGGTTGTATGTGCTCTCTTTCTGTTTTTCAGAGGTGGGCATCTAATGTGATAAATTTGATACATTTTCCTTTTAGGACTTCCTCTTTAACTAACTGTGTTAGCTTAAGAGCTTTATTCTTTTGCTCCAGCTCCATACCTGCAAACAGCCTACTTGGATGCTTGCTAAAGAATTGGAAGACTGATATTTTCTAGCCTACGGAAGTCCAAATTAAGCTTTTGGCAGCACCACCTGGCCACAGTATAACCTCTCCAGTGGGGACAGATGGCTAGAGAATGGTAGCTTAAGCCATTATCCCCTAACACAGCTTGATCTACTTGGCGGAAATGAAGGGAAGTGGTCAGTGGTCTCATATGTGCAAGCCTTCATTCATATAAGAGACAGCCCCCAGTACTGTGAGACCTGTGTGTAAAAAATGTCAGATAATCCAGGGAATTCCCAAGGAAGCTACAAATTCTAGAATGGCATCCAGGGACTGTAAGTAGACCTGCCTTTTAGAGGGAATGAGAGATATCCAGATTAAGCTCATAAACGACTCTAAACTGGACAAACATATAGAGGAAGGAGGAGAGTCTAGATGACTTTAGGACAATGCCAGTTGATGGAATTCAAAAATGCACGAAACTGAGACCCTGAGTCAACAGAAGGAAATTTTTTAATAAATACCCACATTATTAACCAATCTATATCTGACATCCATAAGGAACTACAATGCAAGGAGTTAGGGATGCAGAGTGACCCCAGTGAGCCACCTTGGTATTAAACAATGGTGACCTGGAAGAGACAGAGGATAATCCCAAAAAGGTAAAAATGTTAGGGGATGCCTTTGAGGCCAATCTCCATGATCCACATAAAGACAGACAAAGCTGAAATCTGCCCCCAGATTGACTGTTCTGACCAAGTCAAAGTGCTTTTAGGTTCTAGGGGCTGCTTGCCAGTGGCACTCAGAGAATGCCTAAACTGTGTCTGGGGTCTTCATAGTCCCTGGACAAATATTATGTTGAAACTCGTAGATTAACAACTATAGTGGTACACAAGAAAAAAGCAAAATTAAATTTAGGAGGGAGGGAAGGGTGGAAGAAAGAAGGGGTTGGTAAGTTCCCACTTTACAGGAACAATGTAAGAGTATATGACACTTTCTAGGTGAAGAACTCAAATGCAACTCAAATTTTACCTTACAAATACAAAGAAAGTAACCTAATCTTATGTACCTTCATATTAATCCCCCAAAATACATTTAATACAATTGAAATGGATCTTTAATTTGTAGATTTAATGCAATTTTTATTACAATCTCAATTGTGTGTTTTTTACAGAAAAAGAAACAAAGTCTCCAAATTCTACATAAGTGCATAGCATCTTGATTAGTAAAAGCAATATTGAGCAATAAAAGAAAAACTGATGGTCTCATAGGACATGGTTTTGTTGGAACTCAGAAAACAACACCCCAAAAAGAAAGTCTCAGAAAAATGTTTTCAACTTTATCCTTCCCTCTTATCTTTCCATGTAACTCTCTCCTGAGGCTAGTCATAGACATGAGAATTAACTGCTTTTCCCCTGGGTGTGTCATAGAAATCAGAACCTCTTTACCACAAAACCAGTGATAAACCTTAAAATATTACTTTAATTTTCCCCTTTTGTGTGTAAAAACTGAGCATAAAGAAATTATGTGACCTAACTTGCTTGCCTGTAAGTCATAAGATTACCTAGTCCAAAGTTATACCATATACCCAGAAGGAAAGAATACATCTTCAAAAAGCCAAAAAGACAGGTCTTGCTGGCTTTTTCTACTGAGATTATTAGAATTAGATTATAGACATTTAACCAATCATATTTCTACATGGATTTTTCTAGTTTGTTGAATTTAAGCATAAATGTAAACAATTTCCTCTTTATCTTTGGATCTTTATTCTGAAAGCTGTCGTGTCACATACAACTATGATCAAATAAATTTGTATGCATTTTCTCCTATTAATTTACCTCTTATCAGTGACTTTCAGCAAGACTTCAGGGGGCAAAGAAGAAGTTTTCCCTTGGCCATGACACTGCAAACACATTAAAATGCTATAGTAATCAAAATAGTATGATACTGGCATAAAGACAGAGGTATAAACCAATACAATATACTAGAGATCCCGTAAATAGTAACACATATATATAGTCAAATTATCTTCAACAAGGATTCTAAGAATGTACAATGGGGGAGAGATATTCTTTTCAACAAATTATGAGGGAAATACTGGATATTCATATTGCAAAGATGCAAAAATTAAAATTTAAAATTTATCTTACATCATACACAAAAGTCAATTCAATTTTGATTAAGTACATAAATGGAGGGTTTTAAACTACAAAATTCGTAGAAAAAATATAGAGCAAAAATTTCTTGGCATTGGTTTAAGCAATGATTACTTGCACATGACACTACAAAAGGAGGTAATGAAAGCAAAAATAGACAAATCAGATTTCAACAAACTAAAATCTTCTTCCTAACAAAGAAAATAATAAAAGACAACCTACAATCCAGAGAATGGGAGAATTATTTAAAAACTGTATATTCAATGAGAGGTTAATATCCAAAACATATAAAGAATAGCATATAAGTCAATAGCATAAACAAGTAGCTTGATAAAAAGTGGACAGTCTTTGGTTCAAAATATCATCCCATA
The DNA here is from genome assembly GCF_000181295.1 of Otolemur garnettii. Lineage (NCBI taxonomy): Eukaryota > Metazoa > Chordata > Mammalia > Primates > Galagidae > Otolemur > Otolemur garnettii. Next base: position 2,587,981 of record NW_003852581.1, read on the forward strand.
AATTTAAAATGTATAAAAACATGTAATACATTTATGCCAAGATGTTTTAGATTTTACCATAATGTACAATGTCATTTGCTATCTTATACTACTTAGAAAATGTGGTCAGTTTATGAAATGCCAACTATAAAGCCTTAGAAGGAATTGAGGAATGTAGCAATGTCTCAGGATAAAAAAAATCAATACCCACAAATCATTAGCCTTTGCATATGCCAACAATAGTCAAACCAAGAATAAAATCAAAGACTCTGCTCTTCTTACAGTAGTGCCAAGAAGATGAAATATCTGGGAATATTTCAAACAATGAACATGAAGGATCTCTATAAAGAGAACTATGACATCCTGAGAAAGAAAATAGCAGAAGGTGTTAACAAATGGAAGAACAAGATGGTGCCTGTGGCTCAAAGTAGTAGGGCGCCAGCCTCATATGCTGGAGGTGGTGGGTTCAAACACAACCCTGGCCAAAAATTTCAAAAAAAATAAAAAATGGAAAAACAAACCATACTCATGGCTGGGAATAATCAACATTTGTAAAATGTACATGCTGCCCAAACCAATCTATAGATTTAACATAATCCCCATCAAAGCACCAATATCATACTTTAAAGAACTTGAAATAATAGTACTTTGATTCATATGGAACCAGAAAACTCCCAGAATAGCAAATATAAATCTTAAATATAAAAACAAATATGGAGACATTATGTTACCAGATTTCAGGTAATACTATAAGTCTATAGCGATCAAAACAGCAGAATACTAGTACAAAAATAGAGATGTAGATCTATGGAATAGAACAGAGCATCTAGAGATAAACCCAGACACATCTTTGATAAGCCTAAAAAAAGCATGCACTGGGGAACAGAATACTTATTTAACAGTTGGTGCTGGGAGAACTGATTAGCCATGTGTAGATGTCTGAAATTGGACCCATGCATCTTATCATTGACAAAAATTGATTTTCCCTGGATAAAAGATTTAAATTTAAGACATGAAACAATAAAAATTCTAGAAGAGAGTGTGGGAAAAATACTTGAAGATATTGGCCTGGAAAAATACTTCATTAGGAAGAAACCCCTTAGTAATTGCAGCATAATAAATAAATAACTGGGCATTGATCAGGTAAAACAGTTTTCATAGCTAAGGGTACCTCAAACAAGACTAATAGACAGCCTTCAGAATGGGAAAATATTTTTGCATGTTATGAATTTGACAATGCCTGATAACTAGAGTCTATAGGGAACTAAAATTGTTCAATAAGAAAAGAAAAAGCAGATCCCCCACTAGTATTCCCTGGTGATGACAACAAGAGTGCCTCCCGGAGGGGAGGAGCAAGATGGCTGACAGGTACCAGCTTCTGACAGAAGTTCCCATTCAGAGGGAAGGATAAAGTCTAGAAAATATCCAACAAAGTTGATTACTAGGAGCCCAGCTGAGAGAGAAGAGTGATATCTGCAGGAAAACTGCTGAGGCAAGTTGTGTCTCCTAGAAAGCAACCTACAAGTACATAATACATCCCAAAGGAAAGATATTTGTCCCCATCCCTAAGAAAGGTGTGTTTTTTCTCTTTGCCTGCTCCCTTGAGTTTTCTACAGGTGAGCAGTGAACTGAGGACTTAATGTCTCACCCCACGTGTGAGAGCTACAGAAAGAGAGGTCTACTCCTCTAGAGGGACCCTGTTGAGACTCCAAATACTCTCTAGTTAGGCAGAAAAATTGAACTAATGCTTCACAACCATTTTGAATTCCCAGTCCACCCTTCCCCCCTTGCCTTCAGAGACAGTGAGAGGAGGCCCAAGAGTAGCATCCCCTCACCCACAGGACCAAGCACTCTGTCCCAGCCCTGCAGCCAGAGAACTGCTGGAGCTGCGTGTTCCCACTCGGCCACTGTGCCCACCCCCCCGCACCCCAGCAGGGAGCTATAGAGATAAGCACCCCATGCTCAGACATGGCAGTTTGCTTCAATGTGCTCCCCCAGGAGATTGATTCTGAGAAAGATTTCTTCAAAGATCGAGCTTCTGCACTTGCCTATAGATATGCAGAAATATGCAGAATAACTCGCTTTGAAAGGGGTCCTGGAGATTTGGGTTCTGTTCTCTGTCTCCTTCCTTCATTAACATTATAATCTCTAGTTTCGGTTTCAGCCAGCAAGAACAGAAAGCCAGTCTCCCTTATGTTTTTACTCTAAACAAAATGAATTGTATATGTTTTCCTCAGCCTTCACACTAAATTGTAATCTTAAATGGTAGCTTCCTAATGCTACTTCACTTCTTTGTATCTGTGTTAAATTCTTACCGAATGTTTGAAAGTATATAAGATAATCAGTAAAGTTAGGCCGGGTCGTGGACCAGAGCAAGTCCCGACCTCCCTTCAAATCAATCATCCTGTCTGCAGTTCCTTCTCCCTGCATCTCCGATCAGAGGCTCCAAGAACACTTTCTGGGAGCCCTGAGGATTGTTCAACCATGTGTCCCCCTCAGCTGCTGCCATTTGTCTGCAGCCCCCTGGGCACCCGAGTGGGGCCCCCAGGAATATTTCACCCGCCCATCCCCCTGTGCTGATGCCACTTTGCGGCCACCCATGGGCACCTGAGTGGCAGAGGACTGTTCGACCCCCACAGCTGATGCTTCTTGGCTGCTGCCCCGGGCACCCAAGTGGGGCACACTAAGGACTGTTTGAGCCACAGCTACTGCCAGTTGGCAGCCACCCCAGGGCACCTAAGCAAGGCAGGTCCAGGACAGTTTGACCTGTGAGTCCCCTGAGTAGCTGCTACTGCTTGGCCACAAATCCCAGTCACTGGAGCAGGCATGCAGAGGACTGTTCCAACCATGCATCCCCCCTAGGCTGCCATCCCTTGGCCCCAGCCCCTTGGGCACCAGAGCCAGGCATCCTGAGGACTGTTTGACCTGTGCATACCACTACAGTGCCTGCCACTTGGGTCTTTGCCAGTGGCAGCCACAGGCTGAAGGGTTTTGGGACAGTCTCCAAATGGTGACCATGGGGCAGAATCAGCAAAAAAACCTCTGATAACCAGAATAACCAGAGTATATCAAGTCCCACAAAGAAGGATGGGGCAGAAGCAATTGAAGATCCCATCCACAAGCAAATGGCTGAGATGTTAGAAATTGAGTTCAGAATTTGAAGAGCAAATGAGATTAACGGAATGAAAAAAAGAAGGAATTAGAAGTTCAAGAAATTATTCAAAAGATGTCTCAATAATTTAATGATTTCAAAGACAAAATGACCAAAGAGTTTGAAACACTGAGACAAGAGGTTGCAGCCCTGAATGATCTGAAAGATATGGTGGAATCCCTCCATAACAGAGTGAAACAGGCAGAAGAAAGGATCTCTGACATTGAAGAAAAAGCTTTTGAGGAATCCCAGGAGCACAAAGATCAAAAGAAATGGAGAGCAAAAATAGATCTTACTCTCAGAGAGCTCTCGGATAATTCGAAGAAAACTAATATTTGCCTTATAGGAATCCCTGAAAGTAATGAAATTGCTTTACAAAACACAGAGGTTCTTCTTCATGAAATTATGAAAGAGAACTTTCCAGACATGCCAAGAGATTCAGAAATTCAGATAACAGACATTTCCAGAACTCCAGCACGATTCAACCCAAACAAGACATCCCCTAGTCACATCATAATTAAACTCACTAAAGTTAATATGAAAGAGAAACTTTTGAAAGCCGTTACACGTAAGAAAACCATAACCTACAAGGGGAAGAATATGAGAATGACTGCAGATCTCTCTGCTGAACCCTTTCAGGCTAGAAGAGGCTGGTCATCGACCTTCAACCTCCTAAAACAAAACAACTTTAAACACAGGATCCTGTATCCAGCTAAACTGAGTTTCATCTATGATGGAGAAATTAAATACTTTTACAACATTCACATGCTGAAGAAATTGGCCATAACTAAACCAACTCTCAAGGAAATTCTCAAACCTATCCTCCATAATAACCAGTACAATCCTCCACCATGAAAGTAAACTTACTGAGAAACTTTTGATCAGATTCCAACTTCCACATTGGCAAAAGGATTAAAAATGTATATTGGACTCGAGCAACTCAATGCCCAAAATGTGACCAGGCTTATCAATAATTTCAATCAATGTGAATGGTTTAAATTGTCCTGTAAAGAAGCAGAGATTGGCTGATTAAATACAGAAATACAGACCAGACATTTGTTGTATTCAAGAATCTCATCTTACTTTAAAAGATAAATATAGATTCAGGGTGAAGGGATGGTCATCTATATTTCAGGCTAATTGAAAGCAGAAAAAAGAAGGTGTTGCAATTTTATTCGCAGATACAATAGGATTTAAACCAACAAAATTAAGCAAGAATAAGGATGGACGTTTTATATTTGTTAAGGGTAATAATATGATTAGATCTCAGTTATCAAAATCTATGCACCCAACCATAATGCACCTCAATTTATAAGAGATACTCTAACAGGCATGAGCAACTTGATCTCTCCCAGCTCCATCATAGTCAGAGATTTTAACACTCCTTTGGGAGTGTTGGACAGATCCTCCAATAAAAAGCTTAGCAAAGAAATTGTAGATTTAAATATAACTATCCAACTTTTGTACCTAACAGATATCTACAGAACATTTCATCCTAACAAAACTGAATATACATTTTTCTCATGTCTCAGTCCATGGAACATACTCCAAAATCAACCACATCTTAGGTCATAAGTCTAACCTCAGTAAATTCAAAAAAATAGAAATTATTCCATGCATCTTCTTGGACCACCATGGAATAAAAGTCGAACTCAGTAACCACAGGAATCTGCAGTCTCATACAAAAACATGAAAGCTAAATAACCTTATGCTGAATGACAGATGGGTCAGAGATGAGATTAAGAAGGAAATCACCAAATTTTTAGAACAAAATGATAATGAAGATACGAGTTATCAGAAGATCTTGGATACCACAAAGGCAGTCCAAAGAGGGCAATTTATAGAATTGCAAGCCTTCCTCAAGAGAACAGAAAGAGACGAAGGTAGCAAATTAATGGGACATTTCAAGCAACTGGAAAAGGAAGAATATTCCAATCCCTAATCCAGCAGAAGATAAGAAATAACTCAAATTAGAGCAGAATTAAATGAAATTGAAAACAAAAGAATTACAGAACAGATCAATAAATCATAAAGTTGGTTTTTTGAAAAGGTCAATAAAATAGATAAACTTTTGGCCAACTAACCAAGAAAAAAGAGTAAAATCTCTAAGCTCAACAATCAGAAATAGTAAAGATGAAATAACAACAGACCCCTTAGAAATTCAAAAAATCCTTAATGAATATTCCAAGAAATCTAGTCCCAGAAATATGACAATCTGAAGGAAATTGACCAATACTTGGAAGCACACCAGCTCCAAAGACTTAGTTATAATAAAGTGGAAATGGTGAACAGGCCTATATCAAGTTCTGAAAAAGCTTCAACTATACAAAATCTCCCTAAAAAGAAAAGCCTGGGACCAGATGGCTTTACATAACAATTCTACCAAACCTTCGAAGAGGAACTAGTACCTATATTACTCAACCTTTTCCAAAATATAAAAAAGA
>NW_003852581.1:2595699-2619147 GCF_000181295.1 Otolemur garnettii
GGATGGAGCTGGAAAATGTTCTTCTGAGCAAAGTATCACAAGAATGGAAGAAAAAGTATCCAATGTACACACCCCTATTATGAAACTAATTTATAGCTTTCATATGAATGCTATAACCTAATTATAGCCTAAGAATATGGGGGGGAGGAGGGGACGGGATTGGATTGATGGGTGGAGGGAGGGTGACTGAAGGGATCACCTCTGTGGATTATCTTTCAAGGGTACAAGTGAATCTTTCTTAAAGTAGAATAGAAATGTCATAGCACAATAACTAAGAAAATGACATGAAGGCTGTGTTAACCAGTTTCATGAAGATATTTCAAATTATATATGAAAACATCACACTGTACCCCATGATTGCATTAATGTACACAGCTATCATTTAATAAAAAAAAAAAGAAAAGAATAAGCAATCCCATTTCTACGTGGGCAAGAGACTTGAATAGAAACTTCTCTGTAGATGACGGATGGTCAACAAACACATGAAAGAATAGTCATCATCTTTAATCATCAGAGAAATGCAAATCAAAACCACTCTAAGATAGTATCTAACTCCAGTAAGATTAACCCACATCACAAAGTTCAAAATCTGCAGATTCTGGCATGGATGTGGAGAGAAAGGAACACTTCTACACCGCAGGTGGGTTTGTAAACTAAGACAACTTTTATGGAAAGAAGTATGGAGAATACTCAAAGAACTAATAGTTGATCTTCCATTTGATCCCACAATTACATTACTAGGTATGTACCCAGAAGAACAAAAGTTATTTTACTGCAAGACATTTGCACCAGAATATTTATTGCAGCTCAATTCATAATTACCAAGTCATGGAAGCAATCCAAATGTGCATCAATTTATGCCTGGATCAACAAATTGTGGTATATGTATACCATGTAATTCAGCCATAAGAAAAGATGGAGACTTTACATCTTCTATTTATGTGGATAGAGTTGAAACACATTCTTCTTAGTAATCACAAAAATGGAAAAATAAATATCCAATTTACTCAATACTAATATGGAACCAATATATAAGCAATTACATGCTCATATGTGCAATATAACACAAATGTATTCTAGCATGGGGGCAGGGGGAGGAGAAAGAGGAAAGGTGGAGGACAATCAATAGAAAGAGGGCATTTAGCAGGATCTCACCTAATGGGCACAAGGAGTGGATGTATAACATGCCTCCTGGGTAAGGGTTTCTTTTACAACTGGAACTTTACCTTGGAAATAAGAACATTGTAATCTAAATATTTTAACCCTCATATTAAATTTAAAAAAATCATTAAAAATAAAACAGCCATATAATCCAACAATGTTACTTCTGGGTAGTTATACAAAAAAAGTTAAAAGCAGGATTTCAAAGGGATATTTGGATTCCCACATTGATTGCATCATTAATAACAATAGCCAAAAAATGTCCATTAATGGATGGATAAAAAATTGTGGTGCATACATACAAGGACATATTTTTGAGCTTTAAAAAAGAAGGATATCCTGTCCTATGCTACAACAAAGTAAACCTTGAGGACATCATGCTGATTGGAGCAAACCAATCAGAAAAATAATTACATTTATTTGAAGTATCTATTTGGTTAAATAATAAAACTAATAGAAGCAGAGGATTTATGAAAAGCACAATGGTAGTTTCCAGGTGTCACAACCCCTTGGGCCCCTGTGGCCCTGGTCTTGATCACAGCAGGAAGGATCCAGGCATGATATGGATTAGAAGTATAAGCTTGTAGGAGTCAGGGTAGCCCTTCTTAGCAGGGTAGCCCTGAGCAACCTCTGCACTAGCTTTTTATTGAGCCTGTACAACACAGGTGAGGGGAGTAATTAACAAATGACTATGTGCTGAAGGCTTGTGCTCTTCTTCCACAAGGAGCACCTGTGGACAAATGGCCCGAGGGTCCACCCCTCATCTGAAGATCATCTTTCTCAGAGGTTGACTGACTCTTGGCATCCCCTACATTTTCCCCCTCTAGTGTATTAAAGACATTTCTGGATAGGCAAGGGAGAAAATCTGTTGTTGGTTATTTCAGCCATTCTCCTCACCGAGGAGCTTTCCTTTCTGATAAGTAAAAGGAACAAAAGGGTATATAAGTATAACAAAAATATACCAATAGAGCTAATTCGGTTATAAAGGAAACTAATTTAGCCAAATTAGGCATAGGGGAAAACATGTCCTCTTTGTACTAATCAACACCCAACTATATGCTATGGGCTGACCCATAGGACTTATGTCACCTTCATGGAAAGTATTAACCACCACCTGAAATTATGTTAGGTGGGGAAAGGACTGTACTGAATTCAGACCCTTTCCAAAGAACAGTATAACTTTAAGTAAAGATCAGCTGAAACAGATATAAATCCAACAAGTGAAATTCTCTTACCTTGGCCAATACTAGAATAATCTTACTTTAAAGCCTGCTTTTCGATGTCTTTGTTGTTAAAACCTTCCAAGGTTTAGAAGATGCATCCTAAGCTTACCTGGGGTTTAGTATACAGCTCAAAATAATGAAATCCTGTATCAATCTTCCCAATCTGCATAGAAGTTCCAACTGCCTCTTAGGGAAAAAGGGTGCTGACTGCTCTTAACTGCTTCCTGCTGAGAATGGATGGTGATATGGGAGAGGAAGCTAGAGTTACCACAGAGGAGACTGATTCAAGGTTTCTCTATTATGAAATTACCTAGGCTAAGGTCCTCTGAATAAAAGACAGTTAGTGAAAACAAATTTGTTAAAGTGCTAGCAAGGTTTTCTGCTCATGTCGAGGCCTAATCCAGCGGGCTGGTAACCACTGCATCTCTTGAAGTTCTGTAACAATATGAGTAAGCCCTCCATCTTATTGTCATACATAATCAGGCTTCCATTCTGACTGAGAGTGAAAAGAACTCTAATGAGCATATACTTAGGACTATTAAGCTAAATGGGCTGCTACCTTTCCCCTCCTTTTTATATACAAATAAAATAATTTTTAAGGTGGTAAGGGCAGTTTTTCCTGTTTTCTAGCCCTTTTCTTGCTAGGCAAAGTATGGTAATTGTCAAAGTTCAGAATTACAGGTACTGGCTCTTTAAATGAAGAAGCCCAATACAGATGTAAGCTCTTAGCTGCTGCAAGGGAAAAACCATGATTATAATGTTAATTTCCTTAAAAGTCTTTTTAAACTGAGAAAACAAACTGAGAAAATCTTAACTGAGAGAATTTACCATTTCTTTAACTGTAGGAACTTTCCTTAGGTATTTACTTAACCGACAAACAAAAGATACACTTTCCTTGCAATCTTTGCAAGCAAGGATTTTTCTCCCACTATTCCAAAGGTTTTGCTACTCGTAGTCCTAAATCCACCCTTCACAGATCTCAAAAGACTTGTTACTCATGGACTAACGGTTCCACCCTTCACAGTTCCTCTCAGAGTATCTGTTACTTGTGGTCCTCAGTGGTCCCACACGTCACAATTCCTTGATAGCAGAGTTTTTCCCTGCTTTTAAGCTGCTTTTCCAGTGGAATTTTTGCTAATAGACTAATTGATTCTAGAATCTTTTTTCAAATGGTGCTCCCTAGCACAAAGGTGGTTTAACTTTTAGTTACTCTTCCCTCCCTTTTTTCTCACCTCTCATAAACTTCCAAAGGCTTCACTTGCTTCAGAGTGTCCCTTTCCCCTTTGGGCCATGTCCAGGCTCTTTAGCTGGACCTGGTTATAGTACCCACATGCTGATGAGAGGTCAGTTACCCCTTCACTACCCAGGATAACCTAACATTCCACAGAAATATTTAATCTAATTATTTTCCATCATTATCCATTGGTCTGGTTTAATTTCCCTAGTTTTATGCTGAGGCACCACAGGTCTAACCAAGCTGGCAGAGTGCTCCCATAGCATAGAATTGAATTATACTGTTTTTCCAAGAATAAGTTTTGTTCCAAGTTGGAAACAAAAATATTAAAGACATTGTTTTAATTTCTTTCATTTACTAGTGGGTCCTGATTCTGGCCTAGCTTCCCACATTTATGGCATTTGATGTTAACTGGGGGATTTATCCTCTGATCTTCCAGCTGCCCAATTTGAGTTGTCATGTCAATATAGCATTTACCTACTTCTATTATAAGATTATTCATCTGATCTCTCAACTGTTTTATATCAGCCGCCATGATCTTAATCTTGTCTTTGAGCTGTTCATTTGATATTTCAACTGCTGTATCTAATTTTCCATGATTTTTCTATACTGACTTTCTTTTGGCCTTCTACTTTTTACAATGTTTTCTTTTCAATTCTTAGTATCTTTGGCTGCCTTAATAGGACAGGAACTCTTTAGCTGTTTTTTACTCTGGAGTCTTAGCTTTACAAAACCTCACCTCCTATATTTCTTCACCAGCCTCCTTAATCTACCTCACTTCTTTTCTTTTTAAACAGAACTCTTAACTGCCAAAAAGGAATTTGGGCATTGGTCTCTCAAAAGCTACTTTCTGCTGGCACTGGGCACAGATATATGGGAAGGCAATTAGAAGTTCTCTTTCCTAACTTAATAAACTCTTGCAACCTATTCCCCAAACTTTTCTCTTTGCTGTTTTACACAAGTCTTTTCTCACCCCTGAGGCTAAAGGCTTGTTTACTAAAGGTTCTTATCTCCTAGTTCTATCTTTTCTCTTTTGCTCTTGTCTAGAGGCTTTTTTCTGCTTTTTTTCTCTAGTGGCTTCACAGAAGAGACTAAAGGCTTTTATTGGCTTTTTTTTTTTCCCCACAGAGAAGTAGTTAAAATTTGGAAAGAGAAAACGTAGGAAAGAAAAGGAAAAATCAAATGAGAAAGGCCTGTTGTTGGCTGTCTTTCTTAGATGTTTCTTTTCCCTCTAAATAGTTCTTTTTGTCTCTCTCTCTCTCTTTTATTTTTTCTTGTTTGCTAAAGCTTATTTCCCTCTCTGTCCACATTCACTGAATCCTGCTCACAGCACCATTTGTCACATCCTACTCCTGCCACTGCTTGTCAGGTCCCAGGACTGGCCAGGTCTTGGGCCCAACTTAACTAGGTTCCCTAACTTCTAGATTGGCCTAAGGTCCCACTTGCCCTGAGTAGAGTTTCCCTTTGGACTTCCTCCCACTGTCTACAAAAGGCTACACTTTACCTCTGAGTTTCCCTTTTGGTCCACGTCCCTGGTGTCCTGTTGTGTCCTGCTGTATCCTGCCGTATCCTACCTACTACGCCAAAATGTCACAACCCCTTGGGCCCCTGTGGCCCTGGTCTCAATCACAGCAGGAAGGAACCAGGAATGACATAGATTAGAAGTACAAGCTTATAGGAGGAGGGCTAGCGCTTCTTAGCAGGGTAGCCCCAAGCAACCTCCACACTACCCTTTTATTGAGACTGTACAACACAGGTGAGGGGAGTAATTAACAAATGACTATGTGCTGAAGGCTTGGGCTCTTCTTCCACAAGGAGCACCTGTGGATGAATGGCCCAAGGGTCCACTCCTCAGCTGCAGATCATCTTGCTCAGAGGTTGTCTGACTCTTGGCATCCTCTACACCAGGTAGTGTGGGAAGGGGAAAATGGGATGTTAGTATTCAACAAGTACAGAGTTTCATCTATGTGAAATGAAAAATTCTAAAGATCTTCTATACAGTGATGAGCATATATTTAACAGCACCATATTGTACATTTAAAAACATGTATGGGGGTATGTTTCATGTTATGTAATTTTTATCACAATAAAAATCATAAATCATACACAAAGGCAATATCCCTGAAAACTTAGTTATAAAGTTTACTAAGGGGCCACATTTGACACAACAGCTTCCAAGGTAACTTCAGTAACATCACAATTCAGGGCTAGTCCTCAGGAGTTATAATTTTAATATACCATGTAGTAAATGTCAATAATTTTTATTAAATTTTAATGATATATATGTACATATATGTATGAATATATACATGTGTATATCTTTCTTACTGTTTTTCCAGGCATATTTGTCTGTTTTTATATGCTCTTATTATCTGCATATAACTACACTTGCCTAGCTAATGTTCTTTTCCTAAGTTTAATGACAAAATTTTAAAAGCCCAACTTTAACTATTTGTGGTAGCAAAGACATGTATTCAAGTATGCTGAAACTAGTCTATACAAATTAAACACATTATATCTTATTTCAGTTACTAACATACTTGGCTAAAAGAATGCTATGTGATAATGTCAGAAATACTTTTAGAAAATAGTAGCATGCAATGCAGGTATAATAGGAGTTTTTTCTAAACACTGAACTGCATTATTCAACAGCAAGTTGTAATGACTGCACATCAGTAGTGTGTGTTAATGGTATGTGTGAGAGGGGAATTAAAACAAAATGACACTGTTATCATAAAACTTTTTTATAATTTTTAACATAATTACATCATAAGCCAAATCAGGCCAAATTTTCTATTTTCTGCTTCCTGAGTCACTGCTTCATTTTAATTCTTTGGTTTAAATACTTTTGGCATTTTTTTTTTGTCCACATTTACTATTCTGTGATACTTATAAAGATCTTTCTTTTTACTAGTTAGAATAATGTATTCCACTTCCATTCAGTTTAATACAAAGGATGTAAATTCTCCATCTTTATAATGGCTGAATAGCATTCCATGGTATACATATACCACAGCTTATTAATCCATTCCTTGGTTGGTGGGCATTTAGCCTATTTCCACATTTTGAGGATTTTAAATTGAGCTGCACTAAATAGTCTAATGTAAGCATCCTTATGGCTAAAGAGTTTTTTTACTCCCCCTAGGTAGATGTCCCCTAATGGGATTGCAGGATCAAATGGGTGGTCTAGCTTGAGTTCTTTGAGGGTTTGCCATACTTCCTTCCAAAAAGGTTGTTTTAATTTGCAATTCCACCAGCAGTGTAAAAAGTGTTTCCTTCTCTCCACATCCACGCCAGCATTTGCAGTTTTGAGAGTTATGATGTGGGCTATTCTCAGTGGGTTTAGATGATATCTCAGGGTGGTTTTCATTTGCATTTCTGTAATAATTAGGGACAATAAGCATTTTTTTCATATGTTTGTTAGTCATTTTTCTGTCTTCTTTAGAGAAGGTTCTATTCCTCTCTCTTGCCTTTGATATATGAAGTTGTTGGCTTTTCTCATGTAGATTAATTTGAGTTATCTGTAGATCCTAGTCATCAAGCTTTGGTCTAATTCAAAATATGCAAATATCCTTTCCCATTTTGTATGTTGTCTATTTGCTTTGGTTGTTGTCTCTTTAGCTGCACAGAAGCTTTTCAGTTTAATTAAGTCCCATTTGTTTATTTTTGTTGTTGCAATTGCCACAAAATTATTTTTCATAAAGTCTTTCCCCAGGCCAGTATCTTCCAGTGTTTTTCCTATGCTTTCTTTGATGATATTTATCATTTCATGCTTTAAATTTAGGTCTTTTATCCATCAGGGGTCAATTTTTGTGAGTGGAGAAAGGTGCAGGTCCAGTATCAGTCATTTACATGTGGATATCCAGTTCTCCCAGCACAATTTATTGAGTAGGGACTTTTTCCCCCATTGTATGTTCTCATTTGGTTTATCAAAGATTAGGTGGTGTTTTAAGTTGTTAATTTAATTTCCCTGTTTTCAACTTGATTCCAAATGTCTATGTCTCTATATTGTGCCAGTACCATGCTGTTTTAACTGCTTTCTCCTTGTAGTAAAGCCTAAAGTCTGGTATGCGGATGCCCCCAGCTTTGTTTTTATTAGTATGAATTGCCTTAGCTATAAGAATTTTTTTCTGGTACCATAGAAAATGAAGAATTATTTTTTTCCAAGTCTCGAAAGTATGATGTTGGTATTTTAATAGGGATGGAATTGAATCTGCAGATTGCTTTGGGAAGTATAGACATTTTAACAATGTTGATTCTTCCCAACCATGAGCATGGTATGTTCTTCTATTTGTTAATATCCTTTGCTATTTCCTTTCATTTGATAATTTTCTTTATAAAGGTCCTTCACCTCTTTCGTTAGGTATGTTCCTAGGTATTTAATTTTCTTTGAAGCTATGAAGAAGGGAGTTGTGTCCTTAACTAGCCTCTCATCTTGACTCTTATTGCTGCATACAAAGTCTACTGACTTGAGGACATTGATTTTATATCCTCAGACATTACTATATTTTTTGATGACTTCCTGGAGTCATGTGTTTGAGTCTTTAGGGTTCTCTAAGTGTAAGATCATATCATCAGCAAAGAGGGAGTGTTTGACCTCCACTGCTCCTATTGTATGCCCTTTATTTACTTTTCTTGCCTAATTGTATTGGTTATAACTTCCAACACTATGTTGAATAGTAGTAGTGATAGAGGACAACCTGTCTGATTCTACTTCTAAGTGGAAAACCTTTCAGTTTTACCCCATTCAGTAAAATAATAGCTGTGGGTTTGTCATAGATAGTTTCGATCAGTTTAAGAAACATGCCACCTATGACTATATTCTTCAGTGTTCTTATTAAAAAAGTATTCTGGAGTATATCAAATGCTTTTTCTGCGTCTATTGAGAGGGTCATATGGTCTTTGTTTTGTTTCTGTTCATGTGGTGAATAACGTTTATGGATTTATGTATGACAAAGCATCCTTGCATCTCTGGGATGAAATCCACTTGATCATGATGTATGGCTTTTTTCATGATAAGCTGTGATCTATTGGCTAGGATATTTTTTGCTTGTTTTTATTAAATTATAACTGCATACGTTGCTGCATTTATGGGGTTCAGTATACTTATATGATATATGATGTGAAATGCTTACATTGAACTGATTAACACATCCATGACAATTATGCTCTTTTCTTAATAAATTTTTTTAATTGTTTTGTTTTTGTTTTTGCTTTGTTCTTGAGACAGAGTCTCACTTTGTTGCCCTCAGTAGAGTGCTGTGGCATTGCAAATCACAGCAACCTCAAACTCTTGGGCTTAAGCAACTCTCTTGCCTCAGCCTCCCAAGTAGCTGGGATTACAGGCACCTGCCACAACACCAGACTATTCTTAATAGTTTTGAAATGTATCATTTCATCATGTGCATTAGGTGAGGTCACCAGAAGTATCCTCCACCCTCCCCTACCTTCTCTCTCCTCTTCTCTTCTACTTTGTGAACTACAGTTGTTTTACCATTTGTATGAATATGTAAGTGGCTATATATTTATTTCATAGTAGTATTGTGTACATTGGATACCTTTTTTTTTCCCCATTTTTTTATGTTTCCCTGGATGGAGCTGGAATCCAGATGCAGCTGGATTTTTTTCTGGTTCCATAGAAAATGAAGAATTATTTTTTCCAAATCTTGAAAGTATGATGTTGGTATTTTAATAGGGATGGAATTGAATCTGCAAATTGCTTTGGGAAGTATAGACATTTTAACAATGTTGATTCTTTCCAACCATGTGCATGGTATATTCTTCTATTTGTTAATATCCTCTGCTATTTCCTTTCTTAGGTTTTCACAATTTTCTTTATAGAGGTCAAACATAAAAGATGTGAAGTCTCCATATTTTTTATGGCTGCATAACATTCCATGGTATACACATACCACAGTTTTTAAACCCATTCATGGGTCAATGGGCATTTGGGCTAATTCCATGACTTGGCAGTTATGAATTGGGCCTCAGTGAACATTCTGGGGCAAATATCTTTCTTGTAAAATGATTTTTGATTATTTGTCTATATACCTGGTAGAGGAATTGCAGGATCATACAGTAGGTCTACATTTAGTTTTTGAGTATTCTCCAAGTTCTTTCCAAAAAGGTTGTATTAGATTGCATTCCCACCAGCAGTGTAGAAATGTTACTTTCTCTCTGCATCCACACCAATATCTGTAGTTTTGGGATTTTGTTATATGGGCTAATCTTACTGGGTTAGATGATATCTCAAAGTGGTTTTTATTTGCATTTCTCTGATGATTAAAGATGATGAGCATTTTTCATGTGTTTTTAGGCCACCCACCTGTCTTCATCAGAGAAGTTTTTGTTCAAGTCTCTTGCTCACATAGAAATAGGGTTACTTGTTCTTTTCTTATTGATTAGTTTGATTTATTTGTATATTCTAGTTATTACACCTCTGTCAAAAACATAACCCACAAAAATATTCTCCCATTTTGAAGGTTGTCTCTTTGATTTACTTACTATCCTCTTTGCTGTGCAAGAGCTTTTTGCTCTGATCAGATCCCAGTAATGGATTTTGGTGTTCCTTTAATTCCCATGGGGTCCTCCTCATAAAATATCCTTTCAGGCCAATTTCTTAATATTTCCCCCTTCACTCTCTTCTAGTATTTTTATATTTTAATGTCTCAAGTTTAAATATTTTATACAGTCAGAATCAAGTTTTGACTGGTCCAGTTTCAGTCTTCTACTCATAATCAGCCAGTTCACCCAGCAGCATTTGTTAAATAAGGAGTCTTTCTACCACTGCATGTTTTTGATAGCCTTATCAAAGATCAAATGGCACTAAGTAGCTGGGTTCATCTCTTGGTTCTCTCTTCTATTCCATGAAAATACCCCTTTGTTTTTGTGCAAATATCATGCTGTTTTGATAACATAGATTTATAGTATAGACTGAAGTCTGGTAAAGAGATACCTCCTGATTTGTTTTTATTTCTCAGTTATGTATTGGCTATTTGAGTTTTTTCTGATTCCATGTAAAAAGAAGTACTATTTTTTCCAGCTCTTTAAAGTATGACAATGGTTCTTTAATAGGGATTGCATTAAATCTGTAGATTGCTTGGGGTAGTATGCACATTGTAGTAATGTTGATTCTTCCCAGCCATGAGCATGGTATGTTTTTCCATTTGTTATAATTTTCAGCTATTTCTTTTCTCAGAGTTTCATAATTCTCTTTATAGATATCTTTCATGTACTTTGTTAGGTAAATTCCCAGATATTTCATCTTTGAAGCTACTGTAAAAGGAATGGAATCTTTGACTATATTTTTGGATTTACGATTGTTGATACATATAAAAACTACTGATTTGTAAGTAATGATTTTGTATCCTCAGACTCTGCTTTATTCCTTGATTGCTTCTAAGAGTTTTGTAGTTGAGTCCCTGGGATTTCCAGGTATAGAATAATATCATCTGTGAGGAGAGAGAGTTTGATCTCTTCTTACCCTATTTGAGTACCCTTGATAGTTTTCTCTTGCCTGATTGCAATGTCTAAGACTTCCATTACTATGTTTAATAGCATTGGAGACAATGGGTAACATTGCCTAGATCCTGATCTGAGTGGAAATGTTTTTAATTTTACTCCGTTCAATACAATATTGGCTTTGGGTTTGCTGTAGATGGCCTCTATCAGTTTAAAAAATGTCCCTTCTATGCCTATTTTATTGAGTGTTCTGATTATGAAAAGGTGCTGGATATTATCAAAAGCTTTTTTCTGCTTCAACTGAAAGAATCGTATGGTCTTTGTGTTTTATTTTATTTATGTGATGTGTTAAATTTATTGATTTTCATATGTAGAAACAACCCAGTAGCCCTGGAATAAAACCAACTTGCTTATGGTATATATATTTTTTGCTAGGATCTTATGTAATAATTTTACATCAATATTTATTAATGATATTTGTCTATAATTTTCTTTCTTTGTTGGATCCTTTCCTGGTTTTGTGATCAGGGTGATATTTGCATCATAGAATGTGTTGGGAAGTATTCCTTCTTTTCCTATGCTTTGGAAAAGGTTGTATAATATAGGTACTCATTCCTCTGTAAAGTTTTGATAGAATTCATATGTGAAGCCATCTGGTCCCAGACTTTTCTTTTTTAGGAGACTTTCTATTGTTGATGCTATTTCAGTGATTGATATAGGTCTATTCAAGATTTCTAATTATTTCTGGTTGAATCTAGGAAGGTGGCATGTTTCCAGGTATTGGTCAATTTCCTTCAGATTTTCATATTTTTGAAAATAGAGGTTTCTTTGTAGTAATCTTTGATAATTTTTTTTAATTTCTGAAGTATCTATTGTTATTTCTCCTTTATTGTTTCTCATAGAAGGTATTAGAAATTTTACTTTTCTGTTTCTTGTTAGGCTTGCCAAAGGTTAATAAATTTTGTTAATCTTTTCAAAAGCAACTTTTTATTTCAGTGATTTTCTGAATGATTCTTTTGTTTTCAATTTCATTTAACTCTTCCCTAAGTTTGGATTTGTGATTCTGTTGAGGTTTGTTTTTTTAGCCTAGGATAGGACCATTTTTTTTTTTTGAGACACAGTCTCACTTTGTTGTCCTTGGTAGAGTGCTGTGGCATCACAGCTCACAGCAACCTCCAACTCTTGGGCTTAGGTGATTCTTTTGCCTCAGCCTCTCGACTAGCTGGGTCTACAGGCACCCACCACAACACCTGGTGATTTTTGTTGTTGTTGTTGTTGTTGTTACAGTTTGGCAGGGGCTGGGTTTGAACCTTCCACCCTCAGTATATGGGGTTGGTGCCCTACTCCCTGAGCTACAGGTGCCGCCTGATAGGACCAATTTTGGAGAATGTTGCATGGGCTGATGAGAAGAATGTATATTGTTTAGCTTCAGGATGAAGTGTTCTATATACGTCTATCAAACACGGTTGTTCTAGGGTCTCATTTAAGTCCCTTATATCTTTATTTAATTTCTGTTTATAAGATCTGTCCAGATCTGTAAGAGGAGTGTTAAAGTCCCCTGTTACTATGGTGTTATAGGATATCATATTGATTAGACTAATTAAGGCCTGTTTCAAGAATCTGGGAGCATTTAAATTGGGTGCATAAATATTTAGAATTGAAATATTATCTTGTTGTATTTTTCCCTTGACAAATATGAAGTGATCGTCTTTTTCTTTTTTTTGACTTTACTTGCTTAAAAACCATGTGTACCTGAAAATAAGATTGCAACCCTTCTTTTCTTCTGAATTATGTTTTCCTGAAAAATTGTCTTCCAACCCTTAACTCTGAGATTTAATTTGTCTTTTTTTTTTTAATCCAGTCAGCAAGTCTATACCTCTTCAGTGGGGAATTCAAGTCATTAACATTTATTGAGATAATTGATGTGTGGTAGCATTGTATTCATCTTATTTTGTGAAAGTCCATTGCTTAGTTTTATCTATTGCATTATTCTGGGTCTATTCTTTAATTTCTGGGTGCTTACCTTACTGATGGTCCATTATGATAGTCAGTGTATAGAACAGGTTGAAATATTTCTTGTAGAGCTGGTCTTGTTGTGGTAAATTTCCTCAATGTTTGCATATCAGCAAAAGCCATGATTTCTCCATCAAGTTTAAAGCTTAACTTAGCAGGATATAGAATTCTGGGCTGGAAATTGTTTTGTTTAAGTAGATTAAAGGTAGATGATCATTGTATTCTGGCTTGAAAAATACCATTAGAGAAGTCTGCAGTCACCCTGACACACTTGTCCCTGTAGGTCAATTAGTGCTTACTCCTGGAAGCTTGTGGGATTTCTTTTTTCTTTTTATCTGACTTGGCCAGGTTTATCACAATGTGCCTTGGAGAAGCTTTATTTGGGTTGAGCCAACCTGGGATCTGATATGTTTCTGAAAGGAGTGTCAGTATCCTTGGTGATATTGGGGAAATTTCATTTATAATATTTTCCAGTATGGCTTCCATTCCTCTGGGACATCATTCTTCTTCCCTCTCTTGGATACCTATAATTAATATATTTGAATGTTTCATGAAGTCCCATAATTTTGTCACTGAACTTTCTGATTTCTCTCTCTTTTTTCCTCCCTCTTTAACTATCTGAGTTATCTCAAGTGTATTATTCTTTCTTCTCCATGTACTAACCTGTTATTGACACTTTTTAGTGCATCTTTACGTTCCCTCATTGACTGCTTCAATTCCTTCAGCGCTTTTATATCCTTTCTATGCACTTCATGTCGTTCATCTATTATTTGATTGTTTTTGGATTTCTTTGTGGTTGTTTTCCACTTTCTCAGAAATTTCCTTCATTGTTTTCATCATATGCAGTTTAAATTCCCTTTCTGTAATTTCTAACAGTTATTTATAGGTGGAATCCTCTGTAGTAGCTTCCTCATGGTCCCTTGGGGGGGGGGCTCTGGACTGGTTTTTCATGTTGCCAGGATTTTTCTACTGTTCATTCCTCATGAATATTTGCTTTTATCTGTTTCCTTACCCCAATTTTGCTTTCACTTCCTCTTGCTCTTTAATTTTCCATGCCTCTGATCTAAGGTTTTCATGATTCTTTTTTGGTACAGAACTAAAAGGATGAGAAGATTGAAGAACAAGAAGGGAAAAAAGATTAAAAAAAGAAAAAGATAAAGGAGAAGGAGTGAGTAAAATGGAATATTGACAAAAAAGAGAAGCACAGGAAGAGGGAGATAGGAGTAATAAATGTGTACAGTAGGGTGCTTTTACACACACCTTAAGACCCCCCAACATCTGGGGGTGCTGGTTTGGGTGGTTCCCTTGAGATCAACAGCTCTTTGCCAGCCTGAGCAGATATGGTACCCCCCACCAAATAGAGAGGAAAAACAAAAATACTATCAATGAAATCAAAACAAACAAACAGAAAATCCTTCAGGATAAAATTGGGAGAAAAATCAAATAACAGGAGCAGAAACACTAGCAAAAATGAAGTTCTTACTATTAAAAAAGGGAACAATAGAAAATTATTTTTAAACTGAAAAAATGAAGGAAAAAAAACCTGGAGGGGAAAAGAGGAAATTAAAAAAAAAAAGCAGTATATATATCTTGCTGAATACTATCTGTGCAACAGGCGATCTTCTAGGGTATGAGATAGAAGTCACAGTGCTGATACAACTCTATAAGATAGAGAATGGAGGCCTCTGCTGACTTCTTTGCCCTCAACCCCACAGGGTTGAGAGCCTGAATCATTCCCTAGCATGCTTAAAAGACACTTTAAACTGTGACACGTGGATAACCAGAGGCTTTCCCAGGAAAGCATTTGTTTCTGGAATCTCTCCTGAAGTGTCTCTCCACTTATCAGTTGCACCAAAACCGGCCTCACTCTATGCCCCTGTCCCCTTGCCAAACACTGAAATGTCCACACTTCCCTCCTTCTCAGTCCCAGCTTTCTGCACTGTTCACAGTCAAGAGAACAAGGTTTCCCAGCCTGGGCCTCATTCTGACACCTGAGGGCAGAGACTGAAGGGCAGCTCTCCCACAATGGCTGTTTGTGGCCGATAGCCAAACAATGATAGCTCCATTCTGGTCCAGCTGCTCAGTCTAGGACCCTGGACAACACTTAAAGTCACCTACACTCTTGCCCAAGTTTTCCCAATGTAATTCAATGTAAATTCCCAACTCAAAACAACAACAATAACAACAAAACACAGGGAGGGCCTACCCTGTTTGCAATATCTCTGCTGCGGTAGCTACAGCAGCAGCCTCAGACCTAATGCAAACACTTGCCACTTTTCCACTGCTTTTGTCCTCCTCCTGGGGTCCAGAAGTCTCTTGCTGTCTCTCTGTATTCCCAAAGGGATTTTTAAGGACAGAGCTCACAAGCCAGAGGTGCCTTCTCTCCCTTATCTCACCATGCCTAATTACAAAAAAGCTGTTAGTCAGCCACCACCTTCCCCCCCATATGCTCCATCATTTAATTTCATATGTTCAGATCTCAATACTTCTGTGTTATTCTCCTTTTAAAAATGTATTCTGCTAAAATTGCCATTTTGCTGTTGTTCTCTAGTGTTTGAAAATTATGCCTTAAGTTCTATCTTCTGGTATTTGAATATATTGTCTGTCATAATGTTTCTCAAAATAGCACAGTCAAAAATAAAGCAATGGGTATAAACTTCTTATTCTGTAAGATAGAAAATTTCAAACTTTTACATATTTATAACATGAGACCATGACTCGGACTTATTGTTACCTTTATGTATGTTATTCTTCACAAATTATTTGATTAATTGCTTTATAAACACTTTTTTTAGATTTTATTTATTTTATTCATTTTTTATTGAATCATAGCTGTGTACATTAATATTTTTCTCAATGAATATTTAAAGTTTTTAAACTTAGGATAAGGGAGGACATTTATTTATTTTATTTTTTATTATTTTTTATTATTGGAGATTCATTGAGTGTACAAAGAACTAGGATACATTAATTGCATTTGTTAGGTAAAGTCCCTCTTATAACTGTGTCCCTCCCACAAAAGATGTGTCACACATCATGAACCCCCACCCCGTTCCTCCTTCCCTTTCTCTACTCTCACTTTCCCCCATCCTTTACCTGGTACTAGGTCATTAATTTTCCTCATATCAGAATTGAGTACATAGGATTCTTGCTTCTCCATTCTCATGATGCTTTACTTACAATAATGTGTATCACCTCCATCAAAGTTAATACAAAGGATGTAATCTTCATCTTTTTAATGGCTGGGTAGTATTCCATGGTATAAATATCCACCATTAATGGTTTGGTGGGCACTTAGGCTATTTCCACATTTTGGCAATTGTAAATTGAGCTGCGAGAAACAGTCTAGTGTAAGTGTCCTACAGTAAAAGGATTTTTTCTCTTCTGGGCACATGCCCAGAAATGATATTTCAGAATCAAATAAGAGGTACAATTTAAGTTTTTTGAGGGTTCTCCATATTTCCTTCCAAAAAGTTTGTATTTTTTTGTAATCTCACCAAAAGAGTAAAAGTGTTCCACTCTGCCCACATCCATGCCTGTGTCTGCAATTTTGAGATTTTTTTGAGGTGAGCCTTTCTCATTGACGTTAGATGATATCTCAGGGTGGTTTTTATTCACATTTCTCTAATAATTAGGGATGATGAGCAGTTTTTCATATGTTTGGTAGTCATTCATCTGTCTTCTTTAGATAAGGTTCTATTCAACTTTCTTGTCCATTGATATAATGGATTGTTGGCTTTTTTCATGTTGATTAATTTGAATTCTCTGTAGATCCTAAATATCGAGCTTTTATCTGATTCAAAATATACAAATATCCTTTCTCATTGTGTAGGTTGTCTGTTTGATTTGGTTTTTGTATAGTTTTATAGTATCTGGAAGCTCTAGCCAATACATTCATTCAAGAGAAGAAAATAAAGGGCATTTAAATGAGCACAGAGTAGTTCAAACTCTCCTTCTTTCCTGATGATATGATTTTATACTTAGAGAACTACAAAGACTCAACCACAAGACTCCTGGATGTCATCAAAAAGTACAGTAATGTCTCATAATGTAATGTCAACATACACAAATAAGCAGCCTTTTTATATGCCAATAAAAGCCAAGATGACAAGGTAATCAAGAACAAAATTCCCTTCTCAGTACTTGAAAGAAAGTGAAATATATATCACAAAAGAGGTAAAGGACATCTATAAAGAAAACTATGAACGCCTAAGAAAAGACATATCATAAGTTATTAACAAATAGAAGAACATCCCATGCTCATGGCTGGGAAAAATCAACACTGTTAAAATGTCTATACTTCTGAAAGCAATTTACAGATTTAGTGCCATCCCTATTCAAATACCAACATCATAATTTCAACACGTGTAAAAAATAATTCTTCATTTTGTATGGAACCATATAAAACACCATATAGTGAAGGAAATTCTTACTAATAAAAACAAAGCCAGAAGTATCAGTCTACTAGACTTTAGACTGTACTACAAAGCCATAGTGATCAAAACAGGATGGTATTGGCACAAAAATAGAGACATAGACATCTGGAACTGAATAGAAAACTAGGAGATGAAACTAACATCTTACAGTCATCTAATCTTTGATAAACCAAATAAGAGCATGCACTGGCAGAAGGAATCCCTATCCCTATCCAATAAATGGTGCTTGGAGAACTGGATATCCATATGTGAAAGACTGAAACTGGACCCACACCTTTCTCCTCACACAAAAATTGATTCAAGATGGATAAAAGACCTAAATTTAAGGCATGAAATGATAAAAAATCCTCAAAGAAAATATGGGAAAAACACTCAAAGATATCGGCCTAGGGAAAGACTTTATGAAGAAGACTTCTGGGCAGTGCCTGTGGCTCGGGGTAGGGTGCTGTTCCCAAATCTCGAGGGTGGTGGGTTCAAACATGGCCCAGCCAAACTGCAACAAAAAAATAGCCGCGTGTTGTATCAGATGCCTGTAGTCCCAGCTACTCAGGAGGCTGAGGCAAGAGAATCGCCTGATCCCAGGAGTTGGAGGTTGCTCTGAGCTGTTTGATGCCACAGTACTATACCCAGGGTGATAAAGTGAGACTCTGTCTCTATTAAAAAAGAAAAAAAAGAAGAAGACTTACATGGCAATTGCAACAACAATAAAAATAAACAAATGAGACTTAATTAAACTGAAAAGTTTCTGTACAGATAAGGATACAACAACTAAATAAAAAGGGAGTACATTTAGATATAAATAAATATTTTATAATACAGGGAAATTATAGTCAATTAAAAGTGTCATTGTAGTCTCGTAAGAAAGTGTCCCTATTCTTAGAAGATGAATCCTGAATTATATAGGAGTAAAGTTTTATTATTATGCAACTTTAATTTAAATGTCTCAGAAAGTGAATTGTCTATGTAAAGTGTGTGTGCATATGTTTATGTGTGAGAAAGAGAAATTGAACAGGCACTAATAGGAAAAAAAAACAAGCAATGGTTCAAGCTAGGTAAAGAAACAGAAGTGTGCTCACTGTACTGTTCTACTTCTCTGTATATCCAACATCCTTAAAAATAAAAATTGAGAAAATGAAAAGGCATAGTTATGGGTGGCATTTTCTCTGACTGGATGCTTGTAGACTTTTTTTTGTTTTTGAGACAGAGTTTCACTATGTTGCTCTCAGTAGAGTGCCATGGCATCACGGACTTACAGCAACCTCAAACTCTTGGGCTTAGCTGGGTACCTTGTCTTCTTCCTTCCTAGAAGAGCCTTTCCTAACTAACTACCAAACACTACTACAGTCTTTCAGATTTTTAACTGTGGGATTCACTGTGTCAAATGGAGTGAGAAGCAATGTGGCCTTGAGAAACAAAGTATAAAACAATAAAAGGTTTTGATGACTACAAACAATGCTACTATGAATATACACATAAAATTCTTCTCTCCAAGCTGGTGGAGAAACTCGTTGCATCTAGACTACAAGTCCTGATCCAGGTTCTACCTTCAATTACTCAACTACTTGGATGATGCCACCCACACTGGGGAGGAATATCCTCTCAGTGCCCAATTAAAATGCACCAAAATGATGTGATACAACAAAAATGTGTAAACAGTAAACATGGAATGGGAAGCAAGAGGGCTGATTGGAGCCAGATATCCAGAGAGGCTCCTGTCAAGAAGGAGAGTTAAAGGACAGAAGTTTATCAAGTAAGCTAATGGTTTGGAGCTGAGCCAAAAGAGGAGGTTAAAAAACACACATGAGCCCTGCTGAGGCAAGCTGTGACCCAAAGGAAACAAACACTAGCTGAGACTTCAACCCAGAGTTACTGATTCACTAGGAGTGGACAGAGACCAGAAGAAAACAAGACAGAGCCACATAGGCCCACCACACCAAGCAGGTCACCAGTATCTCAGGCGGTAGCACTGTACGGGTCCTTTGAAAAGCTCTAGAGGAGCTCTAGAGGACACCAGACACAGCTCTTGGGCAAAGGGGTGATTAATCCCTACTCCAAGAGCCCAAACACTCAACTTAACCTTATCTGTTCATCTATCCAATGGTGTAAAATAATCATGGGGTGGAATCAGCAGAAAAACACTGGCAACATGAATAATCTGAGTAGATCAACTCCCCCAAGGAACAACATGGCAGATATATGAGAAGATCCCATTCATAAACAAATGGCTGAGATGTCAGAAATCAAATTCAGAATTTGGATGCAAATAAGATTAATAGAATGGAGGTAAAGCTAGAATTAGACATTCAAGGATTATTTTAAAAGTTATCTCAAGAATTCAATTAATTCAAAGAAAAAATTACCAAAGATTTTGACACATTCAGACAAGAACTCGTATCCCTCAAAGATCTGAGAAATACAGTAGAATCCCTCAGTAACAGAATGGAGCAGGCAGAAGAAAGGATTTCAGACATTGAAGGCAAAGCTTTTGATCACTCCCAAATGCTCAAAGAGGAAGAGAAGTGGAAAACAAAAATGGATCATTCTCTCAGAGAGCTCTGGGATAATTTGAAGAAAACTAATATTTGCCTTATAGGAATTCCTGAGGGCAAAAAGGTGACTTTGAAAGGCCCAGATGCTCTACTCCATGAAATAATCAAGGAGAACTTCCCAGACATGATAAGAGATTCTGAAAATCAGATAGCAGACAGATTCAGAACCCCAGCATGACTCATTCCGAACAAGACATATTCCACACATTATAATTAACTTTGCCAAAGTTAATATTAAGGAGAAAATTCTGTAAGTAGCCAGATGTAAGAAAACCATAACATACAACGGGAAGAATATTAAAATGACTTCAGGTCTCTCTGCTAAAACATATCATGCTAGTAGATGGTGGTCATCAACTTTTAATCTCCTACAAAAAAATAATTTTCAACCCAAGTTCTTGTTTCCAGCTAAACTGAGTTTCATTTATGATGGAGAAATTCGATACTTTAATGACATACACATGTTGAAGAAATTTGCCATAACTAAACCAGCACTCCAGGATATTCTCAGACCTATCTTCCATAATGACCAGCAGAATTCTCTACCACCAAAGTAAACTCACTGAGAAATTGTTGATAAAATTCTAAATTCCGAAGTGGGGAAAGGATTAAAAATGTCCACCAGATTTTTGAAATACATCAATACCCCAAATCTACAAAGCTTGTCAATATTCTTAATTTACGTGAATGGTTTAAATTGCCCTCTAAAAAGGCACAAGTTAGCTGCCTGGATACAAAAACTCAGGCCAGATATCTGTTGTATACAAGAATCTTATCTTACCTGAAAGGATAAATATGACTCAGGGAGAAGGGATGGTCATCTATAGTTCAAGCAAACAGAAATCAGAAAAAAAGGAGGTGTTGCAATTTTACTTGCAGATACCATAAGCTTTAAACCAACACAAGTAACCAAAGATAAAGATGGTCACTTCATATTTCTTATGAGGAACACTCACCATAATGATATTTCAATTATGAACATTTATGTACCCAACCAGAATGCTCATCAATTTATAAAATAGAATCTAACAGACATGAGCAATTGATTTCCTCCAGCACCATAATAGTTGGAGATTTTAACACCATCTGGCAGTGTTCGATAGATCCTCCAAGAAGAAACTAAGCAAATAAATTTTAGACTTGAACTTTACCATTCATCAATTGGATTTAACAGACATCTACAGAACATTTCATCGTAACAAAACTGAATACACATTCATCTCATCAGCCCATGGAACATCCTCCAAACTTGAGCACATCTTAGGTCACAAGTCTAAACTCAGCAAATTTAAAATAATAGAAATTATTCCATGCATCTTCTCAGACCATCATGGAATAAAAGTTGAACTCAGTAACAACAGGAATCTGCATACTCATACATAAAAATGAAAACTTATGCTGAATGATAGCTGGATCATAGATAAGATTAAGAAGTAAATTACCAAATTTTTGGAACAAAATAATAATGAAGACACGAATTACCAGAACTTATGGGAAACCACAAGGACAGTCCTAAGAGGGAAATTTGTAGCACTTCAAGCCTTCCACAAGAGAATGGAAAGAGAGGAAGTTAACAACTTAATGATATCTAAAACAACTGAAACAGGAAGAACATTCCAACCAGAAACCCAAGAGAAGAAATGAAATAACCAAAATTAGAACAGAATTAAATGAAATTGAAAACAAAAAGATTATACAACAGATCAGTAAATCAAAAAGTTGTTTTTTTGAAAAGGTCAATGAAATAGATGAACCTTTGGGTAACCTAACCAGGGAAAACAGAGTAAAATTTCTAATTTCATCAATCAGAAATGGCAAAGATGAATTAACAAAAGACTCCTCAGAAATTTAAAAAAGAATTCTTAATGAATGTTACAAGAAACTCTATTCTCAGAAATATGAAAATTTGAAGGAAATAGACCAATACTTGAAAGCACACCACCTTCCTATACTTAGCCAGAATGAAGTTAAAATGTTGAACAGCCTATAACATGTTATGAAGTAGCATCAACTATACGAAATCTCCCCAAAAAGAAAAGCTCGGGACCAGACAGCTTCACATTAGAATTCTGCCAAACCTTTAAAGAAGAACTAGTACCTATATTACTTAACCTTTTCCACAATATAGAAAAAGGACTACTACCCAACACATTCTATGAACCAAACATCACCTTGATTCCCAAACCAGGAAAAGACACAACAAAAAATCAAATTTATAAAACAATATCACTGATGAATATTGATATGAAAATATTCAACAAGATCCTAGCAAACAGAATCCAGCAACACATTGCAAAAATTACACACCATGACAAAGTGGGTTTTATCCCAGGGTCTCATGGCTAGTTCAACCTACATAAATTAATAAATATAATTTATTAAATAAACAAAGAAAAAAAAGACCATATGATTCTCTCAATTGATACAGAAAAAGTTTTTGATAATATCCCACATCCTTTTATGATCAGAACACTTAAGAAAATTGGCATTGAAGGGATATTTCTTCAACGAGAGATGCCATCTACAGCAAACTCACAGCCAATATCATATTGAATGGAGTTAGACTGAAATCATTTCCATTCACATTAGGAATCAGGCAAGGTGGCTCATTGTCTCAACTGCTTTTCAGCATTGTAATACAAGTCTTAGCCATCACCATTAGGCAAGAAAGATGATCAAGGGTATCCATATAGTGTCAGAGTAGATCGAATTGTCAGTCTTCGCAGATGATATAATTATATATCTGGAAAACACCAGGGATTTTACTACAAAACTAGAAGTGATCAAGGAATACAGCAGTGTCTGTGGTTACAAAATCAACACTCATAAATCTGTAGTCTTTATTTATACAAACAATATTCATGCTGTAAAAATAGTTAAGAATTTTATTTTTTTCACAGTAGTGCCAAAGAAGATGAAATATTTGGGAGTTTACCTAACAAAGGATGTGAAAGATCTCTATAAAGACAATTATGAAACTCTAAGAAAAGAAATAGATGAAGATGTTATCAAATGGAAAATCACACCATGCTCATGCCTAGGAAGAACAACATTGTTAAAATGTCCATATTACCCAAAGCAATATACAATTTCAATGCAAACCCTATTAAAGATCCACTGTCATACTTTAAAGATCTCAAAAAAATAATACTTTGTTTTATATGGAATCAGAAAAAACTCAAATAGCCAATAAATTATTCAGATATAAAAACAAAACAGAAGGAATCACACTACCAGACCTCAGATTTATACTATAAATGTACAGTGATGAAAAATTCCTGGTACTGGCACAAAAACAGAGAGGTAGATGTATGGAACAGAATATAGAACCAAAAGATGAACCCAGTTACTCACTGTTATTTGATCTTTGA
>NW_003852581.1:2619167-2638106 GCF_000181295.1 Otolemur garnettii
AAAAAAAAAAAACATTCAGTGCAGAAAAGATTCCCTATTTAACAAATGGTTTTGGGTGAACTGGCTGGCGACCTGTAAAAGACTGAAACTGGACCCACATTTTTCACCATTAACTAAGATAGACTCTCACTGGATTAAATATTTAAACTTAAGACATGAAACTATAAAAATACTAGAATAAAGTATGGGGAAAACATTTTTAAAAATTGGCCTGGGCAAAAATTTTTATGAGAAAGTAATATTTTATGAGGACAATTGAAGCAATACCAAAATACATTACTGGGATCTGATCAAACTAAAAAGCTTCTACACAGCCCAAAACGTAATAAGTAAAGCAAGCTGATAGCCTTCAGAATCGGAGAAGATATTTGCAGTTTATGTCTCCAAAAAAGGTTTGATAACCAGAATCCACAGAGAACTCAAATGTATTAGCAAGAAAAAAACAAGTGATCCCATCTCAGGGTGAGCAAGGGACTTGAACAGAAACTTTTCTGAAGAAGATAAGCACAAGGCCTACAGACACACGAGTAAATGCTCATCATCCTTAATCATGAGAGAAATGCAAATCAAAACCACTTTGAAATATCATCTAACCCTAGTAAGATTAGCCCACATCACAAAATCTCAAAACCAGAGATGTTGGTGTGGATGTGAAGAAAAGGGAACACTTCTACACTGCTGGTGGGAATGAAAACTAATAGGTTCCTTTTGGAAAGATGTTTGGAGATCACTTAGGGATCAAAAAATAGACCTGTCATTGGATTCCTCAATTCCTCTACTTGGTATATATCCAGAAGACCAAAAGTCACTTTATAAAAAAAAGATATTTACACCAGAGTGTTTATTGCAGCCCAATTCATAATTGCTAAGTCATAAATAAGCCCAAGTGCCCATTGACCCATGAATGGATGAATAAACTGTGGTACATGCACACCATGGAATATTATGCAGCCTTGAAAAAAGATGGAGACCTTACCTCTTTTATGATTACATGGATGGAGCTAGAACATATTCTTCTTAGCAAAGTATTTCAAGAATAAAAGAAAAAGTATCCAATGTACTCAGCCCTACTATGAAATCTATAGCTGAAGAAGAAGGAGAAAGAGGAATGGGAGGGGAGGAGATGGGGGAGGATGGGTGGAGGGAGATTAATTAGTGGGAACACAACTATGGTGCAGTTTTCAAGGGTATATGTTAAATTTACCAAGTGTAGAATATAAATGTCTTAACACAATAACTAAGAAAATGAGGGAAGACTATGTTAACCAGTTTGATGAAAATATTTCAAATGGTATATAAAACAAGCACATTGCATTATAATTGCATCAATGTATACAGCTATGATTTGATTAAAAAAAAGAACTCTTGGGTTTAAATGATTCTCTTGCCTCAGCCTCCCAAGTAGCTGAGACTACAGGCACCCATCACAACATCTGGCTATATTTTGGTTGTAGTTGTCATTGTTTGGCAGGCCCAGGCTGGGTTCTAACCTGCCAGTTCCGGTGTATGTGACTGGCACCCTAACTGCTGAGCTACAGGGACCAAACCACTTATAGATTTCTTTATTTACTCTTCAGAAATATCACCATAATATTATGGATTTTGGTCACATTTCATTTTTTTACCTGATATTCTGTATACTTAATATTCTAGTCCTTATTATTCATATTTATTTTTAGCATACCCTTACTTAATTTAGGGTGTTTGTTTATAGCTATATTTTCAAGAAAAATGTGAGTTAGCCCTTTATCTTTTCTCTTAAAGCATCCTCTTCAAAAATCCATCCAGTAGAAAATACTTTATTTTCAGAGCCTATGGTTAGCACTCTTCCTAATGTCCAGGGATGACTTTCTTGGAATTTGTTTTCATTTGGTTCTTTCTTTCTTCTCAATTTAGATAACAAGAATTATTTCTAAAATATCATTGTATTCAGGAGACATTCTTTATTCTTCCTAGTGAAGTCTATTGTTATAATTTTCCCTTGTGTTTATATTGCCTTAAATCAATTATTTCCAGATGTTTTAATTATTTTTTCTTTAATATGTCAATCTCTTTAGAGATTTTTAAAATTCATTTTCTGAATTTTTCTCTGATTTATTTGAGTTGAGTTACCATCATTTGTTGTTTTTTTAGGTTTCATTGCTCTTTCTTGTAATCCTTATTTAAAATTTTATATCTTCTATTACAATATTTTCACTTTGGTTACTATCCATTGCTACAGTTCTGGTGCTCCTTTTTGGAGGTGACCTTTTGCTCTGATATTTTTTATACTTAGAGTTCTTATACTGAGTCCTTTTCATCTGGAATAGCTGTTGCTGCTTAAGTTTCTTTTGTTTAGATGGACTTTCCTCCCCTCTCATTTGTACTGGGCTATTGGTAGGTTATGTTGGGTAAGTACCTTTGGCTTTTTGAGTACTTTGATCATCTATGTTCCAGATAGATGTCTTCCTTATGAATATTTCTAGTGTGATTTTTTTTCAGTTGCTAATTGTGTCTATGCTGCCTCAGTGGTAAGCTATGTGTGGGGGCAGATTCTTTGCCTCTCTCTGAGAGAGACTAGAGGCCTTTGAAATTCTGTCTCTTTCTCTAGCCCTGTGGTTTTCCTGGTAGTGTTAATTACAATGACATATCAAGGTCAATCTCTGATATATGATGTGGGACTTGGTGAGAAATAACCTTACCTTGTATGATAGAATCAATACTATTGTAAAGGGTTATGTAAATTGAATTCCTGTCAATTCAGGAAGGAACAGATTTCAGTAGGTGGTTTGTGACCAACCTAGACCTCAGGAAGTGGATTCAAATGCCCCAGGTTATGGATTTGGCCCAGGAACTTCTGGATAAATCCTTATTCTCTGTCTTAGTGGAGGCAGGTGGGAGAAGTGAGTATGAGCAGAGTTGAGTTGTGTGGGTTTTCCCTCAGGCTTCACAAAAGATGGTAAGGTAACTGTTTCAACAGGGTTTAAAGCTCTACTCTCAGGTTCTGGGGGAAAGCTGCTAGGGAGAGGCTGAAGTAGCCTCACTCAATTAGAAATTCTTCTTAGGGAGACACAGACATCAGAAGTTCATAATCTGACTGTTCAGCTCTCACATCTCCTCCAGCCAGTTTGTCTGGCCCATTGGTGTGTGACTTTGCAAAGTATTATTTGCCAAGGAGTTTCTGAATTAGGCATCAGAGATCCCCTGAAGGCCCCCAAAGAGAAAAGCATGCATCCTCTTTCATTCCATGGAAGCCTCTATGAAAACACCTGCCTGCTGGAGAGATGCATCCACTAGCCTACTTTTCAGTACAAACTTATCACCCAGTTGGAATAAGTGGGGGATGGTTCACTTCTCCAAGTCAGGCCAAATGCCATAATGAACCATGCCTAGTATCATTGGCACCAATAGTTGTGAAGTTCCTTGCTGTAGAACTTGTCTTAATCAGACAGGGCAGTTTTCTTGCAGGGTGGATGGGCACTCTTCAAAATTGCTGTATCCCAAAACCCCACAGTACTTCATTGTAAGGTCTGACTCTGTGGGCTTCCTCACCACCTGAATTAAACTCAGAATTTCCCATTTCGCCAGTAAACTACTTAACTCTGGAGGGTACAGGTTCTGTACCTTCTTCTCTCACTCTCTGGTGTGTAACTCAACAAAATGACATTCATCAGAGTTCCAAAATGGAGAATCCTGAATCCACTTCAGACCCCCAAAGGGAAAGATGTGTGTCCTGCTTTCCAAAGAAGACTCTCCCTAAAGCACACATTCACTGGGAAAATGCAGCTACTTGATTACTTATCAAAAAAAAAAAAATGCTTTCTCAGTTGGAATTGATACAGGGGGCTGTTGCTCCCAGTCAGCCAAAATGCCTGAATAAACTTTCTATAGCATCCAGACCTGTGCATTTCCTCACCATAGAACTTACCCTAACCAAGCATGCAGTTTTTCTGTGGGTCCCTGGACACTCTCTCAGCTTTCCACATCCTGAAACCCCATATTATTCTACTGTCAGATCCATCCACATAGGCTTCCTCACCATCCAAGTCTAACTCAAAGACCTCTTCCTATATCCCAAGCATTCTAGAGGATTCTGAGGGGCACTGTTTCGATATTGCTTGTCTGACCTCCTGGCATGCAACTTCAAAAAACATGATCAAGTAGAAAGCTCTCAAATTGGTTCACCCTCAATCTACTTCAGAACCTTAAAGGGAAACACATGGGTCCCACCTTCAATGAAAGCCTGTAACATACTTTCCTTGTCTTCTACCTTCTCTGTTTCACAATTTTTTCTATGAGATCTCTGTCAGTCTCGAGGATCTCTCTCTATAATCTATATCTATTCTATGTCTCTTTTCCTCTCTCCTTCACCATAATTCCTATCTTCCCTTCAAGGCTGTAAGGCAAAGGAAGTCTCTAGTCACTCATCTTGTCCATTCTTCTAAAGTAATTATTAATAGGAAAACACTTATTCACTTTTCATACTTGTTTTATGTATGATTTATAGTGATTTTGTCCTTGTTCCAAATTACTGTCTTCCTTTGTGCTTCATTGATTTTTGTAGTAACACATTATGAAGCACTTATTTTGTTTTGTTTATATTCTATATTTATAAGGTATACCGATTAAGTTCATGAACTTCCCACTGTGTGCTCATGTTGGCAGCACTGTATTAACAATTTAGTAAAGGTTTATAACCTTGCTATATCCATGTTTGCAGCTGTGTTTATGTTGATGTACAGTAGTTGTCTTGCTGAGTGGTGTTCATTATCATTTTGGGTTTTTTTGTGTGTGTGCCATTAAGAGAATATTGGAGCTTAAATTAGAACAACAAATACACATTAAATTTCTTGTTAAACTTGGCAAGAATGGAAGTAAAATCAGACGTGTTAGTCCAAGTTTTTGGAGATAATGTCATAAAGTAAACAGTAGTGAATAAATGATTTAAATAGTTTTCTGAGGGGAAAGAATGAGTCACTGATGATGAGAGGTCAGGGAAGCCAGTAATGAGCAGAACTGATAAAACATTGCAAAGATTCGTTGAATTATGCATCAAAATCATCAGCTACCTGTAAGAAGCATAGCAGACCAACTCAAATTTGATAAAGAAACTGGGAATCTTCACTGGAAATCATGGCATGAGAAAGGTGTGGTTCTTGCATCATGACAATTCACTAGCTCATGCAGTATGTTTATGAGAAAGTTTTTAGCCAGTAAACAAATAACTGCATTAAAACACACTCCCTACCCACCTGATTTGTTCCCTAATATTTTTTTTTTACTTGCCCAAAGATAAAGAAAATATTGAAAGGTGTAAGGGTTAACAACTATATTACAGCACATTCAAGTGAAAGTGCATCTTAGAAGGAAGCACCTAGCGACCTTGCTGATTAAGAAAAACCATACAAAAGACCAGAGGCGATTTAACACCTGCACACATTCCAAAGAAATTTACTCATATCACTCTCCCCCTTCTTCCTACTTCATCCACACAATACTAGCCTATCACAAACCAGGACTACATACATAACCAAATCTAGAAGTACCCTTCATTCCCCCACTAACTAAACCTATAAAAACCCCTACCTATTACAATAAACAGCTTCGGCTCAGTCCCTTTCCCAATGTGTCTGTCTTTGTCTTATTCATCTTCCCCTTTCATACGCTGACTCCCCAAACAGCCACCGCCCGCGGGTCGGAAGGCGGCAAGTGGAGGTTCCACCGAGATCCACGTAGCTCTGGGAACAGGGAGCAAGACAGTCTTCAGACCGCGGAGGCGGCGCGCTTAAGTCCGCAATCGGGGTAAGTGCACTACCCCCCTAACGTCCTAGAGACCTCAAACGCCCTAAGATGGGTGAGCAACAAAGTAAATTAACAGTCAGCCTTAAGGCGCTGCTGAAGCAGCATGGAATAAAAGTCCATGATTCAACCTTACAGGACTTTATAAGTTTAGTACAAAAGAGTAGCCTGTAATTTGCTTTTGGAGGGGCTTTAAACCCCCGTGATTAAAAACAAATAAAACAAAATTTAACAGATGAGTTAAAGCGAAAAAATCCCCAAGGCTTCCCTACTTAAACATTTTCTCTGTGGACTGGGCCGGGCTCAGGTCGCTCAAAAGGAACTTCAGAAAGTGAAAGAGAATTTCCAGCGGGCACAGGCTGAGTGTCAAAAAACTCAGGACCCCCCTGAAGTTACTAAAGAGGCCGAGGGAACAAAACCAGCGTCGGGGCCGTTATACCCCGACCTTTCTTCCTTTAAATCCCCTAACTCAAACGATGAAGCAGAGACAAAAAGTGGAACAAAAGAGGAACTTATGGCCCAATTAAAAAAAAAAAATACAAGATAAGCTGAAAAAAAAGTGCCAGTCTCCTCCTCAATACACCAGTAACCCCTTCCTGCCCATAAAAAACCCTCCTCCCATCGACCCAAGACCAAGTCCAAGGTTATTTTGGGCCAACCCATATGAGGAATATAATAAAAAGAGCAGCGACGGGGTAAAATTCCTCGCAGCCCCTGTATTTGAGCAAAATCAACAGAAATACCATCAAGCTATTCCTATTAAAAAGTTCAAACAACTAAAGGAGGTAGTCTCTATATATGGTCCTCAATCTGCCTACATACAAAATTTCTGTGCTCTCTTTAACATAACACATATCACAAGTATTCCTTATAATCCACAAAAACAAGGCATTATAAAACATGCCCATCGTACCTACAAAACTTATCTTAAAAAAATAAAAAAGGGGGAACTGAGCCCCCATGTCAACATCCTCAACAACTTAATTCTCTCATTCTATATATTATACATTTTTTAAATCGAGACAAAGACGGCCTTAGCAGAGCAGACCGTCATTAGCAGTCCATTACACATCCCCCAGCACTGGTAAAATGGAGGGATCCTCTAACAACTCAATGGGGAGACCCTGACCAATTAATAGCTCAGGTCAGAGGTTCTGTTTGTATTCTTCCAACAGGTAAAGATGTCCCTGTTTGGGTCCCTGTTTGCTGTGTACGTCCTGTCAACACACCTATAAAAACAAACAGAAATAAACTGGGAAATAGTGAGGACTCCGCTGGTGTTCCTGACGGTGAAATGGAATAGTCCCCAGTTCCCCACTCTTGTTGCTTCTAATGCATCTACTAGACAGCCACATGTTAAGTCCTCACCCTTCATTCCATTTAATGCCTCCTCATTTCCTTTAAAGAATACACTATGCTTTACTCACATTAATATTTCTAAAAATAATTCTTCCGCTCTTAATGACCCTAATACATACCCTTAATAATCTTAGTGCCTTAACAGCCCAAGCCCTAGATTCACAACAACAAATCAATGCACATCTCAAATTAACTATACTAAACCTAACTCAGCAAACCTTTCTATTACAAAAACAAGTAGATCTCCTCTGGAACTTACAAGGAGTCTCCTGCCTTCCTCCTTTCAATAATATATATATAACACCGTAAAAAATAAAAAATGCTTCTAAAACTATTAAAACCTTAAATAACTATATAAGGGAAGGATAGTCCCCCGCTTTTGATAACTATACCCACAACCTATTACATACTATTAAAGTTATAAATAAAACCAAAGTTCCAACTATCACAAAAGACACATTTCTTCATAGCCTCACTAGTTTCTGGTCTCTTATCAAATCATGAGGGGGGGCACGGTCCCAGTGTTCCTTCTTGTAAGTCTTATCAGCCTCGCCTTCCTCTGTGTTCTCTAAAAACGTGTGGTATCCACACAAAAGCATCAGATTCTCTTAACCCAAGCACTCCATAACCCTGCTAACGAAGTTTGGGTGTCTCTAATACACCACCAATTGTAAAGAGAGCTCTCCGTGACCTGACGGGCAACTGGGAACACTGAAGAGGACACGACCTAAGACAGGCACTACCCAGAGCAGGTAAGGGGAGGTAGCCAATGACCGGCAACTTGTCCCCAGGTCCCTGACCTAAGACAGAGACTCTCTTATCTTTAAAAAATAAAAAGGGAGGAGATGTAAGGGTTAACAACTATATTACAGCACATTCAAGTGAAAGTGCATCTTAGAAGGAGGCGCCTAGCGACCTTGCTGATTAAGAAAAACGATACAAAAGACCAGAGGTGATTTAACACGTGCACACATTCCAAAGAAATTTACTCATATCACTCTCCACCTTCTTCCTACTTCATCCACACAATACTAGCCTATCACAAACCAGGACTACATACACAACCAAATCTAGAAGTACCCCTCGTTCCCCCACTAACTAAACCTATAAAAACCCCTGCCTATTACAATAAACAGCTTCGGCTCATTCCCTTTCCCAATGTGTCTGTCTTTGTCTTATTCATCTTCCCCTTTCACACGCTGACTCCCCAAACCGCCGCCGCCAGCTGGTCGGGAGGCGGCAGAAAGGAACATATTTTGATGACAGTCAGGACATCAAGTGTAATATGACAACAGCTCTAATGGTCATTCCAAAATTGCTTTGAAATGTAGACTAGGGGCTGGTGTCAGTGCATAACTTCTCAAGGTGAGTACTGGTAGTGATTATAATGGTATTTAGCAATAATGTATGTAGTACCTTTTCTAGTATAAGTTCATGAATTTAATTGTCAGACTTAATATTTTCTTTAAGGTTTGCACAGTAATTACATAAATAATTACATAAAGCATCTTAGTTTTACAATAGTATATATTTAATTGTTCCCAATTTTACTTTCATCACTTATAAAAATATTTTTAACAGCTCCATGTCTCATGTTACTGAAGTCAGAAATTACTGAAGAACCTATATTTCTTCTTTTCTTCTTCTTATTTTGCATAGCTTTGTGTTACTGTCCAACATCCTTTCATTTCTTGAAATCTTTATGTCTGGTAACTTGAAGGACTCTAGTGTTTCTTATAGAATGAGTCTAGTTTTAATTATCTGCCTCAGATTTTGTTAATCTGGGTATATGTTTGTTCTGCCTTTTTTGTGTGTGTGTGGTTTTTGGCTGGGGCTGGGTTTGAACCTGCCCCCTCCAGCATATGGAGCCAGTGCCCTACTACTTTGAGCCACAGGCACTACCCTGTTCTACCTATTTTCAAAGAACACTTTTGCCAAATATAAATTTCATAATTGATAATTTAAATTTTTCATCTTTTAAAGTATATTATCTCAGTGCCTCTAGCCTGCCAAGTTTCTGCTGTTTTGCCTTTGAACATATAGTCTTAATGTGTCTCAGTGTGAGTCTCTTGCAATCAATCCTACCTAGAGTATATTCAGCTTCTTGCCTTTTATATCCATATCTTTCATCAAATTTGGGAAGTTTTCAGCCATTATTTAAATAAATGTTCAGCTTCATTTTTTTCTTTCTTTCTAAAACTTGTATTATACACACACATAATTATTTATTTATGGTTGATGCAGCCCCACAAGTCCCTGGATTACAGTGGTCCTCAACCCATGGGTCACCACCCACAGGAACTGTATTAAAGTGCTGTGGCATTAGGAAAGTTGAGAAACACTGATTTATGGCATTCCTTTTATAATCCTCAAACGACCATTTCAAATGACCTGTATTTAAATTCAAATGACTTGTATTTAAATTCACCAATTGCTTTTTCTGATGTTGTGATTTTGCTGTTGAATCCTTCTAATATTTTTTAAAAATTAAATAATTGTACTTCTAAGTTCCAGAATTTCTTTCTCTTTGTGGATATTCTCCTTTTCTTAATATATCATTTTTCTAATTATATTGATTTATTTTCCTGTGGTTTTTCTTTCTCTTTGAGCATATTTAAGACAATTTTTAAAAAGTCATCGTCTATTAATATTTAGCATGTATTTCTTCAGAAACTAGGCCACTTCCTCCTGATCCTGCTGCTTCATGATTAGAAATAGGTAATAGGTGGAGCAAGAATGAGTAAAAATGCCATGAAATTTTCTACCATTTTGCTTTTTTTTTTTTTGGCCAAGGCTGGGTTGGAACCCATCACCTCTGGCATATGGGGCCGGCACCCTACTCCTTGAGACACAGGTGCCTCCCTAAATTTTCTACCATTTTGAAAATGACTTTTTTTGATTCAGAATTTGATTAGTTACTGTTGATACATGATTACATTCCAAAGCTCCTATAGAGTTATTTTCAACTAGTGTGTAGTTCTTTATTTGGTATTTCCATGGAGAAATAAGGGCCTAGAACTTTCTATTCTGCCTTCTGACTGAAATTTTCTGAACTGCTTTGTTGTGCCTAAAATATGCTATCATATTCATCTATTGCCAATTTAAATTATTTAATTTTTCACGTTTGTAGGTTAGTTTGAATTTTTTCAAATATACTAGGTAATTTTGTTTCATAATTCTTTGTGTTTATTCTGTTTGTCATAAATTTCCCAAATATTGTAAATGTAGATATTTGAAAATTTCTATTTCATTATTCATAAATATAAATTATTTGTGAACTTGTTTCTACTATATAATTTTATATTTTTCACACATAGTGCCTTGTTTTTCATTTTGTGTGTATTTGTTTTAGAATGTGAGCTGCTAAAATTACTTGGAAAAAATAATTGTTGACATTATTTTGAGTGTAGAAAAAAAATGTAATCCTCTAAACAGGATTTGTGTTTACTTCCACCAGATACTTTTAGGAGCCATCAGCAGGAAATTCCTATGTTCTCATGAAAGGCTTGAGTTTTCGTGGCTTATCAGTATGAATGTGAGGTAAAAACACTACAAAAACTGGTTTGTTTTTATGATGATGTTTCAATGCTCTTTATTTCAGTTTTGTGCCACTCAGCACCAAAGCAAGTAAACAGTAGTTTCTTGGTGAGGACAAGGATATAGATGGAGTTATTTATGATTGAACTTACCCTGATGGTATAAATATTTGGGTTTTCACCTTTATGGGAAGGTGTCTCCTACTTGACATTCAATCTTGGGGATGTCCTGGCTTTTGCTTATTGTTTTTTCATATCTTTCAAAATCACAAAAATCTATGCTAAATGTCAGCTTTTGGGGGAAAAAAATACCAACCTTGAAATGAAAGTACTTTGCTATTTTTCTTACCAACTTTAGCTTCTTCTTTTGCCTGACTATTCTTTTCTATCTTGTTCATTCTTTCATGTTTTTTAGGATTTAAAATATAGTTAATCCAATGTAATCTGAATACTTAGCTAGTTGCATTATAGGAAATAAGTTTTAACTTAAACAAGCTGTAATTTAAACAGGCCCTGGTTTCAGATGAGGTGTTAGTAGGACAAGATTTAAAAAAAAAAAAACTCTTGAAACATATTCTATGAGTCATCACATTTCAATCAGTCCAGCTGATTATCAAAGTAATAATTCCTATGTCTCACCCAATATGTACTGGACAAAGAATATCTTGGTATGGAGCCCTGGAATCTATATTTTTGTCAAGCACCATATGTAACTTTAACTGCACACAATTTTAAGCCCTATCAATTTAGAATTAAAATAAAAATTAATTACTTTTCTTTTGTTTGAGAATTAAATCATTTCCATTGGAACAAAATTGAATAGAAAGAACCCCTGATGGGAAACATAGATCAGATATCTAAATGATGGTCATGGACATGACAAGAGAGAAAAATAGGTATAGATTTTATACTTTAATAAAAAGTTAATTTCTACATAATTGCAGTATGAATTGATATAACTAATAAAAGGTTATTATATAATAAAAGTTTCCAATTAATTTTATTCTTAAATAATTTCTAACCATGCAGTTTATAGCAAAGCATTTTGTAACACTTCACTTGCCATATCAAAGAACAAGTACTTTTAAACTTTGTGGAAGTTATATCAGGAGTCTGACAAGACAAACCTCAGAGTGCAATCTTTCTTCCAGTAAATAACTGACTACCCCTGTGATGTCCATCTACTTGCTTTTTACCTTCAAAGTTTCTATATCTGATATTTCTCTGGTCATTTTAAAGATAGGTTTTCTATAAATTGAATACACTCCATATTGTAGAGAACCTTCTAGTTTTCTTTTCTGTTGCTAAAAGCTAAATGCTTGTCCTGAATAAAAGTCCTTATATTTGTGGATAGTCAGCAATAGGAGTATGCATGAGTCAAAAATCTTTTGGGGGGAGTTTAAAATGGGTAAACATTGTAGTATTTGAAAAATTGTTATATTCAAAAGAAAATATTTCATTCATGACAAAATGAAAAAAAAATTTGCCACACTTATCATGACATTATCCACATGATAGCTGATAGCTTCTGTCCTCCATGTTTGTTATTCTTCATTCCTGACTTGCTATCTTGGACCCTTTGTATTTCCACATAAATGACATAATCTGTTTATCAGTTTAAATACTAATCCAGTAATAGTAGGATTTATATCTTCTTTATTTAATCTGTGGACCAATTTGGACCAATTATTTAAAAATTTTAAAGAATTTATATTTTTACAACATTTGATCTTATAGTTAATAAACAAAATTTATTCTTCCATTTATTTGTGTCTTCTCTGATTTCTCTAAAGAACATTTTATTATTTTCATAATAGTGGTATTATCCATTTTATTAGATTTTATTCCATCAATAGTTGATGTTTTTGATCATTTAATTAACATTATTTAAAAACTTATTGTTTACTTCTTTGTGATTGGTGTATAGGAACAACATTGATTTTTTATATTAATCTTTTACTAAAAAATGTGATGTATTTCCTAAGTATTTTTAATATTGTTTCTATATACTTTCAAAAATACAATTAAAAATATGAATTTTTTTCTTTTTTTCAATAACATTTTTCATTATTTCTTTTTCTCATAATATTTTACTATGTAGGAATTTAAGGAACATTTCCTCACTTCAAGTCACAGATTTGAATATTTAATGTGATTTTAGCTACAGGCTTTTGTATATGTCTCTTACTACATTTAGAAATGTCCTGTCTGCTGATATTTTCTAAGTTTTTATTTAGTTGAAATGAGCTAATTTTTTTGAAATTTTTTTGTATAGCTTAAGATAATCTTATTTTTCTCCATTTTCTGTCAATGAGATAAATTATATTGGTGAGGATTTCAAGTCTTAATTACTCTTACATACCTATACACAATCCTATCAATGCAATGCATTTTATCTTTTATTTTGCAATACTTATAGATTCATAGGAAGGTGCAACGAGAATACAGAAGTGGTATGTACCTTTCACCCATTTCATTCAATGTTTGTATCTTATATAACAATTATAAAATATAAAAACAAATAATTTGACACAATGTACATGTGTAGTTTTATGCCGTGTTGTTATGTGTTTATATTCATGGAACCACAAACAAAATCAAGATACAGATATATTCTACCAGCATACTTATCTCTTCTCATTCTATCTTTTCATAATAATACACATTAACTCCTTCTCCAAAGCAATTACTAATCTGTTTTCTATCTACATGATTTTGCCAATTTGAAAATGCTATACTATAAATGGAATTATATAATATGCAATGTTTTTAGATTTCCCTTTTTATTACTCAGCCTAACAAGTCTTGAGATCTACCAAACTTATAGCATGTATTATTTGTTCCTTTTTATTGCCTAGTAGTATTTTATGGTACCAAAGTTCCACCAGTGTGGAGAACTTTGGTTGCTCCCAGTTTGGGTGTATCA
Source organism: Otolemur garnettii (assembly GCF_000181295.1). Classification (NCBI taxonomy): domain Eukaryota; kingdom Metazoa; phylum Chordata; class Mammalia; order Primates; family Galagidae; genus Otolemur; species Otolemur garnettii. The sequence goes on from NW_003852581.1 coordinate 2,632,767, forward strand.
AAAGGCATAATGACGTGTATGATGTATACAGTTTTTTGTGCATACAAAGTTTTATGTTTCTAGATTGCAAGCTAGAGATGTGGCTGTGAGAGTGCATGTAATGAGAATAAGATGGAATAAATCAGGCAAGGGGTAAGATAACACAACTGGTCTGGTTGGTTTAGGTCTTATGTGACATTCACATTATGTTTCCCATCCTTCTTGTTTTGTCAACTCATCTTTAACCTAATAAGTGTATATCTTGAGTAGTTTAGGGCAGCTGATTTAGGAGATTGACATTTCAATTAGAAATACTATTTTGGGTCATGGGTTATGTCAATTATTATTTATTATGGGTCATAGATTCTAGTGATTTCTGTTGGTTAATTTAAGTGTTAATTACTTTTGTTTAAGACAAAGGTTAGTATTGTTCTTGCTTTCAACTTTTATGTATAAAGCTGTGGTTTTGGAAATTCAATAACTGAACTGTTTGGGAGAGGCTATTCTCACTGTTCTCCAGAATTGCTGGCCTTCTGCTAATAAACCATGTGGACCTATCCTTGTCTCTATATATTGGCTGTACAGCAACAGGTGGCCAGACACTCTTTGCATGATAACAGTTGCTGGATTATGTCACAAGCGTAGGTTTAATTTTTTAAGAAACCACAAAACTACTTTTTCACTATAACTGTGCATTTTACATCCTTGCCAGAAATATATAACACATCCTTTTCCTCATCTACTTCAATATTTCATGTTTTCTAAACTATTTATTTTAGCTTCTTAATAAATATCATTGTGTTATTGATTTACATGTCCCTGATGTCTACTGATGGCGAACATTTTTTTGCATGTTAATTTTCCATCTGCATATTCTCTTCTGAGAAACATCTTTTAAAGTATTTTGCCAGGTTTTATTTTTTTTTTTTGTGACAGTCTCACTATATTGCACAGTTATTATTTTGTTGCAGTTTTCATTGTTGTTTAGCTGGCCCAGACCAGCTTTGAACCTGCCAACCTCAGTGCATGTGGCTGCAGTTATAACCACTGTGCCATGGGCGCTGAGCCTATTTTGCCATTTTTTAGTTGTTTAACTTTTTTATGTTTTTTTACTGTTGAGCTTGAGAATATTTTAAATGTTCTATATATGATTTCTTGTCAGATGTATGAAATGTATAATCAGTGGCTCCTGTTGAGACTAGAGTGAGATGTTCAGGCCAGGTTTATTGGAAGGGGAGGGAGTCCCAGATGGACAGGGCAAAGGTGACATCTACATCTGGGGGAAGTTTATATGAGGCAGTCAGAGGTGGGTAAATTTTACAGCTTGTCAAAAGGGCTTTGGTGAGTTAGGGTTCTTTGGCATAAACTTTGGGGTTTGGGATAACCAGGTCTTTTGTGTCTTTGTCTTAGGAGAGGAGGAGATGGACGGAAATTAAAAGGAGAAGGAGAAAGGTGTGAAAGGGTTCGTGAAGGGCTTTGTTATGCCCCCTAACATTACTGAATCTTGTTAAAAGTGGTAATATGTTTGATGAGCTGTCTTCCAAAATTGTCTCTGACTGAATAGGACTTTAGTTATTCTCAGAGGGATGAATTGGGTGTTTGTAGGACTGTGTGGGTTTGGGATACATTTGGAGAGGGTTTGGGAGTACTAGAAATTGGGTGACAACTTCAGCTGACATATTTTTATCCTGTATTAAATAAATAAGGACAGGAATTGAATGACATAAAGGGCAATTGGTAATAACAGGAGAAATCCAGTAAGGAAGCCGCAAGAGGGGTTAGATCTAGCATCCCCATGGGCTGTCAAACCAGGATTACTTATTCTTAGTTCACAGTTGGGTAGCTTGTTCTCAGAGCCAGATTATGCCCTCTAGGACCAGATCAGATTTGTTGATGTACAAATATGAGGTCTCCTATAAAAAATGGTAAAGTCCCCTTTCCCCTGCCATTATTAGATCTAAGGCTTTAAGATGGTTGTAGGGAGGTGACTGGAAATTAATAAAAGAATTAAAAAGATACCTTTATCTCCTAGAGAACTGAGAAACTGTGGAATATATAAATAGAAATTGTTTTTTATTTTTTATTTTAATGATGGAGATAGGAGAAAGAAATAGACATCTTTAAAATGTAGATAGCTCAGTGGACATGGCTCTGGTTATTTATTAGAATTAGTTTACTTATCTTTGTTAGAAAGTAAGTTATTTAAGTCCATCCTGGTGTGATAAAATTGAACCCATTTTCAGTTCAGACATGTAGTTCAGTTGAAAGCCGTTGTTATTGGCTATGAGCATGGAGGAGGTTGATTTATGGGATCACCAGTTACAGAAGATGAATATAATCTATTCTAAGGAGGGTATACTCTTCCTTCTAGTGCTTTTCTCCTTTTCTGAGAGGACATGATTCTAGGGTTCTACCAAAATAATCCTCTTGAGGCATATTATTTTAGTGATCTAGGTTCATAATAGGGCCTAGGGTTCCATCCCGTAGAAGGGTGTGGTCTTCTTGGTTGGATCTTTTGAGTAAAAATCTCTGGAGAAGTTTTAAAGCAGCAGCCACTATTTTAAAACCTTTCTGCTTTCAAGGATGCTGTCAGTCTCATTTTCTAACTTTCTTTATCCTTTCTTCATCAAAATCCAGCAGGTGGCTGGAAGCTGGCAGGGCAGAACGATGTTAGCAGGTAGAAGGAAGTCAGTTTAAGGATGCAGAGAACTATTGGTGTGTGGAGAGAGCCAGGACAAGGTGGGGGGTGAGGTGGCTGCCAGACCTTGATTTTCCTTTTTGGACAGAGTAAAAAGTTGATGTGAGACACCCCACACTACCTCAGGCTTGCCACACCTGTGCCTGTATTAGCTGCAGCCTGAGGAGAGTGTATGGTCTCCTTTGTCATTGCTACTAGGTCTGTAGCCCTACAGTTCTGCATCATGTGTTCATAGCCCTACTTGCAATGGAAGGAGAGACACTGGCTGTTGAGAAGTCTGCAATGGAGGGAGAATAAAGGGATTGGTAAGGTGGAGGAAAGGAAAGGATATTGAGGCTCTTTGGGTGGGTTAGGAGGTGAAGGATCAGTAGGAACTCAAGGAATACCTGGAGGATGGAAGATAGAAATAAAGATGGGGGAAGGTAGAGGCGAAAGTGTTCCAGCAATGATTTGTATAGGGAGGGGTAAGAGCAGAGGGAGAGAAAGGCCTGAAGATAGTGAATTTTGTTCCATCTGCATTTTTCTTTTTGAGAAAATTATTTAAGTCCTTTGAGATATTTAAATTAAAGGTACCATTTTCTAAATTGTACTGAGGTTAAAGAAGACACCCCCAGGGTGTCTCTGTTGGGGGGGGGAGGCAGAAGGACCAAATGCCTTGTCTCAGATGTTCTTTCCCTACCTGGGTGGAAAAGAAGGCATCCCTTGTTTCCCAAGACCCAGCTCATGGAGGAGCAAAAAACAAAGAAAGATTAGGAAAAGTCAGGCATCCCTAGCTGAACTTGAAGTAAAAATAAAATGCATTTGGTCCCTGGGAACCCATAACAGAGTGCAGAACTGAAATAAAATCCTCTAATTAGGCACAAATGATCAAACAAAGAAGCAGTGATGGTAGGGTGACCAGACGTCACCACTTTTGGTGGGATAGTCCCACTTGTCAACAATTTGTCCCGCATCCAGTGGCGTTTTAAAAAAGTCCTGATTTTTGGAAAGAATGCAGGAATGGGTGGGAGAACAAGACAGGAATATATAGTTTTCAGTTGCCATGTGACTATTTTGCCAGAATATAAGTTTTATATTATTTTTGTTAATTTTATAATGTTAAACTTTAATAATAACAAATAATTGCTGAGAACTGATTATCGAGAACTGTTTATCAAAGTTTGCATTGTTGTCAGGCCCTGCCCTGCCCCGTCCCCTGCCCCGCTCCCGGCCATGTTCTCCGGCCTTACCAATGTTAAAATCTGGTTACCCTAAGTGAGGGGCAAGTGGGGATATAGATGGACAGAATGTGGCAAGAGCAAGCCAAAGGAGGTTTTGTTTGAAGCTATTTAGAAACTTTATTCACCCTTAAACGGCAGTTGAGGAAAAATCCTCTAGGATTCTCCAACAGGCAGGTCAAACAGAGTTGGGTACAGGCACGACCTGAACTAGGTTTTGAAAAAACTGTTGACTAGGGAGTCTGGCAGCCAGCAGCCATACAGCCACCAGTTCTGGGTTCTAATAACCCTATAAAAGGTGTAAGCAGCAGTCACCTAGAGACAAGCTGGAACAAAGGCCACATTTATTGAAAGGGAAGGTGACCCACCCTGGCAGTGCAAAGGTTATATCTATGTCTGGTGTCAGTTGGAGACCTCTTTTATATGAGGCTGTAGGGGTGGAAGAATTTCACAGCTTGCTCAAGGGCTTTGGGGAGTTAGGGTCCTTTGGCACAAACTTCAGTAGTGGGGCTAACTAGGTCCTTTGTTATATTTGTCTTATAAGGAGGGAAAGAAGGTAGGGGAAGTGGAGGAGGGGAGGAGCAAGAGGAGGCAAAAGAGTTAATATGAGACTGAGTTAGGGCCCTAATGATATGCATAGTGCAAATACATTTTCCCACTCAGTAGCTTGTCTTTTCACCCTTTAACTTGGTACTCCACAAAGCAAATATTTTTAATTGTTATGAAGTATAACTTATGGATGTTTTTAATGGAGCATTTTATGGTGTCAAGTCTAAAAGCTCTTTAATAGATCCTGTGCCAGAAGTTTTTTCTCCTATGAATGATTGCAAATGATTATAAGTTTATGTTTTATGTTTAAAGCCATGATCCATTGCAAGTCAACTTTTGTATAAAGTGTGAGGTTTATGTTGATGTTTATTTATTGGTACAACTATCCCTTTGTTCTAACACCATTTGTTCAAAACACGTTTCTCATACAACATTTAATTAAGACATCTAGCTTCCAGTTGAGTCCCTGGTGTTTTCCAGATATACAATCATATCATCTGCAAAAAGTGAAAGTTTGATTTCTTCTGTTCCTATATGGATACCCTTAATTGCCTTTTCTTCCCGAATTGCAGTAGCTAGAACTTCCATTACAATGTTAAATAGCAGTGGGGACAATGGGCAACCTTGCCTGGTTCCTGATCTGAGTGGGAATGATTTCAATTTAACTCCATTGATTACAATATTGGCTATGGGTTTGTTGTAGATGGCCTCTATCAGCTTAAGAAATGTTCTCTCTATACCAATTTTCTTAAGTGTTCTGATCATGAAGGGATGCTGGATATTATCAAAAGCTTTTTCTGCATCAATTGAGAGAATAATATGGTCTTTGTTTTTTGATTTGTTTATGTGATGAATTACATTTATAGATTTACGTATGTTGAACCATCCTTGAGATCC
>NW_003852581.1:2638535-2639665 GCF_000181295.1 Otolemur garnettii
TCCATCTTTTTCAATGTTTTGGAAAAGGTTGAGTAATATAGGTACTAGTTCTTCTTTAAAGGTTTGGTAGAACTCTGATGTGAAGCCATCTGGTCCCGGGCTTTTCTTTTTGGGGAGATTTTGTATAGCTGATGTTATTTCAGAACTTGATATGGGCCTGTTCAACATTTTCACTTCATTCTGGCTAAGTTTTGGGAGATGGCGTGCTTCCAAGTATTGGCCAATTCTTTCAGATTTTCATATTTCTGGGAATAGATTTTCTTGTAGTATTCATTGAGGATTTTTTGAATTTCTAGGGGGTCTGTTATTATTTCATCTTTACCATTTCTGATTGATGAGATTAGAGATTTTACTCTTTTTTTCTTGGTTAGGTTGGCCAAAGGTTTATGCATTTTATTAACCTTTTCAAAAAACCAACTTTTTGATTTATTGATCTGTTCTATAATCCTTTTGTTTTCTATTTCATTTAATTCTGCTCTAATACCATGTTCATGGCTAGGAACAATCAACATTGTTAAAATGTCCATATTACCCAAAGCAATGTACAATTTTAATGCAATCCCCATTAAAGCCCCACTGTCATATTTTAAAGATCTTGAGAAAATAACACTTCACTTTATATGGAATCAGAAAAGACCTCCAATAGCTAAGACATTACTCAGGAGTAAAAATAAAGCAGGAGGAATCACCCTACCAGACCTCAGACTATACTATAAATCGATAGTGCTTAAAACAGCATGGTATTGGCACAAAAACAGAGAGGTAGATGTATGGAACAGAATAGAAAGCCAAAAGATGAATCCAACTACCTACTGTTACCTCATCTTTGATAAACCAAGTAAAAACATTGAATGGGGAAAAGATTCCCTATTTAACAAATGGTGCTGGACGAACTGGCTGGGGACCTGTAGAAGACTGAAACTGGATCCACATCTTTCACCATTAACTAAGATAAATTCTCACTGGATTAAGGACTTCAACTTAAGACATGAAACCATAAAAATACTTGAAGAAAGTGCAGGGAAAACACTTGAAGAAATCGGCCTGGGCGAATTTTTTATGAGACGGACCCCACGGGCAATAGAAGCAACATCAAAAATACACTATTGGGACCTGATTAAACTAAAGAG
>NW_003852581.1:2640475-2667870 GCF_000181295.1 Otolemur garnettii
GGAGGGGAAAAGGGTGGGTGGGTGGTGGGAGGGTGACCGGAAAGATCACCTATATATCTGTCTAACAAAGGTACAAGTGAACTTTTCTAGAACTAGAATATAAATGTTTTGACACAATGACTAAGCAAATGACATGAAATTTATGTGAACCAGCTTGATGAATGTATTTCAAAATGTATATGAAAACACTACACTATGCCCCATGTTTGCATTAATGTATACAGCTATCATTTAATAAAAAAAAGAAAGAAAAGACATCTAGCTTCCGAATACTAAGCAGTAGAAGGGAGTCAACCTGTAATACTGATTTTAACCAGGCTTCCCAGTATCTTTCATTTAGGTAGTTAAACAAATGTTATTAACCATCAGGGTCTATCTCAGACAAGCAATTGACTTCTGCCTTACTTTTCTTTACTACATGTACCACAAATTCAGAGAAATTTGTCAATAGAATAGAAGCTATACGGTGTAAAATAATTTAAAAAGTTTTATTCTGAGCCAAATTTGAGAACCGTGACCCAGAGCCACACCCAATAAGATTTGAGCAAGTCGACTTCCAGTAATGTGGTTACCCTTTGGATTTATACATTTTAGGAAGACAGGAATTACAAGTGAGGTCATAAATCAATATGTGAAAAACATACATTGATTTGGCCTAAAAAGTTGGGACAACTAGAAGCATCAGCTTATGGATTATAGATGAGTTTAAAGATTCTTTAGCTGACAGTTGGCTGAAAGAGTTAGACTTTGTCTATATGACTTGGTGTCAGTGAAAACTAATACTTAGATAAAAGATTTGTTAATCAGAGACAAGATATTGAACATATGCCCAAACTCAAGTAGCTTTTTATGTATACTGAGGATCTGCAGGTATGTTTTGCATAGCTTTAGGCCTGTTAATGAATTACAAAGGCATCTCTGAGAAAGGGAGCATGATGAGGCATGTCTCATCTCCTTTTTGACTAGCAATTTTAGGGCTCCTACTGGCCAAAAGGAGGGACCAGTCAGTCACTCCCTTAGGGGAATCCTTAAGATTTTATTTCAGTTCACACATTAATTCAGGTACTAAAAGCTGTATTCAAAATTGTGTAGATGCTACCTTAATATGCAAACATAAAGTGTATGGCAATTATATCAGCCATAACAACCATGATCAGTAAGATGAAGCTGATCTGAATATTTTCTAGAATTAGGTGGTTCATTGATTACCTCAACTAAAGGCAAAGAAAAAAATATACTAATTTTTTAATTATATGCCTCTCAATGTAGAGAGAATTGTCTCCAGAACTTATATGATAATAAATCTGTTAGTCCTATTATAAGTGCTCCTGTGTAATCAAGACTATACTCATCTTGGAAAGACCACTACTGTTTTATGAGGCTTATATTGATATACTGGTGGTGTTTCATAAAATACTTGAAGGATTTTTATGAATACCACTAAAAAGTAAGTAATTGCTTTCAAAACAGAAGTAAGTTAATACTTGATTTACTCATAAAAATAGAATTACAGAGTTTCACATAGTACCCCACACAGAAATTGTTGTTTAAAATTGTTGAGGCTCCAAAAGGTCAGGTGTATTAGTGAAGGACACATTGTTAGCAGTCTTTCTTCTATTGTGACAACCCAAAATATGTAAAGCATATTTCTCACTTTCTTTTCGGAAGCAAAGTTATCAATCAATGGTGGTGAAAAATTTGAGCATACTCCCAGGAAAAGCACAAACCACAGAAGCATCTGTGATATGTGCTAGCAAAAAAGGATTTTGGAAGGAAGAGGGCATGCAGAATGGAAAGGTGGGAAGGTAATGCATAGTGAAGCAAATGGTTATATTCCTGTGAAACTTTAGCTAGTTCCCCAGAAATTTACATTTTATATAAGATAAGGTGAAAGTTTGTAAGAAAAAGGGAGTAAAAGAAGAGTAATTATGTAGATGTCTTTGGGTAGGTAAAAATGTGGTAGGTCTTGTCTCTGTTTTGCATCTGGAAAGAAAAATCATTAATCAAATTTATAATGTGGACTAGTCATGGTAGCTCATCCATGTAATACTAGCATTTTGGAAGGCAGAGGAATGTGAATTGACTGAGCTCAGGAGTTCAAGTCCAACCTGAGCATGAGTGACACCCCATCTCTATTAAAAATAGAAAAATTAGCTAGATGTTGTGGTGGGCACCTATAGTCCCATCTGCTTAGATGGTCTGTTAGAGGCTGAAAAAAGAGGATCCACTGAGCCAAGGAGTTTGAAGTTGCTGTAAGCTATGATGCCATTGCACTCTACCCACAGCAACAGAATGAGACTCTGTCTCAAATATATATATATATATATATATATTTATATGTGTGTGTGTGTGTGTGGAATTAAACAGACTTGGAGTGAGACTTAACTTTAAGAACTAAAGTTGCATTTGTATTTCCATGTTTATAGAAGGCAAGCAAAGATTTTCTAATAAATCATTTGTTGGCACAGTCATTGTAGGTAATTAAAACATTTACCTTTCTATGGAGATTTGGCTAATGAATAATGTGAGTAACATCTATTCATTTGCATAAGTCAGCCTCTAAGCTTTATTTTTACTTTTGCATAACGAGATGCAGGGTCCCAGTTTTTTTTTTTTTTTTTTTTTTTCCTTTATAATTGTGTGCGATCTTCTGGTCAGCAATAGGTCTTAGAATTCTCAATTCAGGTCAAGTAATTGATTATAGTCTTTTTGATGGTTAAAACTTACTGAGAGCAGTTAATTTAACTGGTATTGTTTGTCCTCACCAATAGACTGGTTTCACTCATTGGTCTATCCCATGCAATGAGTGAATGACACATGAGGGAATAATGGCAGGAAATACATCTAACAGTGCTGATAGGCATTTTTCTTGAGAGATGCAGAAGCTGAAGCCATCTCCTCATATTTTATGCACATTTCAAGGTGAGACTAAGTGAAACATTAATCATATGGTGGTCATACCTGTCTGGCTGAGTAAGGCAGATAGGTATGATGAAACATTCAAATACAAGGTGCTTGCTACAATTGCAAAGAATCAAAACAGGGAATTTTTCTTTATGTAGCAGCAATGCTGACAGACAAAGATTATTAATATCCCTTAATCTTCTGTGAAATCCAGGGGTTAAATGGTCCCCACGCTAGATGTAGGAACAGTCGTTCCCTTTCCACCAACACAAAATCAGTATGTCATAAGCCAGTAGCTATAATCACATAGATTCTTTCAAATCAATTTCCTACTTAGACCTAGAATTTTGATCTGATAGGGTCAGTTTCAACTGTGCCAAGACAGATTATAAAACTTACAGAGATCCTGTATGTTCCCTACTTTTCCCACATACAGCACAGGACAGAGAATGTATACATATTTTTAAAAAGAAGGAAAAAATATTAAAATTGTAACATTCAGGTCACCTTTGACTTCTGCAGTTAAAAAAAAAACATAAGATACAGCAAATGTTACTGGTATATATTAAATATTACAATTTTAATATAGATTTTTATTTCTTAAAATGTGTATACATATTTTTTGGCAACCTCTATAGGTGACTGTAGGGGACTCAGAAACTAGTACAATCAAAAACTAGTCTTCACTATGATGCTCTTGGACCACAAACAAGGAAATCTAGGTGGTTATTATGGATTGTTTAACTCTGCTGACCCTCCTTTGGACCATGCTGAAATCTGGAGAGTGTACCAACAAGGCCAGCATGGGGTTGTTTCTAGGGGGAAGAAAGAAGTATTGTGTAAAGAAATGGTTCAAATAGGTTTATATGTACTCTGGAAACAGCTGAGAAAGATGATTGCTTTATTAAGACAGAATATTCAATGAACAAACTGCCTTGAGAGGTATTTGGAGCAGGAATGGGAAGATGTAAAGTCAAAAATTCTTTTAAGTTAATTTTTAGAATGATTATTCTAATGGCCATTATATCAGATGCTTGTGTATGGTAAGGGATATGAAAATTTTATATTTTAATTAATAGCTTATTGTAGAGTGACTTTTGTGGTAAAAGGTACAACATTGTCAGGCTAAAAATAACCTGAAAAGGCAAGCAATTTATACAGATACATTGTAAGACCCACACGTTATAGCTGTAATTAGCTAATAAGACTGAAACAGTAGTTCTGTAATGTCAAAGAAGGGCCAAAATTAGAAAGCACTCACCTATAACCCCAAAGTGTGTCTAACATTTGAGGTATTAAAAGCCAGAGTGGGCAAAAAAAGGCCCCTTGCACTGTGCTCTCCCTCCTATGAGACACACACATCATCTCTTGGCAGGAGTAACATGATAACCTCTACCTCTGAAACACAGTATGCTTTCTTTTATGCTTGGTCTAAGGTAGTAGAAATGTTTTCTTGATCTATTCTATGATGGATCCAGGCAACAGTGATAGACATCTAGGTGGTGCTGGCTCAGTCAGCAGCTTAATTTCATTCAGTCTCTTTAGAGAACCAGCTATTTCCATGGGCTTCTACATTAGCGACCCATATGATATCATTACCAGCTGTGATTCATCTTCACAGATTATATTAGTTTAACTTAATATTTGTAGTTATCAAACTGACAGACAAAACATCTATGTGACTGGCAACAACAAAGCAATAGTGAAGGTAGGACTTATAAAAGGTAACAAAGTTTATAAAGAGGAGTATTAGCTAGAGCTAAGAGAACATTGTAGAGTTCAAGTCACTGAATAGAGAAATAATATCTACTTTTTGTTTTGTATAACTGATGCTAAGACTGAAAAATTCAACAGCCTATTGGTTATTGACAAGTGAAACTGAAACTTTTGTGTTTTTCTCACACTAATAGTCATTAATTCAGAGTAGATCCACCACATAATGGGAATATCAGGCTGAAATAATCATGAGAATTTTATTTGTGAGACATTAAGTTTTTACAAGGGCCCAGTATAAATTTTATTTTTTTTAGACAGTCTCACTCTGATGTCCTGGGTAGAGTGCCATGGCATCATAGCTCACAGCTAACTCACATTCTGGGGCTCAAGCATTCCTCTTACCTCAGCTTCCCCAGTAGCTGGAACCAAGGAATTCCACCACAACACCTGGATAATTTTTCTATTTTTAGTAGAGATGGGGTCTCACCCTTGCTCAGGATGGTTTTAAACTCCTGGGCTCAGGCTATCCACCCACTTTGGCCTCCCAGAGTGCTGAGATTACAGGCGTGAGCTACTGTACCCAGCCTGGATCAAGCTTTTTATTAAAATGTGTGTAAAAGCTAATGAGAAATCGTCTTAGTATACTAAATTGTGTATAATACCCTTGGATATTAGTCTACATCAAGGAAGGAATGCCCTGAAATAAGAATATGTGTGGTAAATGATTGTTCTCCTTGGTAAAGCCTTGTAAGGAGCAGTACTAGAAGATTTTATAAGCAATACAACTAAGATACATGTGGAAATAGGCATAGGGGAATGGCCAGAGTTAGGTTATCTTTGTGTTTTATAACAATGCTTACCAGGGAGTAATCATCAAGGAGAGACAATCGGCAACCAGTAAGATGTTTCAATTACATGTAAACTACTCTCTAGACTCAGGTACCCCAAAGCTGATACAATGAGCTGTGAAATAAAAATTTTAAGAATAACCTCCAGCAGCTGAGCAATTGGATCCCCTCTCAGCCTCTTATCCAAGGGGACTCCCTAAACTGAATTGTTAGCAGTGAGAAAGGAAATCAGATCTCTCTCATCATACTCCCCTACCTTCTTAGAGATATTCTTTTTCACTTATTAACAAGCCTAAGGCTAGGCAAGACATACCTGTAGATCTAAATATACATAACAAATCACTTGAGACTGTACATATATCATGTAGTTTGTTTCCGATTAACAGACCCTTATCTTAACTGAAAAATCCCTTTTTGCTGACTCCTGGTCTATTAGATAAAGACTAACTCATTGAGCAACTAAGGAATCTTTAAATCCACTTTTAATCTATCATCCCCCACTTTGAGATGTCCCACCTTTTCAGGCCAAACCAATGTATGCCTTCCATGTATTGATTTATGATTTTAACTGTAATTCCTGTCTCCCTGAAATATATAAAACTAAAGTAAACTCACCATGACAAGTCCACTTGCTCAAGACTTCATGGGTGCTTCTCTGAGTCATGGTCCTCAAATTTGGCTCAGAATAACCCTGTTTCAATTATTTTACCAAGTATGGCTTTTTTCCATTGACAAGATTGATGCCCAGATGTGAGATTCAGATAATGAATGCTCAGGACTCATGAAGAAGGATTCCAAATTCATTGCCAGATACTGGTATGGACCCCTACTGGGCCTCCCAACTCTGAGTTTATCCTTGGGTAGATCTGGTAAGTCCTCCTGAGCACCAGATTTTCAATTCTTGGTTGACAGTCCTTGGATTATTCTGAGCTGGTTGTTTTATAAAGAGACTTTCTATTGCTTCTTCCTCCAAAAATTAATCTCAATTAGTTAAAGAATGGAAAAAGAAATCCTTTAAACAATGAGGGAAAGACAAAGAGAATGATACCTTCAGGCATCACAGTGGGTTTATGGTACCTCTATTTCCAAGTATGTGTGTTAAATGGAAAGGTTCAAAGGCATGCCAGGTTTTCCAGGACTCTAGCTGATTATGGCTAATTCATTTACACAAGTTTTTACTGAAGGATAAATTATAGGAAAGAAAATTCAGAGCTCAAATGGTTAACCCACTACTATAGAGTTAAAGTATCACTCAAGTTTTTTAACTCTTTAATTTACTGCCTACCCTAAACATTCTAGGTTTTTCTACTAATATTGAAACAAACTGTTTATGGTGTCTCCATTGAAAGGCTACTTGGAAATCTCACAGCCAGTTTTAGCTAAAATGTGAACATGGAGCAAAAAAATAACTCATCTTAAACTGGAAAAATAAAAGTGGTAAAACGTTTTTAAAATCAAACTGCCATTGAAACTGTTTACCCAAAACTTTGATCCATAGGCATAATTAGGATAACTATCAGAGTAACTAAAGTTCTGTCATGTGAATAAGTTCTAGTTTTGTCAGAAGAAATGTGGATCAAGTTATCTTTTACAAACTGGTCCATTTGTATTTCTGTTTCATGATTAGAGTTCTAAAGTGAAATGTGTTGAAACTTTGTGTATGAGTGTATATTTTTATATATGTTTTATGTATGTCCATGTAATATATACAAATGTGTGTGTATATGCCTATATAGTTCCAGGTTGTAGACATGCCTAAACAAAAATTGTCAGCAAATTAGAATAAATGAAATAGCAAGTAAATAGAGCATAAAAACAGAAATTTATAGCAGAGGTTTATGAAAATATTTTGGTTTTTGTCTTTTAACCTTAAATGTATATACAGTTTCTTCCACTGATTTCAATGTCTGTGGAAAGATACATATATAATGTGTTTATAAGTAACTATATGATGTGATATTAATTAAAAGTACTGTTGGAGATTCAAATCTGTCCTAGAAATTGTAGGACAGAGCTTAAACCAGAAGTTTAACTTTCCTTTGGTGTTATTTACTTTTGGAATGTTAGACAGTTATTTATGCATTGTCTTGATTCAACAAACCTTTTCCCTAGGAAAAATCCCCAAACTGTTAATTTTTGTACAGTAATTTATTTTAAAATTAAGGAAAATAATGATTGCTAAAATCCAAACAGGATCTCAACACAGTCCCAATCTTTAGAAATATTACATGCACTCCGGTTTATACCCAAGTTGGTGCATTTTTGTTTTGAGATTACTTATGTATTATAGATTTTTTAGAAAAGCTTTATCTTGATCTTCATGTAATAAAAAAGCAGTTAAAACTTTTTTTATTGTTTGAGGTGCTAAGGATTGATGCTGCAGAGTTTCTCAGTCTAACATCCAGTGATATCATGTCATGGGGCTCAGAAAACTACCTTAAAATTAAGGCCTCAGAAGCAGAAGTTCATTGATCTTGTTTTGTCCTCTTCACTTGTTCCTATTCTACTCTCAAACTAGACATAGATATTAGAATTCCTCTTTTCTAAGGCAAGCCATAAAAAACAGAACTTTTTTTTTTCTGAAAGCTAGCCATAAAACCTAAAATTGTTCTATGTAAAAACTGGTTATAAAATAATGACCTGACCTACATTGTTTTACTGTAAAACTGCCATTGCAGAAAGGGCCCCACCTTATTCCTAGAAGGAAGGAATGCACACTAAGGGAGGATAAGCAATATATAGATAGAAAAGCCTGCCTGGGTCCTCCATTTGGCCTGTTAGCATTAGATCACACCCTTTTTGTTCAGTCATATTTCCATAAACTTCTCATACTTTGTTGACCCCGAGTTTGAAAATGGACATTTCCCCTGTATCTCTGAGTGTTCGTTCCAAAGGTACACATGCATAAGTTTGTAAATTTTGTCTCCTATCAATTAATCTCCCTCATGTTAGTGGATTTTCACCAAATCTTTTTGGGAACAGTGGCCTTTATTCTCTATAGTTTGGCTAAACTTTGGAGGGATATAGACACTTTGGTTTTTACAATGTCAATAGATTTTGTTTAGTATGAGGTGGTTTGAAGATGTCTAATTAAACTATCCCGAATAGGAGATATTCTAAAAATGTCTAATACATTGATAAGATTTAGAATGTTACATTGTTTAAAAAAAAAAAAAACAAGTATAATTAAAATACTCATCTTTCCTTTTTTTGGTAGGAATTATGAGTTTAAAAGCAATAATTAAAACTATATTTTAGGGAGAAGTGCAAAAATCCCCAGCTAGAAGCAGCTGTCATATTCAATGTTCCCAAGAAAATTGGGAGAAAGACCAAGCAGCTGCCTATATTTGAACTGCTCGTTATAGAAATAGCAGTGAGAAAGTGCAGGCAACCCAGGAGAGACACTTAGAGTTAAAAAAATAAAAATAAAAATGAAGTAGATACTCCTGGAAAGCAAGTGAAGGGGAGTCACAGATAACAAGCCTGGGTTCTACCATGTTGTGCTTGCTCTGCTAGTGCCAGGTGGGCCGAGCCTTAGAATGCTATTAAGTCTGACTGAAAACTGTCTAAAATCCGTACAGTACATTAGTACCAGTCAGTGGGCACAGTGGAGATCAGTTAGCAGCTGATGCCAGACTGATCTCTAGGATGAGCCACATTGTTCCTATACTGGAATTTTGGCTGGGGGTGGGGATGTGGGGATTGGATCAACTGGTTGGCTACCATTAGCCTTACCTGGTAACTTGAAACCAAATGCTTCACCCAAGTACTTTTTTTAGAGCACAAACTGACCTGAACATGAGAATAGAGAGGGCTTGTGTGCAATAGGCCCCAAACTGTGAGGCATCAGACTGTGGCTTCTCTATGGGAAGGCACTAGTAAGGGTGTGACAAGTCCCATTTTTCAGGACCCTCTGAGAGTTACAACTGCTAGATGGAACTAAACTCCAGTAACCTCAAGGCCTACCAGGTGGTCATCAGCAAATCAAACTGCTGATAAGTTTCTGGAAGGTTCAGGAAGGAGCAAAAGTAACTCTGTGATGCAAGGACCTCTGAAATTGACATCAGCCCACAGACCTTGTTTCCCACAGGTCCTAAAACTCATAGAGTAGGCCAACAGAATAGCAGACTGCTCCTTTGCTTCAGGAAGGCCCTGATCCCTGGCAGACAAGCTAGACCAGTGTTTTTCAAACTTTTTTACCTCAAGGCACAATTGAACCTATAGGTAAATTTATGTGCCACACTTAAATTATGTTGATCAAAAAGAGTTAAAAAAATATCATTTTTGATCTATTAATGCAAACAATTTTGTTTGTACCAGCCAAAAAATAAAACAAAAGAATTTTTTATAATTTATGATGAAAAGATAACAATTAAAACTAAAAATATATATATTTTTTATTTTTCTGTTTATTATAATTTAACCTTGAGTGGGATACTTGAGCTTGAACCCTAAATAATTTGAATATGATATCTTTCAGCTCCATAATAGCTGAAGATTTTAACACGATTCTGACAGAAATAGAGTGATCTTCCAAGCAGAAACTAAACAAAAAATTAATGGACATAAACATGTCTTTAGAACAAATAGACTTAATAGATATATACAGAACATTTACTCCTAACAAACTTAATACATATTCTTCTCCTCAGTACATGGATTATGCTCCATAATTGATCATATCCTAGGGCACAAGTCTAACCTCAACAAATTTAAAAGAGTGGAAATTATTTCATACATCTTTTTATACAATGACAGAATGAAAGTTGAAATCAACACCAACAGAAATCTTCATACTCAAATAAAATAATGGAAACTAAATAACCTTTTGGAAAGCAGGTATTTAATGTACACAATGCTATTATGAAACTAATAGATCAACAACTATACCCCAACATGAGAGAAAAAAAAATCAAGTAGGAGGAGGAGAGAAAGGGCAGAAGGGAGGAGAGAGGGTGTTTGATAATCTCTCATTTAATAAACACAACATAAGGTATAGGGTATACTGCACACCCCTTGGCAAAGGGCTCAACTACAATTTGAACTATAACTAAAAAATGCAACCAATGTAGCCTAATCATTTCTGTCCTCATATTAATCTGAATTTTTTAAAAAAAGGCAATTGTTGCAAATAAGAGATCTATAAAACTATTTTTAAAAATTTAGAAGTCTTTTAATTTAAAGAATCCATCTTTTGGCCATTAATCTTAATAGTATATTTATTCTGAAAGCAACATAATCCAATGCCTCTTTATTGAAATCCCAGGTGACAATTTTACAGATTTATTATGGAGAGGGCTCAGAGAAGTCAGTTTAACTCAATGCCTCTTTGTAGAAAAAAGGGGAGATTCCAAGAGTCTCAAAGCTTAACTCTCAGAAATATTTATGATAGGCAAAGACTTGGTCCCAAGAGCTTGATGTGTTTGGTACAGTGTGCTACTTAGATTGTTACCTGTCTTAGACTATCAATCTTTACAAATCTGTTGCCTGATGTGTGCCTGGAAAACAAATACAGACCTTGGATGACAGAGACTGAGGACAGAATTCCCACTAAGTCAAAAGTCAAGTTCAGGGACATAAAAACAGGATTATAAGGAGACTTTATACTGATTTTGTCTCAGAGACCTGCAACATTTGTCACAAAAGACACTGGACTAATCAGAACCACATAACTGGCTATTATGCAAAGCAGGCTTGAACATTAGGCTTATGGGGTGCTAGCTAGGCCCAAGTTCTGCCATACAATAAGCTTCTTCATGACCAAAACACAAACAATTTGCAAATGGACAACAGAAAATGATAACAATATATTTCTGAGAGGAGTCTGAATCAAACAATGTGAATATTTATACACAATAAGGAAACAAAACACATACTAATCCCAAAGTCTCTTCCAAGAACAGTCACCTAAAAATAGTTTTCTCTTGTTACTCTTACATTTGGGAAGGACAATATCTTTTGTCATCTGCTCAACTAGAGCCCACAGAGAGAAAAACCAGGAATCTGACTAGTAAATAAATCTTACTATGTTGCCAACTGGTCAGAGTTCCAATTTCCTAACTGTAGTTTTCAGAAAAGCAGTGCAATTTTGAGATCCTGTCTTCTATGTCAAACTGTAAGGGCAAGAGAAAACTTGCACTTTTTCTCTGAAAGCTCATTGAAACATCAATTCACAATTAAGGCAGATTAATGAGAGAAATATTTATTTCCAAATACCATGTGCATGGGCAGAATCATGAGTGATTACCCAATATCTTAATGAGGGTCAAATATTTTCATACCTGCCTTTTTTAAGGGAGGGGGCAATGTGGAGTATAAGTGCAACAGATGGTTGCTAGAAAAGATGACAGATGGAATTAGATTGACTTATAAATTTCTGAGAGACAGATATTGTGCTGTAAATGATTTGGGCCAAGTCTGCTAGCATTCATAATTATGTTTCCCACACTATATTGAGATAACAGGAAGAGGAAAGTAAGCCAGTTTCCACCTTTAATATTTTGATCAGGTCAATCAAGTTTATATATACAAATAGAGGGAAAACTTCTTCCAGTGCTTCCTGATATCCATTAGTTTTAATTCAAGGTATTCTTTATACCAAGTAGTCGTGTTTTGGGGTGAAATTTTTTAGGACCCTTAATGAGATCCTACATAACTGCTTCAAATCAAGGCATCCATTTTAAAGAACAATTCATCAGTCCTATCAATTTATGTATCACCTGAAAATGATTGGTTTTATTAACCTTGTGAATGATTTCATAAAGTCTCATTGAAAGCAACATTTGTAGATGATAATCTTGTAGGTGTTATATTATAGAATGAAGATTGTACATTGAATCAATAGTTGAAATAATTTCATGCCAAAATCCTGAGAAAACATTGTTTCAGTTTCCAGAAATAAGGTACAGTATTGAACTCTCTTACAACCACTCCTGCTAACACAGTTCCAGCATTTGTGTTTCCTCTTCTTGCAACCCTAGGTCTCTCTTGATTTGGAGGTCTTGTCTTGAATAGAAACAACATTTACACCAAGAGGCCCAATAACTATTCCACTGGTCTTAAAGTTATAATAACTACTTGGTTCCTTTGAGCTCTCAACCCAGTGGACAACTACGAAAAGAAATCATATCCCATTCAATCATTATAGCGCATGATTATTATGAAGAAATGGGATTTTTGCAATATAGTAGAAGCAGTATGAAATTTGTTGGATTCACTGGAGCTTGTTCAGGTATTGTAATGGTCAGGATTAACAACAGGCACACAACTAGGAAATCTTGTCCTAGATCTCTGTTTTGGGGAACTTAAACTAAGACATACAAGAGAAATTATAAAGTCAATGAATATTTTTTTCTTTCCCTCATAGCTTCCTCTATGTGCTTTTAATGTAACTTTTGATCACCTCTCTTGCACATTCTCACCTGGTTAATAAGCCAGCATTTGTATGCTGTATATTGGCTTCCCATTGATACTTATTGACGTGCTTCCTCCTCATGCCCTTTCTTAGTAAATAACCAAAATTATCTGATTTCTTTTTCTCTACCCTATAGATCTCTTCTATTGTAATTCACTGGGGAACTTTGTTGAATTAAGGTCTTTTGTTCTCCCCGTATAGATATCAAGAGACTGATCAGCTGTGAATCCCCTAGAAGAAGATCCATATGTTATTAATGTTTGTACTTCTTCTGTCCAATTACATGGTTATTTGGGTAGTGCACATAAATTTGACTAACATATTGATGAGATAATACATTATTCTTATGAAATTTTTAATTAATTGAGGACTTTTATAGTAGAAAACAAGCAATATGAGTATTGAATCTCTTTGAATGACTATCACAATACCAACTGCATAGAGATGGTATTTAAATATGTACCTCCCACCTAGATAAATATGTAATAAAGTTCTTACAGTTTCTGATGTAAGAAAAGCATTTTTAACATAGTGCTTGTGGTTATACATCTATGAATTTCCAATTTTTTAATTCCATGCTTTAAAAATGTTTTCCCATTCACATTTTGTTTCTATAATTTTAACAATTTGTATACTTTCTTTCCTTCTGTTCAGTTTTCTTCCCTTACCTCAGACCAACTTGATACTTTTTAAAAAGTGGTTGAAATGCCAATAATTTATAATTTTTAATGGAAATACTGAATTTGCGGTCAGATGAGTTGAATAAAGGTGAGTTTCCAAATTTTATGTACTATAAAAAAGTAAGTAATTTTGTTCTCACTATGTATTCAATGCCAGCAAATATTGACCATGATTTTTTTAAAGTTTATCACTAGAGTAGGAAATTATCTTAAAATTACTGATTTCCTATAATGATTTATGAATATTCTACTACATGTATGTCAATATGTATCGAATTATTTGAGCAAAAACTCAACTAGTAATAACCCTATTTTTTGCACAAATCAGAAATAAAAAGACTAATAAAAAAGGATTATCAGACTGGGACAAAATTTTTCACTTATTAGTGATAGAGGTTAGGTTGTCAAATACAAATCATATCATACGAGTCAAGTGAGACTACTGATACTAAACCTCATATTATAAAGACTTACACAATCAAAACAGAGTTGTTTTCATGTACAATGTTGTGAAACCAGAGAATTACCTGTACTATCCATGAGGAGCTCATTTCTAAAACAAATCTAAGCTAAAACATTCAATTATTATTTTCAAATTTACCAACCAAAAGAATCACCACAAAGAAAAAATAAATGCATGAGATGATGGATATGCCAAACACATTGATTTGATTACTATACAACATATATACATGTCACAACTTCAAATTATTTTCAATAAATAGGTGTACTTATAACAGTAAAAACATTACTACAGGGTGGCTCCTGTGGCTCAAAGGAGTAAGGTGCCAGCCCCATATGCTGGAGATGGCAGGTTCAAACCCAGCCCCAGCCAAAAAACCTGCAAAAAAAAAAAAATTAAATAAATCTAAACCTTCAAAAAAAAAAATTACTACATCTCCCTACTGGTGGAACTGTTAAATGTACTGAAACAGTTTTTATATAAGTGTTGGAGATGCAGTTAGATACATTTATATAAATGTAGAAAATTGTCTCTCATGTGTTATAGATTAAATATTTGTGTCTTTCCAAAATCCACATGTTCAAATATCTCTTAGTCAGTTTAGGCTCCTCTAATAAATACAACAGATTGGGTGGCTTAACAACAAAAATTTATTTCTCACAATTGTTAAGTCTAGTGAGTCCAAAACTAAGGAAACAGCTTATTTTATGTCTATTGAAGACTTTCAGTCTGGTTTTTAAACAGCCGTCTATTCACTGTACCTCCACATGGGAGAAAAATAGCAGAGTTTTCTGAGGGGCTCTTATATAAAAGCATTAATTTTAAATCTGAGAAAGGACTGAAGTCTAAAATCTACACAGAATTTAAACTAATCAACAGGAACAAAGCAAACAACCCTATTTGTAAGTGGACAAGAGCTATGAACATAAAATTCTCTTAAGAAGACAGTTGGGGGAAGGGCAAGGTAAGATGGCCAAACTAAGCCAGCTTTCAACACAAGCTTCTGTCCAGAGGGAGAGATAATAGTCAGAATGAACCCAATAAGGGTGATGGTCAGGAGCTGAGATGAGAGAGAAGATAGATAAGTACACATCATCCCTGCTGAGGCAAGTTGTGACTCCAAGGAATCAAATCAGCATTAAACAGAAGACCTCTTATTTCACTCCATGGGAGCAAGATGCTGAAGGCCTAGACTCCTTCTCCAGAGAGAGCCTGCTGTGAGCCTGGGAATTCTCTTGTCCAGGATAAAAGTTGAACATATATTTTCCCTGCCATTCTGAACTCCCAGTCCACCCTTCCCACCTCGTCTGATGGTCTGGAAACCTACCTCCTACAGAGGAAACCTACCTCCTACCAGAGTTTCTGGCAGTTTCTTGCAAGGGCTGG
This sequence comes from Otolemur garnettii, assembly GCF_000181295.1. Classification (NCBI taxonomy): domain Eukaryota; kingdom Metazoa; phylum Chordata; class Mammalia; order Primates; family Galagidae; genus Otolemur; species Otolemur garnettii. The sequence continues at coordinate 2,655,887 of NW_003852581.1, forward strand.
GCATTGCATGGGTCATAGTGGTGCAAATTCACTGAAAGTGTGACTCAAATAGAAGTGGAGAAAGAATTTCGGGGGTGGGTGGGTGTGACTGGCCCAGCACCGCAAAAGTGTGTATCAGCAGTGGGCAGAGGAGCAGAAACCTGTGGGGCAGCACCTGCTATGCAGCAGCTGCTGTGCACTCATGCTCAGGTCAAATTTTGGAGACACCTCCCCAATTTTGTGAACCGCTAGAGGGACCCAGGCCTCATCCTGCAGGGATACCAGAGGAGGAGTGCCACTGCGGCAGAGGTGCAGTCTCTGAGGGAGAAAAACACATGCTGCAATGTTAACCCCTGGCTTGGAACAGACTCAGGTGGAACACTCCCCAGTTTCCAATGAGCACTGGAGGAAGTCAGGCTTCAGCTCTCCCGCCTGCCAGTGGCAGAGTGCAGCAGCTCAGCTGAGGAGGCATTGACTCCCCTTTGACTCTGTCAGACACAAATCCCTGGTGCATTTGCTCATTGGAGGGAACTGGGCCACAGCCCCACAGTGTTACCAGTGATTGAGTGCAATGGAGGGGCAAGGTGGGGAAGGAGGCTCCAATCCCCCTGACTAATTCTTTTGCTGGGATTGCCTTTCTGACTCCAGGGAGTACCAAAGTGAGGTACACTTGACATGCCAATTGACCCCTATTGTGTGGTTGCTGGAGACCTTTTGAACTCTCCCAGATGAACAGCAATTGTGCTGCCTAGGAAAACTGGTTTGGAACTCTTGGTTTGGGCCAGCCACCCAGGGACTCTCCAAGGTTGATTCCTGGTTGTGTGGTAGTGGGGGATGGGAATGATTCTTCTCTTCCAGTTGTTGCTCATGGGGGGAAGAGTGTCTTAGCTGCTTATCTCTCCCCTACTGAGACTTCAGCCCAAAGGCACTGATTCACAAGGATTGGATAGAGGCTGGCTGAATACAGACAGAGCCACCTAGCTCCATCAGACCAAGCAGGTCCCCAAAGTCTCAGGCTACAGCAATGAAAGAGACCTTGTAAAGCTGTAGGGGAAAAGCCACAGTCACCAGTCCCAGCTCTTAGGTAAAGGGCTGGTTAACTACAACTCCTAGAGCCCTCAATCCAATTTCACCTTACCAGCTTCTCTAGCCAAACTGTGAAACATAATCCTGAGGTGGAACCAGAAGAAAAACTCTTGCAACATGAATAATCAGACTAGATCAACCCCCCCAAGGAATGGCGAAAGAGACACAATAGAAGATGCCATTCATAAACAAATGGGTCAGAAATAGAATTCAGTATATGGATGGCAAATAAGATTAGTAGAATGGAAGTAAAATTGGAATTGGAAATTCAAGGAGTATTTCAAAAGTTGTCTCAAGAAATCAATGAATTCAAAAACAAAATCAACAAGGATTAAGAGGTAATGAGGAAAGAAATTGCAGACCTCAACAAAATGCAAAACATAGTAGAATCCCTCAATAATATAAAGGAACAGTCAGAAGAAAGGCTCTCTGACATTCAAAACAAAGCTTTTCAATGCTCCCAAATGCTCAAAAAGGCAGAGAAGTGGAGAACAAAAACATTTCACTACCTGAGAGGGTTGTGGGACCACTCCAAAAAAGCAAATATTTGCCTGATTGTAATTCCTGAAGGAGAAGAGGATGGTATTAAACGCAGTGATACTCCACTCCAAGATATAATGGAGGAGAATTTCCCAAGCACAACAGGAGATATAGACATTTAGATAGCAGTTTCAGAACCCCAGCATGACTCAATCCAAATAAAGCATATTCTAGACAAAATGTAATTAACTTCGCCAAAGTTAATATGAAGCAGAAAATTCTACAAGCATCCAAAGGTTAGAAAATCATAACCTACAAGGGGAAGAATATTAGAATGACTGAACATCTGTCTGTTTGCAAGCCAGAAGAGGATGGTCATCGACTTTCAATTTCCTAAAACAAAACAACTTTCAGCCCAGGATCCTGTATCCAGCTAAACCGACTTTAATTTGTAATGGAGAAATCAACCTCTTTACTGACTTACACATGTTGAAGAAATTTACCATAACTAAACCAGCTCTCCAAGATATTCTCAGAATGATCCTCTATAATGATCAGCTTAACTGTCTACCACTCAAGTAATCTCATCCAGAAAATCTTAAACAAAATCTAACATCCATGATGGTGAAAGGATTGAAAATATTCACTGGACAATTAAAAAACATGACAACTAAAACACTACCAGGCTTATAAATATTTACAATTAATGTGAATGCCTTAAATTTTCCTCTAAAGATGCACAGATTGGCTGACTGGATAAAAAACTCAGGCCTGATATCTGTGGCATATAACAACCTCCTCTTACCTTAAAGTATAAAAGTAGGCTGAAGGTGAGGGGGTGGACATGTATAATTCAGGCAAATGGAAATCAGAAGAAAGCAGAGGTTGTAATTTTATTTGCAGGTGCAATAGGCTTTAAATTAAAAAAAATCTAGGGAAATATGTATGTCACTACATATTTGTCAAGGGAAACACTCAACATAAAGAGATTTTAATTATTAACATTCATGTGCCCAACCAGAATGCTCCTCAGTTTATAAAGGAAACCCTAAGAGACATGAATAATTTGATATCTTCCAGCACTACAGTAGTTGTAGGTTTTTAACACCCCTTTGGCAGTGTTGGATCAATCCTCCGAGAATGAACTAAATAAATAAATATAGGACTTAAATGACCCTACAACAAATGGGCTTAACAGACATCTATAGAACATTTCATCCTAATAAAAATGAATACATATTCTTCTCATCAGTCCATGGAACATCCTCCAAAACTGAACACATCTTAGGTCACAAGTCTAACTTCAGGAAATTTAAAAGAATAGAAAGTATTCCTTGTATTTTCTGGGATCATCACGGAATAAAAGTTGAACTCAACAACAACAGGAATCTTCATACTCAAACAACGTCATGGAAACTAAATAACTTTATGCTGGATAATAGCTGGGTCATAGATGAGATTAAGAAGGAAATTACAAAATTATCGGAACCATATAACAATGAAGACACAAATTATTACCAAAACATGTTGGATACTGCAAAGGCATTCCTAAGAAGGAAATTTATAACACTGCAAGTCTTCCTCAAAAGAATGGAAGGACAGGAAATAAACAACTTAATGGGATATCTCCAGCAACTGGAAAAAGAAGAAAATTCCAACCCCAAACCCAGAAGAAGCAAAAACACAACAAAAATTAGAGCAGAATGAAATGAAACAGAAAACTAAAGAACCATTCAGAAGATTTATGATCACAAAACTTTTTTAAAAAAATAAAAAAATTGGTAAACCTTTGGCTAACCTAACCAGAAACAGAAAAGTAAAATTTCCAATATCATCAATCAGAAATGGTAAAGGAGGAAATAACAATAGACACATCAGAAATTCAAAAAATCCTTAATGAACACTACAAAAACTCTATTCTCAGAAATACAAAAATCTGGAGGAAATAGAGCAATAATTGGAAGAATGCCACATTCCTAGACTCAGCCAGAAAGAACTGGAAATGTTGAATAGACTTGTATCAAGCCCTGAAATAGCATCAACTATACAGAATGTCCCCCAAAAGAAAAGTCCAGGATCAGATGGCTTCACATCAGAATTCTATCGACCTTCAAAGAGGAACTGGTACCTATATAACATAACCTTTTCCAAAACATAGAAAAAGAAAAGATACTTCCCAACACTTTCTATGAAGCAAATATCACCCTGATCCCTAACCCAGGAAAAGAATCAACAGGAACAGAAAATTATAGACCAATATCATTCATGAATATTGATGTCAAAATATTCAATAAGATCCTACCAAACAGAGTTCAACAACACCTCAAAAAAATTATACACCATGATGAATTTGGATTTATCCCCTAGTTATAATGTCAGTTCAACATATGTAAATCTGTAAATATAATACATCACATAAATAACATAAAAAACAAATACCATATGATTCTCTCAATTGATGTACAAAAATATTTTGATAATATCCAGTAATCTTTCTTGATCAAAACACTTAAGAAAATAGTCTAAGATGGGTCATTTTTTAAACTTGTAGAGGCCATTTACCTTAGCAAGTCCACAGCCAGTATCATATTGAGCGGAATTAAATTGAAAACTTTTCCACTCAGATCTGGAACTAGACAAGGATGACCATTGTCTTCAATGCTATTCAACATAGTAATGGAAGTCTTAGCCATCATTATTAGGAAAGAGTGTGATGACCTAGACCCCTTGATTCCCTGCTAAGACCAGTGGGGAACAAGCCCCCTACCCTTGAAAAAGAAACCTCTCCTAAGCCTTTTAGTCCCAGCCCCCCTTAAGGGTGGAGAAGCAGTCTTAAATTAAGGAAGTATGCAGGGAGGGCTTAAGCCCCTGGTGGAAAGTCCTGAGTTCTGTGGAAATCTGTGTTGAATTATATGACCCCCATCTTGTGATTTATGAGTTAATGTACTTTATGACCCATGAGGTAATATGTACTCTTGTTTTGAATTTTGTAACCCTTAAACTGATTTGCTTAGTTAAGTCAGCATGTACCCCCAACCTGAGTTATGTAACCCTTTATGTACCCCTGCCTCGTGACTTTTGAGTTGTGCTGAGTTGTTATGAGTTAACACATGTACTTTTACCTTGTGACCCCTGAGTTGCTGAGCTGTGCTTGCTTCAGCAAAGATTGCAGTATATAAACACTTTGAATATGCCATTCTTGGCTGCTTGTTGGCCCATCATATCAGTCGCCTGTAAGTGCACCTGCAGGTGTATTAAATTCCTAATAAATTCCTATTAATTAATTACATCTGAAGTGGGGTCCAAATTTCTCTCTGATGCGTGGGATCACAACAAGAGAAGGCAATTAAGGGTATCCAAATGGAGTCAGAGGAGATAAAACTCTCAATCTTCAAAGATGATATGATTTTATACCTGTAAAACTCCAGGGACTCAGTTATAAAACTTTTATAAGTTATCAAAGAATACAGCAGAGTCTTAGGATATAAAATCAGTACTTAGAAATCAGTAGCTTTTATACATATCAATAATAGTTAATCTAAAAAATATTCAAGGACTCTATTCCTTTTACAGTAGTGCCAAAGAAATTGAAATATTTGGGAATTTACCTAACAAAGGATGTGAAATATCTCTTTAAAGAGAAATATGAAACTCTGAAAAAAGATATAGCTGACGATGTTAACAAATGGAAAAACATACCTGGCTCAAGGTTGAGAAGAATCAACATTGTTAAAATGTCCACATGACCCAAAGCAATATACATTTTTTTTATTATATCATAGCTGTGTACATTAATACTGTCATGGGGTACAGTGTGCTGTTTTATGTACAATTTGAAATATTTTGATCAAACTGGTTAACATAGCCTTCATGTCATTTTCTAAGTTATTGTGTTAAGACATTTACATTCTACATTTAGAAAAATTCACATATACCCTTATAAGATGAACCATAGACATGATCCCACCAATCACCCTCCCTCCACCCATCTTCTCCCTTCCCCTCCCTTCCTTCCCCCTTTTCCCCATATTCTTGGGATAAAATTTGGTTGTAGCTTTCCTATGAAAACTAAATTAGTTTCATAGTAGGGCTGAGTACATTGGATACTTTTTCTTCCATTCTTGAGATACGTTGTCAAGAATAATATTTTCCAGCTCCATCCTTGTAAACATGAAGGAGGTAAAGTCCCCATCTTTCTTTAGGGTTGCATAGTATTCCATTATGTACATATACCACAATTTATTAATCCGTTCGTGGGTCGATGGGCACTTGGGCTTCTTCCATGACTTAGAAATTATGAAATGGGCTGCAATAAACATTCTGGTACAAATATCTTTGTTGTAGTGTGATTTTTTGTTTTCTGGATATATACCTAGTAGAGGAATTATAGGATCAAATGGCAGGTCTATTTTTAGTTCCCTAAGTGGTCTCCAGATATCTTTCCAAAAGGAACGTATTAGTTTGCAATCCCACCAGCAATGTAGAAGTGTTCCCTTTTCTCCACAACCACGCCAGCATCTGTGGTTTTGGGATTTTGTGATATGGGCTAAACTTACAGGTATTAGATGATATCTCAAAGTAGTTTTGATTTGCATTTCTCTGATGATTAAGGACGATGAGCATTTTTTTTTATATATCTGTAGGTCATGTGCTTGTCTTCTTTATAGAAGTTTCTATTCAAGTCCCTTGCCCACCCTGAGATGGGATCACTAGATCTCTTCTTGCTAATACATTTGAGTTCTCTGTGGATTCTGGTTATTAAACCTTTATCAGAGACATAAGCAGCAAATATTCTCTCCCATTCTGAGGGCTGTCTTCTTGCTTTACTCACTGTGTTCTTGGCTGTGCAGAATCTTTTTAGTTTGATGAGGTCCCAGTTATGTATTTTTGATGTTGCTTCAATTGCCCAGGAGGTCCTCCTCATAAAATATTTGCCCAGGCCAATTTCTCCAAGTGTTTTCCCTATACTTATTTCTAGTATTTTTATAGTTTCATGTCTTAAGTTTTAATCTTTAGTCGAGTGAGAGTCTATCTTAGTTAGTGGTGACAGGTGTGGATCCAGTTTCAGTCTTCTGCAGGTTACCAGCCAGTTTTCCCAGCACCATTTGTTAAATAGGGAATCTTTTCTACATTCAATGTTTTTAATTGGCTTGTCAAAGATCATATAGTGGTAAGTAGCTGGGTTCATCTCTTGGTTCTCCATTCTGTTCCATACATCTACCTCTCTGTTTTTGTGCCAATACCATGCTTTTTTGATCATTATGGATTTATAGTATAGTCTGATGTCTGGTAGTGTGATTCCTCCTGCTTTGTTTTTATTTCTCAGTAGTGTCTTGGCTATTCAGGCTTTTTTCTGATTCCATATAAAACAAAGTATTATTTTTCCAAGATCTTTAAAGTATGACAATGGAAATTTAATAGGGATTGCATTAAAATTATATATTGCTTTTGGTAGTACGGACATTTTAACAATGTTAATTATTCCCAGCCATGATCATGGTATGTTTTTCCATTTGTTCACATTTTCAGCTATTTCTTGTTTTAGAGTTTCATAGTTCTCTTTATACAGTTCATTCATGTTCTTTGTTAGATAAGCTCCAAAATATTTCATCTTCTTTGTCACTACTGTAAATGGAATAGAGTTCTTGACTATTTCTTCAGCTTGACTGTTGCTGGTATGTATAAAGGCTACCCATTTATGAGTGCTGATTTTGGAACCTGTGACACTACTCTGTTCCTTGATCACTTCTAAGAGTTTTGTAGTAGAATTCCTGGTATTTTCCAGGTATACAATCATATAATCTGCGAAGAGTGAAAGTTTAATCTCTTCTGATCCTATATGAATACTCTGATTACCTTCTCTTGCCTGATTGTGATGGCTAAAACTTCCATTACAATGTTAAAGAGCAATGGAGACAATGGGCAACCTTGCCTGGTTCCTGACCTGAGTGGAAATGATTTCAGTTTAACTCCATTCAGTACAATATTGGCTGTGGGCTTGCTGTAGATGGTCTCTATCAATTTGATAAATGTCCCTTCTATGTCAATTTTCTTAAGTGTTCTGATCATGAAGGGATGCTGGATATTATCAAAACCTTTTTCTGCATCAATTGAGAGAATCATATGGTCTTTGTTTTTTAATTTGTTTATGTAATGAATTACATTTATAAATTTATGTATGTAAACAAGTCTTGAGATCCTGGGATAAACCCACTTGATCGTGGTATATAATTTGTTTGATGTGCTGCTGGATTCTGTTTGTTAGAATCTTTTTGAATATTTTTCCATCAATATTCATTAGTGATATTGGTCTGTAATTTTTTTCTTTGTTAGGTCTTTTTCTGATTTGGGGATCAAGGTGATGTTTGCTTCATAGAATGTGTTGTGTAGTATTCTGTCTTTTTCTATATTTTGGAGTAGGTTAAGTAGTATAGGTACTAGTTCCTCTTTAAAGGTTTGGTAGAATTCTGACATGAATCCATCTGGTCCCAGGATTTTCTTTTTAGGGATATTTTATATAGTTGATGCTATTTCAGAACTTGATATAGGCCTGTTCAACATTTCCACTTGATTCTGGCTATGTCTTGGAAGGTGGTGTGCTTCCAAGTATTGGTTGATTTCCTTCAGATTTTCATATTTTTGAGAGAAAAGTTTCTTGTAATAATCATTATGGATTTTTTGAATTTCTGAGGAGTCTGTTGTTATTTCATCTTTACCATTTCTGATTGATAAAATTAGAGATTTTACTCTTTTCTTTCTTGGTTAGGTTGGCCAAAGGTTTATCTATCTATTGACCTCTTCAAAAAGCAAACTTTGATTTATTGATCTGTTGTATAATCCTTTTTTCTTTCAAATTCATTTAATTCTGCTCAAATTTTGGTTATTTCTTTTCTTCTGCTGGGTTTTAGATTGGAGTGTTCTTCCTTTTCCAGTTGCTTGAGATGTCCCATTAAGTTCTTGACTTCCTCTCTTTCCGTTTTCTTGAGAAAGGCTTGAAGTACTATAAATTTGTCTCTTAGGGCTACCATTGTAGTATCCTAGAGGTTCTGATAGCTTGTATTTTCACTAGCAATTTGTTCTAAAAATTTGGTAATTTCCTTCTTGATCTCATCTCTGACCCACCTATCATTCAGCATAAGGTTATTTAACTTCCATGTTTTTGTATGAGTCTGTAGATTCCTGTTGTTACTGAGTTCAACTTTTATTCCATGATGGTCTTAGAAGATGCAAGGAATAATTTCTATTCTATTAAATTTGCTGAGGTTAGACTTGTGACCTAAAATGTGGTTAATTTGTGAGTGTGTTCTGTGGGCTGATGAGAAGAATGTGATTCAGATTTGTTACAATGAAATGTTCTGTAGATGTCTGTGAAATTTAAATGCTGAATGGCTAAGTTTAAATCTACAATTTCTTTTCTAAGCTTCTTGTTGGAGGATCTATCCAACACAGTCAAATGAGTATTAAAATCTCCAACTATGATGAAGCTCGGAGAAATCAAGTTGCTCATGTATATTAGAGTATCTCTTATATATTGAGGTGTATTCTGGCTGGGTGCATAAATATTGATGATTGAAATCTCATTGTATTGAGTATTACCCTTAACAAATAAAAAGTGACCATCTTTATCCTTGCTTACTTTTGTTGGTTTAAAGCTTATTGTATCTGCAAATAAAATTGCCACACCTGCTTTTTTCTGCTTTTCATTTGCCTGGAATATAGATGACCATCCCTTCACCCTGAGTCTATATTTATCTTTTAAGGTAAGATGAGATTCTTGTATGCAGCAGATATCTGGCCTGAGTTTTTGTATTCAATCAGCCAGCCTTTGCCTCTTTAGAGGGCAATTTAAGCTATTCACATTGATTGAGAATATTGATAAACCTGGTAAAATTTTGGATATCAAATATTTTGGAAGTCCAATGGACACTTATAATCCTTTTGCCACTGTGAAAGTTGGAGTTTGATCAAAAATTTCTGAGTGAGTTTACTTTTGTGGAGGATTGTGCTGGTCATTATGGAGGATAGGTCTGAGAATATCCTGGAGTGCTGGTTTACTTATGGCAAATTTCTTCAACATGTGAATGTCATTAAAGTATTTAATTTCTCCATCATAAATGAAACTCAGTTTAGCTGGATACAGGTTCCTGGGTTGAAAGTTATTTTGTTTTAAGATATTAAAATTCAATGACCATCCTCTTCTAGTCTGAAAGATTTTAGCAGAGAGATCTGCAATCATTCTAATACTCTTCCCCTTGTAGGTTATGGTTTCCTTACATCTGACTGCTTTCAGAATTTTCTCTTTCATATTAACTTTAATGAAGTTAATTATGATGTGCTTGGGGGATGTCTTGTTCAGGTTGAGATGTGCTGGGGTTCTGAAACTGTCTGCTTTCTGAATTTCATAATCTCTTGGCATGTCTGAAAAATTCTCTTTCATAATTTAATGAAAAAGAGCCTCTGTGTTTTATGAAGCAACTTTGTCACCTTCATGGATTCCTATAAGGTGAATATTAGTTTTCTTTGAATTATCCCATAGCTCTCTGAGAGAAAGATCCATTTTTGCTCTCCATTTCTCTTAATCTTTTAGCACTTGGGTACATTCAAAAGCTTTGTCTTCAATGTCAGAGATCCTTTCTTCTGCCTATTCCATTCTGTTTCTGAGGGATTCTACCATATTTTTCAGACCTTTGAGGGCTGCAAAGTTTTGCTTCAATGTTTCAAAATCTTTGGTCATTTTATCTTTGAAATAGTTTAATTCTTGAGACCTCTTTTAAATAATTTCTTAAAACTCTAATTCCCTCCTTTCTTCCATTCTGTTAGTTTTATTCGCTATCCAAATTCTGAACTCAATTTCTGACATCTAAGCCATCTATTTATAGATGGGATCTTTAATTGCATCTGCCCCATTTTTTCCTTGGGGGAGTTGATCTACTCTGCTTATTCATGTTGCCTGAGTTTTTATGTTGATTCTACCCATGTTGAATTACACCATTTGGAGTCCTTCCCAGAACTATTTCTCCAATTGCTGCCACCAGAGAAGATGTTGGCTTCCTCTGGATTTCCAGAGAGACAGAGTGTGTCTGTCCGGAAAAGCCTCAGGAGTATGAGCCTTATTGTTCCCGCTGCTGCAGCTGGTGCTCTTTGCCTCACGGTACTGTTGCTCTAGTATGGTTCCCTCTCAACTGATCATCCTTTCACAGTTCCCAGGCCACCTGGCCTGGTGAGGGTGGAGGGAGCAGCAGGGATCTGCTTGCCATTGGGGGAATACAGGGCTCAAACAGCAGGTCTCTGGCCATCCGGCACCTGGTGAGGGTGGTAGGAGCAGTGAGGATCCACCTGCCATGGGGGGAATGCAGGGCTCAAGCAGAAGGTCTCTCACCCCCCCCACCAGTGCCTGGCAAGGGTGGTGGGAGAAGCCGGGATCTGCCTGACAAAGGGGGAATGTGGGGCTCAAGCCACAGGTCTCTGGCGCCTGGTGCCCCGTGAGGTTGGAGGGAGCAGCGGGGATCCACCTGCCCCCAGGGAACACAGGGCTCTAGCAGTTCTCTGGCTTCAGGTCTGGGACAAGGTGCTTTGTCTCACAGGGGTGGGTTATGCTGCTCTTGGGCCTCCCTTCACTGTCTCTGCAAGCAAGGGGGGAAGAGTGAACTGGAAATTCAAAATGGCAGTGAAAACTTTAGTTCGATTTTTCTGCTTGGTGAGAAAGTGTTCGGAATCTCAGCAGAGTCCTTCTAGGGGAGTAGATCTCACTTCCCATAGCCTCTCACACCTGTGGTAAGGTAATAGGTCCTCAGTTCACCACTCGCCTGTAGAAAACTTACAGGAGCAGATGAAGAAAAAATAAAGAGAAAAACACAAATTTCTTAGGGGAGGGGATGGACACTTTTCCTTTGGGATGAATTATGTACCTGTAGATTACTTTCTTGGAGTCACAACTTGCCTCAGCAGAAGTGTCCTGCAGATATCACTCTTCTCTCTCCCCTGAGCTCCCAGTCTTCAATTTTGTTGGGTTATTTATGGACATTATCCTTCTCTCTGGACAGAAGCTTCTGTTGGAGGCTGGCACCTGTCAGCCATCTTGCCTCTCCTCTGCAATATACAAATTTAATACAATCTCTATTAAAACACCACTGTCACACTTTAAAGATCTTTAAAAAAAGTAGTACTTCGTTTATATGTAATCAGAAAATACCCTCAAAGAGCCAAGACATTACTCAGAAATAAAAACAAATCAGGAGGAATCACACTACCAGACTTTAGGCTATATAGTAAATCTATAGTGATCAAAACATCCTCATAGTGTCACAAAAATAGAGAGGTAGATTTATGGAACAGAATAGATAACCAAGAGATGAATCCAGACACTCATTGTCATTTGATCTTTGATAAGCCTATCAAAAACTTTCAATGGGGAAAAGACTCCCTATTTAACAAATGGT
>NW_003852581.1:2668651-2688521 GCF_000181295.1 Otolemur garnettii
CCAAGAGATGAATCCAGACACTCATTGTCATTTGATCTTTGATAAGCCTATCAAAAACTTTCAATGGGGAAAAGACTCCCTATTTAACAAATGGTATTGTTAAATATCATTTAACAAATGATATTATTTATTTGATATCTATTTATTAACAAATAAATAGATATCAAAACAAATGTAAATGATATTTACATCAGAATGTTTATTGCAGCCCAATTCATAATTGTCAAGTCATGGAAGAAGCCCAAGTGCCCACTGACCCATGAATGGATTAATAAACTGGTATGTGTATACCATGGAATATTATGTAGCCATAAAAAAAGATGGAAACTTTACCTCTTTTATGTTTTCCTGGTTGGAGCTGGAACATGTACTTCTTAGTAAAGTATCTCAAGAATGGAATAAAAAGTATCCAATGTACTCAGTACTATTATGACACCAATATATAACCACACACACTTTCATGCAAAAGATAAAACACATCTATAGCCAAGCATGAAGGAGAAAAGAGGAGGGTGAGGGGAGCAGAGGGGGTGAGCAGGTGGAGGGAGGGTAATTGGTGGGACCTCACCTATGGTGCATATTGCAAGGGTACATGTCAAATCAATTAAGAGTAGAGTATAAATATTTTAACACAATAATTAAGCAAGTGAGGTGAAGGCTATGCTAATTAGTTTGATGTAAGCATTCCAAATTTTATATAAATCAACACATTGTAACCCATAAATAAATTAATGTACACAGTCATGATTTAATTTAAAAATGATTAAGAGAAGAAAAAAAAACCAGTTGAATGGCAAACAAACATATGAAAAAAAAAATGCTCATGGTCCCTCATCATCAGAAAAATGCAAATCAAGACCACCCTGAGATATCACCTAAATCCAGGGAGAGCAGCCACATCACAAAGTCCCAAAGCTGCAGATTCAGGCATGGATGTGGAGAGAAGGGAACATTTTTACACTGCTTGTGGGAGTACAAACACATCCTCTTTGGAAAGAAGTATGGAGAATTCTCAAAATCTGAAAGTAAATCTTGTGTTTGATTCCACAATTCCTTTACTAGGCATCTACCAAGGAGTTAAAAAAAAATCATTTTACCAAAAGGACATCTGCACTAGAAAGTTCACTGCAGCCCAATTCACTATTGCCAAGTTGTAAAATCAACTCAAGTGTGCATCAACACATGAATGGATTAATAAACTGTGGTATAGGTATACTATGGAATTCTATTCAGCTATACAAAATATGGAGACTTTTAATTTTTTTATATTAACATGGATGAAATTCAAGAACACTCTCAGTAAAGTATCACATGAATGGGAAAGCATGTATCAAATGCACTCTATATTATTATGAAACCAATAGATAAATAACTACATGCATGCATGAGAGAAGAACACAATTATATTCAAGAGTAGGGGAGGAAATGGGAAATGGGAGGTAGGAGGGTTATTGGTAAGTTCTCATCAGCACACCTCCTGGGTGAAGGGCTCAACCACAATTTGAACCATACCTAACAAATGCAAACAATGTAAACTAATCACTTACACCCTCATATTAATTTGAAATAAAAATGAAATAAAATTGGATTCATCATCCTTTTGTTGTTTAGCTAACGTATTATTTAAATATTCTGGATACTAGATTCTTATGTAATAAACGACTTAGAAATAAAATAAATTAAAGGCACTGATTTCATTCATGAAATTTCCATCCTAATAACCTACTATTATAAAGACCTACCTTATAAAGCTGTCACATTAGGAGTTAGTATTTCATACTTGTACTTGTAGATGACACATTCAATCCATAACATTTCACCCTTGGCTCCCCCAAATCCATATCCTTCTCACCTGAAAAGTATGTCCACTCCATCTCAGCAACTATAAAATTCTTAAATCTTTCATCATCAACTCTAAAATCTAAAGTCAAGTCTCACTTAAATACCATCTAAATAGAATATAAATAATTTTCCCTGAAGTAAAATTGCTCTACAACCATGAAGCTATGTACTCAAGTTATGTGCTTACAAAATACAATGGTGGAATCTGTACAGAATGGACAGTGCCGTTCTAAAGGGGAAAAAAAATGAAAATAAGAATGGGATTCTGAGTCCCACACAAGTCTAAAGCCTGAGAAGACAAACTCCACTGATAATTTTCTTTGGCTCAATGTCCTGCTCTCTGTATCAACTGGGTCAGTTGATCCCTAACCTCCACAGGTCTCCCCACTGAGGCCATCTCTGGCTTGATTCATGGATTCTGACTCTAGGTGGATCCATTCCCACTGCTCTGCTGGATACATCCTATAGTCCACCCCTGAGGCACTAGGCAAGGACATCCTGGACCATTTGAACCCAAGAGAACTACATCTGCTGTCTCCAACTCCCAACTCAACAGATACTCTGGGCTTCTGGTAAGGAATAGAAGTTCTAACAATATCTGAATCTCCTTAGTGAGGTCATTCCTCTACTACCTTGAAGAATGAATCGTGTCTGGCTTCTGTTGACATGCCTTATTGGGATTGTAACTGATTTCTTTAGTAATCATCTTATTAGACAATTGCTTGGCCAGTGCCTCAGTACTCTCTTCCAAACATACTTTCAACATTTTAGCAATATGCATAAGCTAAGAAATTTTACAAAATTTTAAGTTCTAGTTCCCTTTGCTTAATAATTCTGGCTTCAAAGTATTTCTTTCTCCTAGAATTTTACTACAAAAAGTCAGAAGAACGAAGTTAATCCTCTCAGCTGAATACCAAGTTTCATCATTCTCAAGCCTACATTCCACAAAACACTAAAACAACAAAATTCAGCTAACTTTTTGCAACTTTATAATAAAGAAGACTTTGTCTTTAGTTTCTAATTATGTGTTCCTATTTACTTAGAATACATGGAAATGGTCTTTAATATTCATGTTTTTACCACTATTGTGTTTTTAATTCTTAGGTATTCTTCAAAAGACTAAAGCTTTCAGTAGAGCACTCTTTTTTCTTCCTGAATTTCCATCATAATTTTCTCGACAAATTGATACAGGCCTGGATTAAAGGTAGATCTTCTGTATATTCTTTGAGGTATCACCCTACAGTATTCCATAGAGGTTGTACTAGTTTGTGGTCCCACCAATAGGGTATAAGATTTCCTTTCTCTCTGCATCAGCAGCATCATTTGTTGTTTTGGGAATTTTTAATATCAACTATTCTCATTGGAGTTAGATGATATTTCATGGTGGTTTTGATTAGCATATTCTCAATGATTAGAGATATTAAACATTTTTCATGAGCTAGTTTTCCATTAATATCTCTTCATTTGAAGAGTTTCTGTTCATGTCTTTTGCACACTTTTTGATGTGGTTGTTGAGTTGTTCCTTAAAGTGGACCTCCACTTGATTTAACAATTCAAAGGGGGGGGGGAATCATATCATAAAAAGAACACCTGCACTCAAAGGTTTATAGTTACACATTTCACAGTCTTAAAGGTGTGGAAACAACCTAAGTGCCTGCCAATTCATGAATGTATCAATAAAATATGGTATATGCATGCTCTGGAGTACTACTCAGCCATAAAAAGTGGTGCTGTACTATCTTTTGTGACAACTTGGATGGAACTGAAAACCATTCTTCTAAGTGAAACATTACAAAAATAGAGAAACAAACACATGTACAATAGCAAATTGGAACTAATCAATAAACACTTAAGTGCACATATGGAAGGAAATCTCAATGAAAATCAACTTGGGGAGAGGAGGGAGGAAGGAGGAAGAGATGAGTAAATTCACACCTGTGAGGTACAGTGTACACTATCTGGATGAAGGACACACATATGAATTTGACTCAATCTGTACAACAACAAAGTATGCAAATGAAACATATGTATCCTCTAACATTTTGAATTTAAAAAAAATATGCAGGAAAATCTAGTACCTTTCCAGTATTCACCCTCAAATCTGTCATTGTCTACTCTGTACACAGTTCCAAAGCCACTTACACATTTTTGAGTATTTATTTTAGAAGTACTCCCACTTACCAGAACTAAAATTTGTATTAACTGAGTTCTGGCTGCTGTAACAGGTTACTAGAAACTGCGTGACTTAAACAACATTTATCACTCACAGTTTAAGAAGCTGATAAATCCAACAACATGGCAACAGCAGATTCAGAGTCTTCTGAGGTCCTGTTTCTAGTTTCAAGATGGTCATTTTATCTCTGACTCTCCACATGGTGGAAAGAGAGTGGAATTTCTCTGAAATTTCTTTTATAAGTGAACTTCTCATAATCTAATTGTGAACTTAAGGCCCCATCTCCTAATATCATCAAGGATTAGAATTCCAACATATTAATTTGGAGTAGTGAGGGGTGGAAAGCATTACAAAATCCTGTCAGTATGATGGTATTAGGAGATGAAGCATTTATAAAATAATTAAATCACAAGGAAGGGATATTTTTTAATGAGTAAAGTTCCCTCATAAGAAGTGCCACAGATAGATGATTTGTCTTTAGGCTATGTAGTGATACAATGGTGAGAACACAATCTACAAGTCAGAAAGAATGTTCCCAATAGACACTAGATCTGCTTATGTCTATCTTTGACCTTGAACTTCCCATATTTATAACTGTGAAAAATAAAAATTTGTTGTTCAAACTACCCAGTTTATGATATTCAGCTACAGATCCTGAATGAAGTTACCAGGTAAATGAGTTGTAAACAAAATAAATTTCCTTTCTTAGTTAATGATGAAATGTGTTTACTTTACCATCAAACTATGTCCAAAATCCTGGTTGCACTATATTTTATATAGCAGTTTTATTTAGATACAATTTATATTCCATAAAGTTATTTACAATGCTTTTTATTTTAGAAATTTTACATATCATTAGATTTACTCCTGTAAGTATTAATATTTTTGATGATGTAATTACTATCATTTTAAAAATTCATTTCAATTCTTTGCAATAGGTCACATAAATAAGATTAATTTTGTCTATTTACTTTGTATACAATATATATATTTCCCAAATTAATAGTTATAATCATAGTGGATTCTTTCAGACTTTCTGATGAATTTACAAATGTAAAGATTTTATTTCTTTCTTTCCAGTGTTTACCTCATTGTATCGTTTTCTTGCCATATGGTACTATACAATAAGATTTCCAGTATAAGGGCAGCTCCTGTGGCTCAAAGGAGTAGGGCGCTGGCCCCATTTGCTGGAGGTGGTGGGTACAAACCCAGCCCTGGCCAAAAACCACCACCAAAACCAAAAACGATTTCCAGTATAATATTGAATAGAGTGAGAGATCGTGTGCACTGATTTCTCATTCCTAATCTCTTTTGGATTTCTTAAGTTACAGGCTTTGTGTAGATGTCTTTTATTAAATGGAATTATTTACCTTATGTTACATGTTGCTATGATTCTTTATCAAAATTGAATGTTCAACTTTTGGCATTTGGACTGCTATGAAAGAAGCTGGAAGTCATCTCTATTTCCTAAAAACAAGTAAAACGTAACTGAACAAACTGAAAAATCAACAAATCATCTTAAATCCATAAGAGAAGTAGGACCACAGTAAACTATTACCTCCAGAACCAGAGGGACTGGAAGGAGAATGCTATGAATTGCAATACATATATAAAGTTCAGCTATGTAATTTGGGGTTGGTAATCTTTTTTTTTTTTTTTTCATTCCGAGTACTAGCCCATTGAATTGATCTACCAAAGTGTATTTATTCAGTCACTTACTCAAAGACACTTTGAATGTTTCCAGTTTGGGGCTATTATGAATAAAGCTGCTATAAATACTTTTGTGCAGATCTTTGTGTACATGTAAATGTTCAAATAAATTGAGTAAATACATAGGAGCAAAATTGCTGTATTATTGAGCTTTGTAAGAAGCTACCAAGTTGTCTTCTAAAGTATTTTCAGCATTTTGCATATTTCCCTGGCAATAAATGACAATTCCTATTTCTCCACACCCTTTTTAGTATTTGGTTTTATACACTGTTTGAATTTCTGTCATTCTTATTTTGTTGTTGTTGTTGTTGAGAATTCATTGAGGGTACAAATAACCAGGTTACACTGATTGCATTTGTTAGGCAAAGTCCCTCTTATAATTGTGACCCATCCCCAAGAGGAGTGTCACACCCTGTGAGCCCCCACCCCTTTCCCCAATCCCCCACCATGTACTAGGTTATCAATTCCCCTTATAACAGAATTGAATACATAGGATTCTTGCTTCTCCATTCTTGTGACGCTTTACTAAGAAGAATGTGTTCTACTTCCAACCAATTTAATACAAAAGATGTAAAATCTCCATCTTTTTAGTGGCTGCGTAGTATTCCATACATATACCACAAATTCTTAATCCATTCCTGGGTTGGTGGGCATTTAGGCTGTTTCCCCATTTTGGAGATTATAAATTGAACATGATAAAAAGTCAAGTGCAAATGTCCTTATGATAAAAGAATTTATTTTTTCCTTCTGGGTAGTAATGGGTTTGCAGGATCAAATGTGAGGTCTACTTGGAGTTCTTTGAGGATTCTCCATACTTCTTTCCAAAAAGGTTGTGTGAGTTTTCAGTCCGACCAGCAATGTAGAAGTGTTCCCTTCTCCGCACATCCACACCAGCATGTGCAGTTTTAAGATTTTAGTCATTCTAAAAGCCATGCAATAAGATCTCATTGTTTGAATTTATAACTTTTTAATGAAAAGCGATGTTTAGCTTTCATATGCTTATTTGTCACATGCATATTTTTGATGAGGTATCTGTTCAGATATTTTCCCTATTTTTTGATTTAGCTGTTTTTCTATTGTTGAGTTTTTAAGAGTTCTTCACAGATCTTTGGATAAAAGCCCTTTAACAGTTATGTGTTTCACAAATATACTCTCCAGCTCTGAGAATTATTTCTTCAATCTCTTAACAGTTCATTAGCAGAAGAAAAAAGGCTATTATTGTTAATCACATCAAAATTATGAAAAATTTTTTTCAACGTTTATGCTTTTCATGACATAACTTCCCTTCCATAAGATATAGCAATGGTCTATTACTTTGATGACATAGCTCTAAATGTACTTATTGTCCAACAACTAGGAACCACTCTAGAGTTAATGGTAATATATTTGCATATCAGAGGGTGGTAAAAAATTTGACAATAATTCATGTACCTTCTACCTCAGTGACATTATTAAGGGTCCTGTAGTGTAGGGCAAATGCCAAGATATCTCTTCTAAGATGAATTAGTAGTTACTTCTGATCCTTTATACAACTAAAGAGGCAGGATGCCCAGTTGTCCTCTTTGGATTTTAGAAGCAACATATCCTTTATTTAGTTATTACATCACCTCATTTACTGAGTGACAATAAAAGCTGCGAGTGTGGAGTGGCACTGCAAATAAGAGAAGGCTGTGCAAAAGTTTCAAATTGTGATGTAAATTGTCCTGACACTTTGGTCATATGATCCAACAAGTCCAATGGTATTGAACTGTCAGTGGTCAGTGGCAGATAGACTTGCTTTTTTCAGCCTTTGGTAGGCACTTTCACATGAATCAGAACTCAGGTTATTAGAATTTGGGAGCAAAATACAGTCATTCATTACAGATAACAGTTCTATTTCTGAGAATCAGCTCTTTGCCTACTACTGGGCCTTACTAAATACCATTTGTTTACCATAGGCACTAAGTTACCCAGTGACCTGAGTTCTCCATCACAAACTGGGTGTTATATGACCTACCAGGCCACAAAATTGGGTATGCCCAACAACATTTTATCATAAAATGAAATATATATATATATATACACATACACACATATATATAGCTATATACATATATATATGAACAGGCCTGAGAAGAACCTGAAAGGCACAAGAAAGTTGTGAAAAGAAGTAAACACAATGAATGACCATGGTCTCTACTTCTCCATGACCTTTCTTCTCTTATCTTAAACCTATGGACTGATAGAGATCTGTTGACAAAGGAAGATAGATTCAGGCATGGTGTACAGTTAATTCTGCAAAATATATTGGCTAACATAAAGTGAACAGGTGCAACAATACAGCCCCTTTGTTAGACATCTTTGAAGGACAGTTGTGAGAGGAAGTCCTCTCAGTGGGCAGAACTTTGAGCAGTGTACCTGACTGTGCACTCTGCTTGGAAGGAGAAGTAACCACATATGTATTTATGTAAAAGTTCATGAGTTAAAGTCAATGTTTGGCTGCATGGTTAGAACTCATAAAAACATATTAAGGGGGGAGGAGCAAGAGGGAGGAGCAAGTTGGCAGCCGAATAACAGATTCTTTGCAACTAGGTATGGTGATATTGGGGAGAGAAGACTAGAAGACTCCAGGCATCACTGGCTTGTAAGCTCTGCCCAGAAGCATCCCTTCAGGGATGCAGGGAGACAGCAAGAGACTTCTGGACTCCAGGAGGAGGGCAAAAGCAGTGGAGAACTGGCAAGAGGTTGTTATAGGTCTAAAGCTGCCACAGCTATCACTACAACAGCAGGCAGATTACAGACAGGGAATGCCTTTTTTGTGGGTTGTTTTGTTTTTTGGACTTGGGCAATTAGTTGAATTACCTTGGGAAAACTTGGGTGAGAGGGCAGGTGACTTTAATCATTGTCCAGGGTCCAGGACAGAACAACTGTGCCAGAAAGAAGCTAAAATTGTTTGGCTGTGGGCCCACACAGCCATTGTGGAGAATTGCCCTGCAGGCTCTGCCCAACAGTCACAGAACTAGGCTCGGGCTGGAAGACCTTGGGCGAGTGATCTAGCAGCTGAGAGCAGCACCAAAGACCAGGACTGAGATGCTGAGGAAGAGCTGGAGCTTTCAGTGTTTGGCAGTAGGAGGGTTGCCTTGCAGCCTCAGCCCTCAGGGGCATAGATTGAGGCCTGTATTGGTGCATCATATAAGCAGGCACCCACTTCAGAAGAAATACCAGCAACACGTGCTTACCTGGGCAAGTCCCTGCTTAGCCAAGGTTTATGGCTTAAAGTCTCTTTTAGGTGGGCTGAGGATAAATTAAGGCCCTTGACCCTTTAGGGTTTGAGGGCAAAGAGTTAAGCAGAGGCCTCCAGTCTCCATCTCATACAGCTGTATCAACATTGTGATTAGCATCTCAATGTCACCTGTTGCCCAGACAATATTCAGCAAGATAAATATACTGCTTTTTTTTTTTAATTCAACATTTTACCGCTAGTTTTTTTTTTTCATTTTTCTAGTTTAAATTTAATTTTCCATTCTTGCTTTCTTTAATAATAAGAACTTCATTTTTGCTGGTGTTTCTGCCCCTGTTATTTGGTTTTTCAACCAATCAATTTTATCCTGTAAGGTTTTCTGTTTGTTTGTTTTGGTTTGATTTGTAGTATTTTTGTCTTTCCACTGTATTTGGTGAAGGTGGGGTACTGTGTATTTTCAGTCTGGCAAAGAGCTGCTGACTCCAGGGGAACCACCCAAACCAGTAACCCCAGAGGTTGGGAGTTGTTAAGGTGTGGGTCAAAGTACCCTACTATACACCTTTATCATTCCAGTATCCCTCTTTCTGTGCCTCTCTTCTTTTTGTCAGTATTCCCATTCATTCTCCACCTCTCCTTTCTCTTTTTTCTTTTTTAAAATATTTTTCCTTTCTTGCTCTTCAATCTTCTCATACTTTTAGTCCTGTACCAAAAGGAATCATTGAAACCTTAGACTAGAGGTATGATAGCTTAAAGAGCAAGAAGAAGTGAAAGGAAAATTAGGGCAAGGAAACAGATAAAATAAAATACTCATGGGGAAGGATCAGTATAAAAATCTTGGCGACATGAAAAACCAGTCCAGAGCAACATCCCCCAAGGAACCATGAGGTAGTGCAGAGGTGCTACAGAGGATTCCACCTATAAAGAAATATTAGAAATGACAGAAAGGGAATTTAAAACACAGATGATGAAAACAATGAAGAAAATGGCTGAGAAAGTGGAAAATAACAAAAAAAAATGAAGGAAATTGCTGAGAAAGTGGAAAATAACCAAATGGAAATCGAAAACCCAAATCACATAAGAGACAAATGATATAAAGAATATAAAAAGTGTATGCCAGAGTTGAAGGAATTGAATCTGTCAATCAGGGAGCATAAAGATGCAATGGAAAGTATCAGAAGCAGATTATACCATGCAGAGGAAAGAATCTCAGGCATAGAGGATAAAGCTGTTGAGATAACTCATATAATTAAACAGGCACAGAAAAATAAAGAGAAAGGAATACATTCACAGACAGTATTATGGGAATTTCTGAATTGCTCAAACATACGAGGTATAGGTATCCCAGAAGGGGAAGAAGAATGGCCCAGAGGAATGGAAACCATACCAGAGAATATTATAAAAGAAAACTTCTCAAATATCACTAAAGTTTCTGAAACACTCCTTTCAGAAGGATATCAGATCCCAGGTTGCCTAGACTCAAATAGAGCTTCCCAAGACACATTGTGATGAACCTGCCTGAAGACAGGACAAAAGAAAAGATTTTGAAAGCTGTCCAAGTAAGCACCAATTGACTTACAGGAGCAAATTCATCAGGGTGACTGCAGACTTCTCTAATGGGGTCATCTACATTTAATCTACTTAAACAAAACAATTTCTAGCCCAGAATTGTATATCCTGCTAATCTGAGCTTTAAAATTGCTGGAGAAATCAAATGTTTTACTGATATGCAAACATTGAGGAAATTCCCAAAACAAGACCAGCTATAAAGAAATATTTCAACCTGTTCTACACACTGACTATTGCAACAGACCACCAGCAAAGTAAGCATTTAGAAATTAATGTACAGAACCTAGCTTCCACAATGTTGCAAAAGATAAAACTAAGCAATGGACTTTCACAAAATAAGATGAATATAATGCTGCCACACTTATCAATTATCTCAATAAATGTTAATGGCTTGAATTCCCCACTGAAGAGGCATAGATTGGCTGATTAGATGAAAAAACACAAGCCATCCATTTGCTATTCGTAGGAAATACACTTAGCCTCAAAAGACAAATTAAAACTCAGAGTTAAGTGTTAGAAGACAATTTTTTTCAGGCAAAAAGAATTCAGAAGCAAAGAGTGGCTGCAATCTATTTTCAAATACAAATGGATTTAAAGCAACTAAAGTCAAAAAAGACAAAGATGGACACTTAATATTGGTCAAGGGTAAAATACAACAAAGACATTTCAATTCTAAATACTAATGCACCCAACTTAAATGCACCCAGATTCTTGAAACAAATCCTAATTAGTCTTATCCATCTGATATCCTGTAACAACATAATAACAGGGGACTTTAACACTCCTCATACAGAGCTGGACAGATCCTCTAAACAGAAATTAAACAAAAATATAAGGAACTTAAGTGAAACCCCAGAACAACTGTGCTTGATAGATGTATATAGAACACTCCATCACAATGTCAAAGAATATACATTCTTCTCATCAGCCCATAGAACTTTCTCAAAATGTGATCATATGCTAGGACACAAAACAAACCTCAACAGAATCAAAAGAATTGAAATGTTACTGTGTATCATTTCATGCCAAATGAGGCATTAAATTTGGAACTCAACTCCAACAAAAATGTTTGACCCCACAAAGGGATAGAAATTGAACAACCTTATGATGAATTACAGCTGGGTGCAGGAAGAAATAAAAGAGGAAATCATTAACTTCTTTAAGCATAACAACAATGAAGACACAAGCTACCAAATCCTGTGTAATAAAGCAAAAGCAATCCTGAGAGGAAAATTTATTGCTTTAGATGCCTACATCTGTAAAACAGAAAGAGAGAGCATATCAACAACCTCACACACCATCTTATGGAAATAGAAAAAGGAAGAACAATCTAAGCATAAACCCAGAAGAAGAAAAGAAATATCCAAAAATAAATCAGAGATTAATGAAACTGAAAACAAACAAAAAAAAATCATTCAGAAAATCAATGATACGAGTTGGTTTTTTGAAAAAATAAATAAAATAGATAAACCTTTGGTCAGACTAAATAGAAATAGAAGAGTAAAATCTCTAGTAACATCAATCAGAAATGATAAAGGGGAAACAATAGCAGATGCCACAGAGAAACAAGAGATTATCTCTGAATACTACCAGAAACTTTATGCCCAGAAATTTCACAATGTGAAGGAAATGGATCAATATTTGGAATCAAACCCTCTCCCTAGACTTAGCCCAGATGATATACATCTCCAGAACAGACCAATTTCAAGCACTGAGGTCAAAGAAACAATAAAACACTCCCAATAAAAATAAATGCCCTGGTCAAGATGGCTTCACACAAGAATTCTATCAAACCTTCAAAGAAGACCTTATTTCCATACTGCAGAAATTATTCCCAAAAATTGAGGAGGAAGGAATGAATCTTCCCCCAACACATTCTGTGAAACAAATATCACCCTGATAACAAAACCATGAAAAGACCCAATTAAAAAGGAGAACTTCAGACCAATTTCATTAATGAATATAGATGCAGAAATTCTCAGCAATATCCTACCCTATAGATTACAGCTTATCATCAAAAATGTCATACATCATGATCAAGTAGGTTTCTTCCCAGGGATGTAAGTCTGGTTTAACATACAGAAGTCCATAAACATTATTCACCTTATTAACAGAAGCAAAAAACAAGACCATATGATCCTTTCAATAGATGCAGAAAAAGCATTTGATAAAATCCAGTATCCTTTTCTAATTAGAACTCTGATGAGTATAGGCATAGATGGCACATTTCTTAAACTGATTGAAACCATCTATGACAAACCCACAGCTAATATTTTACTGAATGGAGTGTAACTGAAAGCTTTTCCACTTAGAACTGGAACCAGACAAGGTTTTCCTCTATGGACATTACTATTCAACATACTGCTGGAAGTACTAGACATTACAATTAGGCAAGACAAGGAAATAAAGGGCATCCAAATGGGATCAGAGGAAATGAAACCCTCCTGCTCAGCTGATGATATGATCTTACATTCAGAGAATCCCGAAGACTCAACTACAAGACTCCTGTAAGTGATCGGAATTATAGTAATGTCTCAGGATATAAATTAATGTCCACAAGTCAGTAGCCTTTGTACACACCAATAACAGCCAAGATGAGAGCTTAATTAAGGACACAACTCCCTTCAGCATAACTTCAAAGAAAATAAAATACCTAAGAATATACCTAACAAAAGAAGTGAAGGACCCATTTAAAGAAAATTAGGAATCCCTAAGAAAAGAAATAGCAGAGGATATTAACAAAAGGAAACACATACCATGCTCATGGCTACGAAGAATCAACATTGTTAAAATGTCTGTACTTCCCAAAGCAATCTACAGATTCAATGCCATCCCTATTAAAACACCAACATTTTACTTTCAAGACTTGGAATAAATATTTCTTCATTTTGTATGGAACCAGAAGAAAACTCATATAGCTAAGGCCTTTCTTAGTAATAAAAACAAAGCCAGGGACATCAATCTACCAGATGTTAGGCTGTACTAGAAGGCCATCATGTTCAAAACAGCATGGTACTGGCACAAAAATATAGACATAGACATTTGTAATCAAATATAAAACCAAAAAATGAAACTAACATCTTATAGCAACCTAGTCCTTGATAAGCCAAATAAGAACATACACTGGGGGAAAGACTCCCTATTAAATAAATGGTTTGGGGAGATGTGAATATCCACATGTAAAAGACTGAAACTGGACCCGTACCTTTTTCTCCACTCACAAAAATTGATTAAAAATAAATAAAACACCTAAATTTAAGGCATGAAATGATAAAAATCCTCAAAGAAAGCATAGGAAAAACATGTGATGATACCAACCTGGGGAAAGACTTTATGAATAAGACTCCCATGGCAATTGCAACAACAAAAATAAACCAATGGGACTTAATTAAACTGAAAGCTTCTGTACACCTAAGGAAACAACAACCAAAGCAAATAGACAACCTACACAATGAGAAAGGATATTTGCATATTTTAAATCAGAAAAAAAGTTTGATAACTAGAATCTACAGAGAACTCAAATTAATAAACCTAAAAAGAGCCAAGTATCCCTTAGATCACTGGGCAAGGGAGATGAATAGAACCTTCTCTAAAGAAAACAGACAAATGGCTAATGAACATATGAAAAAATGCACAGTGTCCCTAATTATTAGAGAAATGAAAATCAAAAACACCCTGAGATAATATCTAGCCCCAGTGAGAATGGCCCACATCACAAAGTCTAAATATTGCAGATGCTGACATGAATGTGGAGAGAAGGGAACACTTTTACACTGCTGGTGGGACTGCAAACTAATACAACACTTTTTGGAAGGCAGTATGGAGACCCCTCAAATAACTCAAGCTAGTCCTGTCATTCGATCCTGCAGTCCCATTACTGAGCATCTACCTAGAAGGAAGCAAAGTCTTTTTACCATAAGGACACTTGCACTAAACTGTTTATTGCAGCTAAATTTACAATTGCCAAAATGTGGAAACAGCCTAAATGCCCCCCAACCTAGGAATGGCTTAACAAGGTTTGGTGTATGTATACCATGGAATACCACTCAGCCATTAAAAAAGATGAAGACTTTACATACTTTGTATGTATGTATGTATGCATACCTAGATGGAAGTGGAAAGCATTATTTTTAGTAAAGCATCTTAAGAATGGAGGAGCATGAATCCTATGTACTCAATTCTCATATGAGGACATTTAATGATCTATTACACAGTGGAGGATGGAGGAAGGGGAGAGCAGAGAGTTAGAGAAGATGGGAGGGTGGTGGAGGAAAGGAAGAGGAAGAGAGGGAAGGAAGAAGGGGGATGGAAGAAGAGAAAAGCAGAGAGAGGGAGGGAGAGGTGTGGGGGTCTAAGTGTGTGACACATCTTTTGGGGGCAAGACATAATTATAAGTAGGACTTTACCTAACAAATGCAATCAGTATAACCTTGTTCTTGTACCCTTTATGAATTTCTGATGATAAAAAAATAATATCAAAGTTAGAAAAGAAATGTGCAGAAGAAGGTAGGTAGGTCCTTATGAAGGAGAAAAGTGTGAAGATATTTGAGTTTCATGTGAATAATCATCAAAGTATGACCTTAACAGAAAAGTAGTTTAATAATCAAATTGATAGGCTGACCCATTTTGTGTATACCAGTCAGACTTTTTCTCTAGCTACCTTTGTCATCACACAATGAGCTCATGAACAATGTTACAATGGTGCAAAGGAAAAAGATTATAGATGAATTCACCTGTACCCAAATAGAATAAACTATAGGCAGGTGAATTTGTCTAAAGGTTGTATATAAATGTCTTAGCATAACAATTATGAAAAAGACATGATGGCTATGTTGGCCACCTGGATGAGAGTTTTCCAAACTGCATATAGAAGTAACACACTGTATACTATGAGAGAATTAATGTACACAATTATGATCTAATAAGAAAAAAGAAGTAGAAAAAAAAAAGAAAAAGAAAAAGATTATAGATGGACTCAACAACATGGACTTTGACTCATCATGGCCTCATAGGTCTATATAGGTCACGTCTATTACCCAATTTGACAACAGTAGAAATGAAGACTGAGTATTTGATGTGGCATTACTCTATCAGGTGATTAGCAAGTTACCTGATGGTAAATTGATTATAATTTATCCCTTCCATTCTATAAACGACAGTGCTTTATTGTTATTGTACAACTTGATACAAAATAAATAACACCTACTTAGTCCATTTTAATTAAACCCAGAGACCTGGGGAAGTTAACACTAGCAAGCATTTCACAAAGAGAGACAATGGTTCGGCCCACTCCAACATTCCTTGCTGCGTTCTTTTAGAATCTCAGCTATGAGAAAATACACACAGCAGAAATCTTTAAACAGAGAGTAACGTTTAAAAATCAAGGAGTATATCTTTAACTGCATGTTTGAATTCTTAACACATCATGTTTACTGCACTTCTGTCTTGCCTTTTTTCTTTTATCACTGCTAATATATGACTTAAGACTGGGACAGTATGTGTCTAGTGAACATTGGTTTTTAGGACTCATGGCCAGCAGTGATGCTTGGTTTTCTCCCAAATCACTCTATCTCTATTACCTAAAACCTTTAACCATATCCTCTACATTTCTACCCTTTTTGGTTTTTAGAGAAGACTGAAATTATTAAAAGGAAATGCAAGAAAGAAGATTTAATCAAGTTGTTTTTAAAATAACCGAAGTCAGTTTAACATCTGATAATATCCTTCTCTCCAAGTTAGAAAGTTCTTTGGACATTGATTAGCTTCTATCCCAAGAGAATTTATTTGTAATATGTCCCCACACACCCCCTGCACATTTTAAAGGAAGGACTAAATTCATTTATAAGGTCTTGATCAGCCCCATTTCCATGTTAACTCAGCATGACAACTCAGTATGACAACTCAGGACCTCCATACTCAAGCCAGTCTAAAATTGCCAAAATAGCCTACCTGTAGCTGCCACCTGCCCTGATCATGTCTAACTAGTTGACTAATTTTACATATCTCCTTGGATTTGCAGAACTCAATACTTTTTAAAAAGGGACACTTACTTCCCTGACTCCTTTCCTGAGAAAAGGTGATGTGTGAGTGGGCTTGAAAGCAGCTCTCTGTGAGTACAGGAGTCAATTCCACCCATAGGGCCACAGTAAATTGGGTACAGCTGTTCGTAAGCATGGTCATTTTCATATAGGTGGATATCTGTTTTTTTTTCATTTTTTTTGTAAATGTTGATACACAGTGGTGACAATCTACAAGTGGATAGCCTCTCAGTGGGAAGAAATAATTATTTTTTATGCAGTTGAAAATAGAGGGTATGAAAATTAAAACTGGTTAATATCAAACATCTTTCTTCTGAACACCTTTTGTAGTACAAACAGAAGGGGAAGTCAAGTTCTGGAATCCAATATAAATCAAAAGAAGTCATTTTTTTAAGAATATGCTCAGTTACTGTAAGAGCCACACAGAGCAGTGCCAATTTAAGAAAGAAAACTGGCTGCTGTTTCAAGAAGTAAAGAGCAAAGCAAGATGATGGACCAGAAGGATCAGTGAGCTGAGCTCTACTAAAATGACTAGAGGAAAAGAGAGAACTCAGTCACACCTGCCATGGGGACCTTACACAGAGTCATAGCTCAGGGAGCACAGTGATGAGGTGGTAGTCTGGATACAGCATATAATCAAGAGTAGTGGAAATCTAATGAATTATGCAAGTGATTGTGACCAGCTGAGATTGGCTGGCATCCCACAGATATTCGGGATGGGAGGAAACCTTTCCTTTCCTGAGTTTTCAGTTATTGGAGGAAGGTGTGCATTGAGTGGAAAGCTTGGAAGAGTGGATAGACTCAAACAGTATACAGTAACAAGATCTGAATGCTGGTTGGAGTGTTTTTGCCATAGGTTTGGTGGCTGATGAGGCAGCCAGACTGAGAAGGTCTCAGCAGCCAGGGGGGATGTCATTGTGGGCAGATTGTGAAAAGGTCTTACCAGAGGCCTAAAGCACAATGGTATTAATCTCAGGATTAAGAATGTTAATAATACGCTTAGTTACTGTAAGAGTCACACAGAGATGTGCCAATTTAAGAAAGAAAGTGGAGTTCTGCCAGGATCATATCACCACTCTTGAGACAGGCTGAGGGACTTCCACACCCCATGGGAACTGGAGTCAGAGGATTTTTGTGAGCTTTAAGATGAGGTGACCAGACATCCCGCTTTTGGCAGTTCAGTCTCGATTTTTAACAATTTGTCCCGTGTCCAGCAACATTTTTAAAAAGTCCCAATTTTTGGAAAGAATGGATGACAAGCTAGGGAACAGCAGGACAACAGAAAGTGAATATACAGTTTTTGGCTGCTGAAAAGGTTAATGTAACTCCATTTGGGAATGAAGAGGTTAATGTAACTTCATTTGGAAATGAAAAGGCTAATGTAAACTCCCTACTCCCCTCCTGGGCAAGGTCACCCTGGTGGACCAGCACTCTACTCCTTTGAGCCACAGGTACCGCCCTATACATAATTTTTAAAAATATATTATATATGTAAATTGTACTTATGCTGAAAATAAAAATATATACATTACAATACAATTTTTGCGTTCTATGAAATTTTTTGTTGCTTCATATAGACCAAATTTTTAATTAAGAACACCCCACCCCACCCCCGTCAATGGTGTCCTGCTTTAACCAATGTTAAAATCTGGTAACTTTACTTTAAGATCCCAAACAAGCAGGGTCTGAATACTGAGGAAACAATTAGGAGATTACTAAAGGCAATTAAGTTTGGAATAAGAACCATAGAGGTTGCTGGCTGTGCTCTCTATCTTCTAAAAAAGCCATAGTGCCACTTGGTGTCTTGACAACATATTGCAACATACTGTCATTAAGAGCAAGAACTTCTGTTTACGTGGCCACCAGAAAGAGTTTGGTTTTGCTCAGGCTGAGGCCCCTTCAAGATCTAAGCTCTGAGACAAGGTAATTTGAAGCAAAGGAGACAGCGAGAAGGAAAAAGGAGGACAAGAAGGTGAACAAGAAGAAATAACACATAGGAAGAACCAACAGAAAAATTCAGGCAATATGAAAAACAAAACGGGAACTCCTCCAAGGAACCATAAGGCAGCTACTGCAGAAGACTCCACCCATAAAGAATGAACTTGACAGAAAGGAACTGTAAAATATGGATGAAAAAGACATAAAAGGAATGGACAAGAAAATGGAAAGATAGAACCAAAAGTCAGATGTAGGAGAAAATCACCCCTTGCTCAGACATGGCAGTTCGCTTCAATGTGCTTCTCCAGGAGATTGATTCTGAGAAAGATTTCTTTAAAGATCCAGCTTCTGTACCTGCCTATAGATATGCAGAAATATGCAGAAAGACTCTCTTTGTTAAGGAATTCTGGAGAATCCGCCTGGATCGCAGCTGGGGGTGAACAAACCGGTCTTCAAGCATTGGGTTCTATTCTCTGCCTTCTTCCTTCATTAACATTATAATCTCTAGTTTCAGTTTGGGCTAAAAAGAACAGACAGCCAGTCTCTCTTATGTTTTTACCCTAAACAAAATCAATTGTATATGTTTTCCTCAACCTTCACACTGAATTGTAATCTTAAATGGTAGCTTCCTAATGTTACTTCACTTCTTTGTATATGTGTTAAATTCTTACTGAATGTTTGAAAGTATATAAGATAATCAGTAAAGTTTAGCTGGGCCACCAACCAGAGCGAGTCTTGGCCTCCCTTCAATTATCATCCCGTCTGCAGCTTCTTTCCCCTGCATCTCCAATCAGAGGCTCCAAAGAACATACACCATCAGTCAGATGAGAAATAAATAGAATAAAGAAAGGATATGGAGGAGCTTAAGGAAATGAAGGAGACAAACAAGGAATGTAAAGATGCAGTGGAATATATCATGGAGAAGAAATAACCTCAGAGCTAGAGGATAGATAAAGTTTTCAATTTAACCTGGGTAGTTAAAGAGGCAAAAAAGAAGATAGAGAAAGGAGAACAGGTGCTTAGAGAATGACAAGACAACAGGAAGCCTTCAAACATATAAATAATAGCAATTCCTGAATAGGAAGATTTTCCCAAAGGAATGGAAGCGCTACTGGATACTATCATAAATAAAACTTTCTAAGACCCTGACACACTTGACACACTCTTTTTTGATGAATGTCAAGCTCCAGGTATTTTCAATTCAACAGAGCTTCTTGAAGACACATTGTAATGACTCTATCCAAAGGCAAGATGAAAGAAAAAATTCTGAATGCAGCCAGGAGTAAGCACTAACTGACCTACAGAGGCAGAGTTATCAGGCTGACAGCACACTTTTCTTTTATTTATTTTTTTTTCACATAATATGTAGTTTTTTTTTTTTTT
>NW_003852581.1:2693904-2729191 GCF_000181295.1 Otolemur garnettii
GTGTCTGTTGTCTACTCCCAGTTCTCGGGTGCTGGGTTAACTGGGGTGCAGTGGAATGGCAGCAGCTGCACGGGAGTGTATAGGGCCAGCACCGTACCCACTGAGCAACAGGCACTGCTCCTGATCCTCTGAATAGATGCAGAAAAAGCATTTTATAGAATTCATCATCCTTTTCCAGGTCAAGGGAGGTTGAATGGTGAGATCACAGCTATGGTGCATAATGTAAGGTTACATGTTGGATCTATTAATTACAGAGTATAAGTGTCTTAACACTATAATTATGTAAAGGAGTTGAGGTATATATTAACCAGTGTGATGTGAATGCTCCTAATTCTATATTAAATCAGCACATTGTACCCCATAAATACATTAATGTATACATGATCTATGTGTTTATTATTTAATGAATAAAATTAAACTGCTACTTGAAAAAAAAAAAACATTTACGAATTTAGTCATTGGTGGCACATTTGTAAATCTCATAGAAGCCATCTACGACAAACCTACAGCTAGTATTATAATGAATGAGGTAAAACTGAAACCTTTTCCACTTAGACTTGGAACCAGACAAGGTTATAATATATCACCACAACTATTCTACATAGTGCCAGATATTCTGGCCAATACAATCAGGCAAGAGAAGGAAATAAAGGGCATCTTAATGGGTGTACAGGAGGTCAAACTTGAGCTCTTTGCTGATGATGTGATCTTATACTTAGAGAACCCCAAGACTCAACTCCATACTTCTGGGAAATGTTCAAAAAATACATCAATGTCTCAGGATATAAAAGCAATGCCCACAAATCAGTAGCCTTTTTATATGCTACTAACAGCCAAAATAAGAATCTAATGAAGGACAAAATTCCCTTCACAGTAGCTTATAAAAAAAAAAAAAAAAGCCTAAGAATATACCTAACAAAATAGGTGAAGAACCTCTATAAAGAAAAGTGCAAAACACTAGGAAAATAAATAGCAGAAGTTATCAGCAAACAGAAGAACATACCATGCTCATGGATGGGAAGAATCAACAGCATTAAAATGTCTATAGTACCCAATGCAATGTAGAGATTCAAGGCAATCCACATTAAATTACCATCATCATCCTTTCAAGATTTGGAAAAAATAATTCTTTGTTTTGTTCCAAACCAGAAAAATAGTCAAGGCAATTTTTAGTATTAAAAACAAAGCCTGGCATATCACCCTACCAGTCTTTGGGCTATACTACTTGTGATCAAAATAGCATGCTATTTGCCCAAAAAAATAGAGACATTGACATTTGGAACCCAATAGAAAACCATGAGATGAAACTAACATCTTATAGCTACCAGATCTTTGATAAAACAAACAAGAACGTACAATGAGGAAAAGAATCCCAATTCAATAAATGGTGCTGAGAGAACAGGAAAACCACACAAAAAAGGCTGAAATTGGACTTGTACCTTTCTCCACTTACAATAATTGATTCAAGATGGATAAAAGATTTAAATCTAAGGCATGGAACAATAAAAATCCTTGAAAAAATTGTGGAGAAAACACTTGAAGGTATTGGCTTGGGGAAAGATTTTATGAAGACTTCTATGGCAATTACAACAACAACAAAAACAAACAAATGGAACTTAATTAAACTGAAAAGCTTCTGTACAGCTAAGGAAAGAACAACCAAAGCAAACAGACCACTTTCAGAATAGGATAAGATATTTGCATATTATGAATCAGACAAAAGCTTGATAACTAGGATCTATTGAGGAGTTAAATTAGCCAAAAGAAAAAAAAAAAAAAGACTGAACAATTCCATACATCACTGGGCAAAAGAGATGAATAGAACCTTCTCTAAAGAAGACAGACAAATAGCTAACAAACAAATGAAGAAGTACTCATCATCCCTGATCATTAGAGAAATGGAAATCAAATCTATCCTAACCCCAGTGAGAATGGTTCACATCAGAAAATCTCAAAGCTGCAGGGGCTGTCCCAGATGTGGAAAGAAGGGAACAATTTTACACTGCTGGTGGGACTGAAAACTAATACAACCTTTTTGGAAGGAAGTATGGAGAATCCTCAAGGAATTCAAATTAGACCTCCCATTTGATCTTGCAGTCACATTACTAGGCAATTACCCAGAAGGAAAAAAATATCCTTTTATCATAAAGGATAAAAGGACATTTGCACTAGACTGTTTATCACAGATCAATTTATAATTGCCAAAGTGTGGAAATGGCCTAAATGCCCACCAACCCAGGAATGGATTAACAAGCTGTATATATATATATATCATGGAATACTGTGCAGCCAATAAAAAAGGTTGGAGACTTCACATCTTTTGTGTTACTCTGAATAGAGGTGGAACACATTCTTCTTAATAAAGTATCACAATAATGAAGAAGCAGTAATTCAGTGTACTCTATTATAACATGAAGGCAGTAGATTAATACAAGGATGGTATAGGGGAATGAGAAAATTGGGAGAGGATAGGAGGGAGGAGGGTGGGAGGACATGGTGTATGGCACACCTCTTGGGTGCAGGAAAAAATTATAAGATGGACTTTATCTAAAAAGTGCAATCAGTGTAACCTATTTCTTTGTACCCTCAAAGAATCTCTATCAATAAAAAATTTAAAAATAAAAAATAAAGTAAAAAGTAAAGAGGACCTTTTCGCCCTTAGTTCCATATGAACAACTGATCTTGGGTCTTTTGCTGAATGCTGATAACTTATCTCAAGGACACTCATAACACAGCAACCACAGTTTTTAGTAGGCACAAAAGAGAAACAGTTTAACAAATTTTCCATTTTAACTTCATAATGACAGATTCATTCTTTGAGTTCTGAAATTTTGATACATTTTCCCCTTTAAACTTGTGTACAAGAAAAGAAATTTAAGAGACTTTAAACATAAGACTTTTAATCTGAGAACAAAAATCTTTGTTGTTTTAACTGGGGATTCCCTTTTCCTTATAACAAATTTAACCACATACAATATGCTTTCTAAATTCCCCTTTACAAATTTTTGCGACTTACACAGTTAGTTAATCTTTTGACATTTTTAAGTCCTTCATTCTTTTCATAAATTTTCTTTCTTAAACCACCTGTTACTTTAGGATAAATACTTTTAACACAAGATTCTTTTCTTTACAAAATTATTCTGTTTTCTTTTATTCTTCCTTACTAAAAGTACATGTTCATGCCCATTTCTTTCTACACATCACTTTCTTCTCTACTTAATGGCTCCCTTTATGTTAACTCTAAAATTTAATGAAGAAAAAAATAAAGGTTGTATATAAAATCTCAGTTAAGCTTCTCCAAGAATCTTAGAAAGACAGCATGCAATGTTAAAGAAGTTAGGTGTTCAATTTAAAGTTAAGATTCTATTTGGACAGTGGGGTAGGGTAAATAGACTTGATCTCCCAGTGGCAGAGAAGCTGTGGAATACATAGGGGAGGGTGAATTTTATCTTCTTTAAAGATGGAGATAGGAAAGGAAAAAAAAGATCCTAAAATTGAGGAAGAGCAGAGGAAATGGCTTTGGTATTATTAAAATAAGTTTGCTTACCTGTAACACAGAGTGTTACTCAAGGCTCAGGCATTCTAGTGTGAAGAAGTTGAGCTTGTTCTGAAGCTGGGGTTTGTCAATTTGACTGAAGTAGTCCTTGAGGGTATATATGTGTGGAGGAGGTTGGCTGGGTGGGGGGGCGACACCAATTTCAGATGCAAGCTTCACTCCCTGGTGCATTTCTCTCCAGAGATCAAGCTGGCTGCAGAGGAAGGTGCAACCCCCAAAGAAGGGCACGTTCTTAATGTCTTCTTGCCTGAGCATCCATGATACATCTGTCTCTGAAAAATTTCTACCACAATGTTAGTCACCATTTGAAAAGTCAATTTTCTGCCCCTGGGGACTGTAGTCAGCCCTGTCTCTTCCCTCCCTTCCCTCAGTCTCCATCTAGTTAGCAACGACCATTAAAGGTCATGTTTGGAATTCCCCTTGTGGAGTCTGAAGCTCCTTTACAATCTTTTGGAGTTTATGCCAAATGTCAGGAACTGACTAGGAGATGGATGTGTACTGCTGGGATACATTGTTCTTCCCTAGTGTCAGGATCTAAACTGGGAAGTAATGAGTTAAAAGAGATACATGTGGAAAGTAATAATGGTGAAAGCAGGCAGAATGTAGATTATAAAGTTCAGCAATCTTAAACCTCAGCACAACAACCAATAAAAAGAAATAATTGACAATAAATCAGTGAAACATACCTCCTCCTGTCTGGATTCCCAGCTGAATTGAGTTCTTTGATGGGTTTTATATGGGGGCACCACTTCCAAGTTTACTTGTGGTTGACCCTCTCAGGTCCCCTTCTGGAGATAATGGAAACATGGACATATTGGTCACACAAGACTTATTTTCTCATATTAACATAAATTAGTCTGAAAAATTAGTTAAATAGAAAAAAGGAAATAAAATGAAAACAATGTGGCAAGGCAAAGATATCCCATGGTTCAGTCCCTAAATTCAATTTCACCAAGCAAGTACAAGGCTAGCTCTTTTGGCTTCCACCATTCCCTTTTCTGGGATGAGTAGACGTCCTTTTCCCATTACTGGGCTTAGCGAGATCAAGCCAGTAGCCTGCAGAATCTTCTTCACAGATTTCTCACATCTGTTTCATAGAGTGGCATCCATTTTCCTCACATGGGGTACTACTTGTTGGTATGACTCAATGCAAAATGAATAACATCCATTTAGTTTGTTTGCATTGAACTGAGGAATCTGGGGAAGCCAACAGCAGCAAGCATTCTACAAGGGAACACAAGAGTACAGCCCCCTCCAACATTCCTCAGTGCCTTTTATTGAAATCTCAGCCACGAGAAAATACAGCATGGTAGAAATCTTCCACGAGAGTAAAGTTTAAAAAACAAGGAGTTGGCTTGGCACCTGTATCTCAGTGCTAGGGTGCCATCCACATTCATCAGGGTTGGTGGTTTGAACCTGGCCCAGGCCTACCAAACAACAATGACAACTACAACAACAAAAATAAATTAATAAAATAATAAATTAATAACAAGGAGTTTATCTTTGTCTGCATGATTGAATTCTTAACACAACCTGTTTACTGAACTTCTGTCTTGCCTTTTTCTTATCACTGTTAATATATGACTTAGGGCTATGACAGTATGATGTGTCTTATGAGTATTGCTTTTAGGAATCAAGGCCAGTTGTGATAACTCTGTTCCTATGCCTAGAACTTTTACCCTGATGTTCTATCTTACAGTATTAAACTAATTACCTTTGATCCCTTCTATCCTCTAGGGAAGTGCTTTATTATTATTGAAATGGAAAAATTAGATATGTACTTTTTCCCCCTGAATACAATGCTTCTGCTGAAAGTACCTTCCTGTACATACCAAATGTCTTCTCAAGTAACATGGCATTATCACGATATTCCATACAGCATTAATTATCAAGGAAACCACTTCAGAGAGATTGTAGTGTGATAATGAATTTATTCTCATGCAGTTCATTTGTCTCAACATACTCTGATTAATCAGCATCTGGATTAATGGAGTGGTGAAATAGCCACTTGATGTATCACTTTCAGAACCAGCTAGGTGAAAATTATTTGTAAGGCTTGGGCAAGATTTCCAGAGGGCTCTGTATTGTATGTAACAAAATTCAATATATAGTGCAATTTTCCCCACAGCTAAGGTTTCTAGGACCAAGAATAAAATGGTGAAAATTGAGGTGTCACCACTCACAATTACCTAGAGTAACCCACTAGCAAAATTTTTACTTCTGTTCTGCTGGCTTAGAGGTCTTAGTTCCAGAAGGAAGAGTATCACCACCAAAAATATGACAATGATTTCATTGAACTAAAAATTAAGTCTTCTACCTGGCCACATTGGGCTTCTCATGTCTTTGAGTCAACAAGAAAAGAAAAACAAAATATTAGCTTAACTAGGGTATTGATCATGACTACCAGTGAGAAATAAGACTTCTTCACAATGGAAATGATAGAGTATGTTCGCAATACAGGGTATTGCACAATATTACATGTCCTATAATTAAGGTAAATATAATAATACAACAACTCAATCCAAGCAGAATTACTAATGATCTAGAACAGTGTTTTTCTAACTTTTTATCTCAGGTCACACTTGAACTTGTAATTAATTGTCCGTGGCACACTTAAATTATGATGAAAAGGAGTAAAAAAAATAATGTATGTACTGGTGGCACACTGGTTGAAAATCACTGATCTATGGAATACAATAGAGAATCTAGGGAAGAAATAAGCCAGGTTTTGATAACTGAACTTTAATAAACCAAAAATAAAATGCATACATTGGGGAAGAGAAATCCTATTTAAAAAAATGTTTGTAGGGGCAGTGCCTGTAGCTCAAAGTAGTAGGACACTGGCCCCATATACCAGAGGTGGCAGGTTCAAACCCAGCCACGGCCAAGAACTGCAAAAAAAAAAAAAATGGTTGTGGGAGAACTGGTTAGCCATTTGTAGTAGACTGAAAGACTGAATGAACCCATAATTCTCACCACTTACAAAAATTGAGTCATGCTGGATAAAATACTTAAAATTAAGGCACAATATGATAGAATCTCTAAAATAAAGTGTGAAAAACACTCTTGACAATATTGACTGTAAATTTTTTTTTTTTTTTTTGCTGTTTTTGGGTACAGCTGGGTTTGAACCCACCACCTCCAACATATTGGGCAGGCACCCTACTCCTTTGAGCCACAGCCCCTTCCTGGCTGTGAAAATATTTTATAAAGAAGACTTCATTGGCAATTGCGCCAACACAAAATAAATAAATGTGCCATAATAAAGCTAAAAAGCATCTGCACAGATAAAGGCACAACAACTAAAATAATCAGACAGTCTTCAAAATGAAGGAAGATACTTGTGTGCTAAAAATCTTTAAAAAAAAGGAGCTAATAACTAGAATATACAGGGGACACAAACTAATTCACAAGAAAAGAGAAAACAATCCCATTTATTAGTGAGCAAGAGACTTGTATAGATCCTTCTCTGAAGAACAGAGATGAGCCATCAACAAACATGAAAAAATGCTCATTGTTCCTAATCATCAGAGAAATGAAAATCAAAACCACCTTGAGATATCACATAACTCCAAGGAGAATAGCCCACCTCACAAAGTCCCAAAGCGGCAGTTGCTAACATCGCTGTGGAGAGTAGAAAACACTTTACATTGCTGATGGGATTTAGAACTAAGGCAGCCTCTAAAAAAAGAAGGACAGAGAATGCTCAAAGAGCTAAAAGTAGACCTTTGATTTGATTCCACAATCTCACTACTAGGTATCTACCCAGAAGAAAAAAAAATCATTTTATCATAAGGATATTTATCACTAGAATGTTTATCACAGTTCAGTTCACAATCATCAAGATGTTGAATCAACAAAAGTGCCTATCAACTCATTAATGGATTAATATACTGTGGTATATGTATGTTAATGTATGCATATACTGACTGATATACTGTGGTATATGTATATTAGTGTATATTATGTATACCATAAAATGCTATTCAGCCATAAAATGTTAAAAACTTTACCACATTTGTATTAACCTGGATGGAATTGAAGAACATTCTCCTTAGTAAAGTATTGCATGAATGGAAAAGTGAGTATCCAGTGTACTTATTGCTAATATAAGACCACCAGATTAGCAATTGTACACCCACAAGGAATAAAAACATAATTTGAGTGGGAAAGATAGGGAGGAGTATGAAGTAGTAGGGGGAAAGAAAGAGCATTTCGCAATAACATACTTAATGGGCACAATGTAAGGGTATACAGCACACCTCCTGGGTGAAGGGATCAAATATAACTTGGACTTTACCTAATAAACACTAATAATATAAACTAATTATCTTTCCCCTCACATTAAACTGAAATTAAAAAAGAGAAATAAAAAAGAAATTAAAGGGAAACAATTAGGCAGAACAAGATGGCCAAATAGAAATCTATAGAAATCATTCCTCTACACTTAATTTAAAACTATCCACACAAGGAAGCATCTCCAGAAGTATCAAAAATCAGGGAACCAATCATATTACTTGATTTTCATATTTTTTCTAGGAAAGAGGTAATGGAGAAAGCAGAACAGACAGTCTTGCATTGTCTATGTCATCCTTCCTCATCCCTTGGCAGAGCCATACTAGTTTGCCAAGTGGATAGACAGTGTACTTGGGTGAGTGAGAGGGAAGTGATTATGGAGCTTTAATTTGAAACTTAGGGATACTCTGGCTCAAGTGAACACAGAACAGGGTATAATTATGCCCATGCCAGGGAGGGAGTATTTTAACCAGTCCAACCAGAAGGAAAAATCCTCTGCTCCAAAGCCCAAGTACCCACTAGCCTGACTACTGGTAGACAAAGAGCAGTCTGGATCATGGACTAAATTCATAATGCAGTCAGGCCACAAGAGCTATAGCCCTTGGGTAATTCCTGTGATTGTGCTGCTCAGAGCCAGTGAACTTAAAGTCCACATGATACAGTAAAATCCCAGTAACAGAAGCCAAGCCAGTATCCATTTCTCACCTCTTCTAACCGTAAGCAGTGTGGCTCAGGGAGAATCTGTGTTTTGCAACTTGGGTACCAGATTAACTGTGGTAAAATAAAGTATCAACTAAACTCCTGAGGTCTCTGAGTCCAGACTTAGATCCTGGGTGGCATTTCTGAAGCAACCCTGGGTCAGAGAGCAGAATGCTACTTTGAAGGAAAGAACTCAATCTTGATGGGATCCACCTCATTCTGACTAGAGAACTCTTGAGCTTTGCATAAACATCAGAGGTAGTCAGAAAACAGTCATCACTAGATTTTGGTCTGACTAGGCTAGT
This sequence comes from Otolemur garnettii, assembly GCF_000181295.1. NCBI lineage: Eukaryota > Metazoa > Chordata > Mammalia > Primates > Galagidae > Otolemur > Otolemur garnettii. The sequence goes on from NW_003852581.1 coordinate 2,702,761, forward strand.
CAGGCGTGACCTTGTGTTGTTGGCCACAGAGTGTACTCTCATCTTTCCTCCCCAACTTCAAAACCTCAGCACAGAAAGTGAGAGAAGAGAGACTTTCCCTGGTTAATCAGCAAATTCTTTTGTATCTTACCCAAGCCCACATAAGGAATCTGCAAGAATCATTGCATTACAGATGTAGTGAAAAAAGACTTAGATCACAGCACTCAGTACCCGTTGAGTGTCCAGAAACTTTTCTGAAGGAAAAGAATCAAGCAAGCCCAGACTGTTAAGATTAAAATAAATACATAACTCTTCAATGCCAAAACATCAACAAATATCCACAAGTATCAAGAAACTCCAGAAAGACATGACCTCATCAAACAAACTAAATAAGGTACCAGTGACCAATCCTGTAGTGATAGAGATAAAAATAATTTCAGAAAAAGCCCTCTAATTGCCTGTCCTGAGGAAGCTCAATGAACTTCAAGACAACAAAGGAAAATAATTCAGTTCATCAAAAAATTTACCAAAGACATAGAAATAATAAAAAGCACAAATAGAAATTCTAGAGCTTAAGAATTCAATTGACAAACTAAGGAATACATCAGATTCTTTCAACAGTAGAAATTACTAAGCAGAAGAGAATTAGTGAATTTGAAGAGAGGCTATTTGAAAATCCACAGTCAAAAAGAAAAAAGAAAAAAAGAATAAATAAGAATGAAGTATATCTATAAGATCCAGAAAATAGATTTAAGAGAGCATATCTAAGAGTTATTGGCCTTAAAAAGCAGGTAGAGAGGTTGAAGTGGAACATTTATTGAAAATATAATAACAGTGAGTGATCTAAACCTGTTAATATTAATACTCAGATAGAAAATAGTCATAGAACACCAAGACTATTTTGCCTGTGCAATACACAGGCCATCTTCTAATCAAGTTTCCAAAGGTCATCGGTAAATAAAAGGGCTTAAGGGAAGCAAGGAAAAAGGAAAATAAAAAGACATATAAAGGAGCTCCAATATGTCTGGCTTCAGACTTCTCAGTGGAAACCTTATAGGCCAGAAAAGAGTGATGTAACATATTCTAACTGCTGAAGGAAAAAAAGACAAACAAATAAATTAACCTTAGAACTGCATACCTAGCAAAAATATTCCTCATATCTGAAGGAGAAATAAAGACTTTCCTGGACAAACAAATCTGAGGTATTTTATCAATACTACACCTGTCCTGCAAGACATGCCAAAAGTTCTTCAATCTGAAAGTAAAGTACAATAATGAGCAATAAGTACTCTTCTGAAATTATATGACTCACTTGTAACAGTAAGTACACAAATACAGAATACTTTATTGCTGTTAGTGCAGTTTATAAACTATTCATATGTAAAAAGGAACAACTGCATTTTTTATATGAGGGTACATATGATTAGGTTACATTATTTACTTTTGTAAGAAAAAAGTCCAAAGTCTGAGTTACAATTGAGTCTATCACCTATAAAGTGTGCCATATATCACCACCTTGTACTAGATAGTAAGGAGCTCACTAATCCCCTGTCATCTTGAATTTAATTGTGTTTTTCTTTAGTGTGAGCATGTAGTTGTTAATCTGATATATTTTCACATTAGTACTGAGTATATAGGATGCTTGTTTTTTCATTCCTTTACTAAGGAGAATGTTCTATAAATTCATCCAGGTAAATGCAAAAGATGAAAAGTCTCCATCTTTTTTATGGCTCAATAGTAATTCTGTGGCATACATATACCACAGTTTATTAATCCATTCATGGGTTCATGGACACTTGGGTTATTTACAAATACTTGCAATCATGAATTTAGATGTTACAAACAAATGTAAATGTCCATGTGGTAAAGTGATTTATTTTTCTTCTGGGTCAATACCTAGCAATGGGATTGGAACAGAATTGAAAATAATTCTCTTCCATAGATCCTTGTCTCTATTTTCATGCCATTATTGTGCTGTTTGATCACTATAAGCTTGTAGCATAACCTTAAGTCTGTCAATGTGATGCCTCTTGATTTGCTTGTTTCATGGAATGCAGATATTTCAGATGGTGGTGGTGATTCAGATATTTTTTCTGGTTCCAAATGAATCAAAAAACTACTCTTTTCAAGTTCTTCATGGTGCTTTACTGGGTATTGCATTTAATGTGTAGCTTACTTTGGACCATAGAGACATTCCTAGCCATGAGCATGGCATGTTTTTCCATTTGTTAACATCTTCTGATATTTTTTCCTCTGGATTTAATAGCTCTGCCTGTAGATAATCTTCACATCCTTTGTTAAGTACATTCCAAATTATTTCATTTTCTTTGAAGATACTTAAAAAGATACTGTGTCTTTAATTTAATTTTCATCTTAACTGTTGTTATTATATATGAAGGCTATTAACTAGTGGACATTGATTTTATATCCTGAGAAATTGCTATATTCCTTGATCATTTCCAGGAATGTGGTTGAGTCCCTGGAGTTTTCTTAGGATAAGATGATATCGTCACCAAAGAGCAAGAGTTTGACCTCCTCTATCCCCATTTGGACACATTGAGCTTTTCTTGCCTGATTGCATTGGGTAGGACTTCCAGCACCATGTTGAATAGTAATGGCAATGGTAGGCATCTTTGTCTGGTTCTAGTACTAAGTGGAAATGATTTCAGCTTTACTCTATTTGGTATGATGTTGTTGTGGTTTTGTTGTGGATGGCTTCAATCAGTTTAAGAAATGTGTTATCAATACCTATTTTCTTAAGTGTTCTTATCTTAGGAAAAGGATGCTGAATTTTGTCAAATACTTATTCTACATCTGTTGAGAGGATCATATTGTCTTTGTTTTTGCTTCTATGTATGTGTTGAGTTACATTTAAGAAATTGTGTGTGTTGAACCATCTTTGTATCCCTGGGATGATGCTCACTTAATCATAATGTATAGCTGTATTGTGTAGCTATATTCTTTTTGTGAGTACTTTATTGAGTATTATAATACTGATAACCATTGACAATATTGATCTGTAGTTTTATTTTTCTTTGTTATATTCTTTCTTGATCAGGGTGATATTTGCTTTATAGAAAGATGTGATGAGTGTTCCTTCTTTCTCAATGTTTTGGAATAGATTATGCAAAATAGATATGAAGATTTGGTAGAAATTTGGTATAAAAATATCTGATCCAGGACTTTGTTCTGTTGAAAGTTCTTTTATTATTGTAATTTTAGTGTTTGATATTGGTATTTTCAAGAGTTCTATTTTTTCCTGGTTAAATCTAGGGAAGCAGTATAACTCCAGCTATTGGTTCATTTCCTCTACATTGTCAAATTTCTGGGCATATTATTTTTTTGTAGTATTCAGTGATGATATTTTGTATCTCTGTTGTATCTCTCATTTCCTGTTTTAATTTGTGATTAAGGTTATTAGATATCTCACTTTTTTCTAGTTAATCTGAATAAAGGTATATTGATTTTGTTTATCTTTTCAAGGAAACAACTTTTCCTTTTGTTTATCTGTCTTTTTGTTTTATTTTCAATTTCATTTAATTGTAAGTATTGTTTATTTCTTTTTTTCTGATAAGTTTGGAATTTGATTACTCCTTATTTTCCAATTCACTGAAATAATTCATTAGATTGGATATTTGTGTTCTTCCTGGGTTTGGGATGTGGAATTTTAATGAGATAAATTTCCTTTTTAGGATTGCCTTGCAGGATTCCTTAGATTTTGAAAGATTGTGGCTCCATCATTATTTTTGTTTGAGGAATTTTTTGATGTATTTCTTTATCTCCTTGACCCTGCTATCATTCAGCCCAAGGTTGTTTAGTTTCCATGACTTTGTGTGGGAATGAAGGTTTCTGTTGGAGTTCTACTTTTATTCCATTGTGGTCCAAAAAGAATACAAGGTCTAATTTCTACTATTTTACATTTTTGTAGTTTGATTTTTGTGTTGGGATATGGTCAAGTTTGGAGTATGATCATTGAGCTGATAAGAAACATATATATTCAGTATTATTAGTGTGGAATGTTCTGTACATGTCTGTTAAGACAATTTGTTCTAACATTGATTTTATGTCCATTCTTTCTTTGTTTTGTTTATGCTTAGCATATTTGTCCAGTTCTATCAGTGTTGAAGTAAGCCAGGTCCAGTATGTGGTGAGGGGGTCCTCCTGTTATGGTTTTGTATAATATCATATTGTATAGACCTCGTAGAGTTTCTTTTATAAATCTGGGACTATTTCAGTAGGGTGTATAAATATTTAGGATTGAAATGACTTCTTGTTATATTGTACCTTTAACCAGTATTTAGTGTCCATCTTTGTCTTTCTTTACTTTTGTTGCTTTAAAGACATTTGTATACACAAATAATTGTGACTTCAGCTTTCTTCTGATTTCCAATTGCCTGAAATATTGTTATTCAACCCTTCACCCAGAGTCTTACTTTGTCTTTGGAAGTTAGATGTGTGTTCCTAAAGACAGCATAGACTTGGCTTGTACTTTTGTAGACAATAGCAAGCCTGTGTCTCTTCAATGGAGAATTCAAACTATTAATGTTTATTGAAAGAATTAATTTGTCATGTGGGTTTCTCTACATCTTGTTATATAGAGATCCATTGCCTTATTTTATCGTTTGGGCCTCTGTGAAAGCTAGACTTTTTTCTTTAGTTTCCAAATATGTTTATTTTGCTGGTGGTTCATCATATTGGTTTGCATAAAATACTGGTCTGAGAACATTTTCCAAAGCTCATCTTGCAGTGGCAAAATTCCTCAATATTTGCTTGTTGGTAAAAGATATTGCTTTTAAATCAAATATGAAACTTATTTTAGCAGGATTATAGTAAAAGTTAGGGTTAAAGTTGTTTTGCTTGGGAAGATGAAGACAAGTGACCACTCTTTTCTGACTTGTAAGATTTCCACAAAAAAGTCCACTGTCACCCTAATGTTCTTGCCCTTGTGGGTAAACTGCTGCTTATACCTGGGTACTTGCAGAATCTTCTCATTCATCTTGACTTTGGACAAATTAATTTTAACGTGCATAGGAGATCCTTTGTTGGAATTGAGTCATTCTGTTGTTATATAGCCATCTGATATCTGTATGTCTGTGTCTCTGGCAATGCTTGGAATATTCTTCATTATGATGCCTTGAAAAGTAGAGCTTCCATGATTTCAGACTCTTATTCTCCTTCAAGAATACCTATGATTTATATGTTTGTACACTTTTTATATTTACATATCTTTCAAAATAATTGATCTTTTTTCCTCTTCTTTTATACCTCCTTAAATGATTGAAAGGTTAGCTTTAAAGTCTTGTCTTCACATAATTATAATCCAGTAGTATGTAGCCTTTTCAGATCGTCATCTTTCCCTTAGTAATAAGGATTTAAGGTCCCTCCCTGTCTTCTCAGGATGTGATAGATAATTTCTTCTTAGTACATGAGATTTATTATGGAAATTGACTCACATAATTATGGAGATAGAGAAGTCCAACAATATTTTCTTCATCTTATGGAGACAGACCATAAAATGATAATTACCAGAGTTTGGGAAGGGTAGTGGGGAGGGGAAAATAAAGACAGATGGTTAAGGAATGGGAAAATATATGACATTCTGGAAAAGGCAAAACTAAAGGGGCAGTTACAGATCAGTGCTCACCAGGGTTTTCAGAGGAAGGAAAGATGAATATATGGATATCAGAGGTTTGGGGGCCAAATAAAAACTATTCTGAATGTTACTATAGTGGTGCATGCTTGCCATACACATTTGTCAAAACTCATAGGATATACAACACAAGAGTGTAATGGATTTTGATAATTATGTGTCAGTTTTAGTTCATTGAGTATAACAAATGTAGCACACTGTTACAGGATATTGATGCAAGAGAGGCTGTGTTTCCTGGGGGCTAAAATGTGTGTGAGTACTCTCTGCGTGTTCCAGTCAACTTCTTTGAGAGTATAATACTGTTCCAAAAGTAAAGTCTTAATTTTTTAAAAAGTTCATAAAGCTGAAGTTCTGTGCCATCAAGTATTGCCAACATAATGGGCCTATTTCAACACAATGGAAAGATCTATGCTTTTGTCAGGTACCTGAATGTTAGGGGACCAAAAAATACAGTTTAGGAGTAAGTGCCTGATTTATGTTGTGATGGTGGAAATTATGTAATATAATGTGTAACTAGCCACCAAAATAAATTTTCTTGACTTCATAATTTTCTTTAAAATGCACAAAAATATTCCTTAAAAGCACATGTGCTTCTGCTTGTGTGTATGCACACACACACACACACACACACACACACACACACAAAAGCCTTCTTAGAATATCCTATTCAACACTGGAGTACATGAAATACATTTTGTGAGTTGAAAAAATCAAAGTAAAACTATTTACTTTTTCATACATAAGTTTACATTAACAGAGAACAAAAAGTAGTACCATATTTTATCTGTTTTCAATCAAAGGAGGGTATATGTTAGAGTAGGATATTTGTGGGTATATCACTCATTTGTCTTCCTTTATCACTCAGTTGTCAAAAACTGACTTTATTTCTTTACTAAGATCAATTTACTTTGCAAGTAATCTTTCTTTTCTAGACATAAAACACTTCTGGTACAAAGGCATAGAATATTAAGGAAAGCAATATCTGCAGTTCAAAAGTATAAATTTTCAAATTCAGAATTGTATTTAAATAACTTCTAGCATACAAAAGGATGAATTTTAAAATCATATTTAGGGAAAGTTAAAGTAGAGTTGAAAATAGTGCTTCTTAAACATTAATATTTCTTCAAGATGAAGATACATTCAGACTTTATAATGCAATGATCCTGTATCTTTTTAGATAAAATTTCTGGCCCAAAACTTTCTTTTGAGACATAAGAAATTGTTAAACTTCTTACTTCCTTACAGTTCTATAGCAGGAACTGAAAATTATAACTTTTGTTGAAAATGTAGTTATGTTTTATTCCACACTAAAGCAATAAATAATTAACAATAAACTCAAAATAGCTGGATCTTGTATAAGCTTTATCTTGCATGCCAATCTATGAAGAAACCAAGTCCAAGCTCAGCTGCATGATTGGTTAGTCTTGTCTGCCTTGGCTGTGTGAAATAACTCACCATAAATAATTGTAAATTCTGCCTAAATCTTCTGTGCTGAATTCATTGTAAGCCATTTCAATTCAATTAAAATGAAAAAGAGCATAGAAAAGTGATTTTCTTCTGTGGTATAAAATTTAGAACTCATTCTCCAAGTTCTTATATTTTATCCAGAAAAGAAAGTCAAGAATACAAAGTAAGTACAGGATTTTCAAGAAGGAGCATAATAAAAATGATAAAATAGATTGGATAATAGTTAACCAGAAGGGAAGAAAAAGATATTCAAAGGGCCAAAAACTTAAATAGGTTTTCATGAAGAATTGGATTAGGTTAAGCCTTACTAATGGGTTTGGAAAGTTAGAAAGGAATAATATATACAAAGACATAGGAAATGAATAAGTGTTGCAAAATATTTTATTTTCAGACCTTTCTGAGACGTTCTCAATAAAATAAATTAATTAATTAAAGTGAATGATCTTTAATTGTAGAGGTTTATTTCTTTTGTTTTGTTTTGCTTTTTGGTTTTCACACCTCAATGTACCTTTCCAAATATGGTACTTACAATTAGAGCAAACATGAGTAGTCCATCAATACAAAGAAACATTATTTGGAGCAAACATTATTTAGAGCAAACATGAGTAGTCCATCAATACAAAGAAACATTATTTGGCACCTTTATCTCTATGTTATATTCTAAATCAGGAATATATATTCTAGCATGACCAACAAAAAAATGAGACAGAGAGACATATTGAGAGAGGGAGACCATCAACACCATATATTGATTGGATTTGGGACCTGGGTGGGGGTCATAAACTAATTTTGAAAAATAGCATCTATTATTATAAAAAAGTAGATACCATAAAGTTATTTGGTGCATCTTTATTCCTACTTACTTATGGCAATTATTTATGTAATTGTTATTTTCTATAACCTTCTGTGCAACCTTTCCAAGAAAGCACCTTGTGGAAAATTCTAATAAAAGTGCCACATTTAATGCTTGACTCAAATTTTCCAAGGTAAAGAACATAGTAAATTTTGAACATATATTGTTTTCAATATGATTTCATCCTTTCTTATTCAACTGCTATTCTTAGAAGCTAAAATCACTTATAGTCTTGGAACTATAAACCTCTCTCAGTACAATAATTTGTCTTTATATATACTAACGTAAATTTCATTTAAATCTTTTATAAATTTGTAAAATATGTACCTATTTAATAATGTTTATTAAGGTCTCTTTTGTCTTAAGATAGTCTACCTTACTCTGCACTCCACAATTAGTGATTATCATAGTACACAGTTTATTTCCTGTATAGATTTTGCACTAATTAGAATCATTTTTTAAATTTGCATATACTATTTTCCCTTATAGGATGTAGAATTGCTATATATATATAGCAGAGACCATTTCTATCTTGTTCAACATTCTATCCTCTGGTCCAAGAATAGTGTCTAACACATAGGGGACCCTCAGAAAATACATCTTATGTAAGTAAACCACATATATGGTTTATTAGTGAACCACAAATAAATGCTAAAATCCATATTTGTGTTATCATATATTGAATGTAGTGAAAATTGGGTAAGTTCTTGCAACATCATGTAAAGAAAAATAAATGTCATGTTGAAAGAAGGGGATAGGTGAAGCAAATACAAAATGTTTAAGAGTGAAATTGAAAGAGAGCTCAATTAACTTGATGAATAATGTATCTAAACATTTGAAAGGTCATTTCAATATTATTGGAGACACAAATCGGTAAATAAATTAACCAAGAGATATGCCCCTCATTATTAATGAATGATTTTTAGTATTAATAGTGGATCAGTTTTGCCAGATGCAGTGGCTTGTACCTGTAATCCTAGCACCCTGGGATGCTGAGAAGAGTGGATTGCCTGAGCTCAGGAGTTTGAGACCTGCCTGAGTGAGAGCAAGACACTGTCTCTACCAAATATAGAAAAACTAGCTGGGTGTTGTGGCAGGCACCTGTAGTCACAGCTACTAGGGAGGCTGAGGCAGAAAGATAGCTTGAGCCCAAGGGTTTGAGATTGCTATGAGTTATGATGCCATGGCACTCTACCCTCAGTGACAGAGTGAGATTTTGTCTCAAAGAAATAGTAAATCAGTTTCAAGACTGTTTAAGAAGCCAAAGTCTAGTGTTAATACTTAAACAAAATATGGAAAAGAATAAAAGGAGAAAAGAGGAGTGACAGTCAGGATACTTTAGCCAACAGTAACAATCTTAGGACCTCTTATACCCTTTGAATTTCTTGCAGCAGCTTTATCTTTTCTGTTTAAATTTAAATATATTAGAAAGAGACTTTTGTTTCTAACAGAAATGTTCTAGAAGTAAGATATTTCTCCAAACTAGTGAATAATTGTTTTGATTATATTATAAAGCAAAAAATAAACATTACTAATGATTATTTCTTGAGGAAAATCAGTATAATTAAAATGTAATTATACTGGATCAGATGGATTTCTTTACTTTAAACCTTGGACATTCTGCAAATTTCAGATTCTGCATTTAGACTCTCTGATATTACACAAGAACAAGTTTTAAAGCACAAAGTAAGGAGGTAAGTGTATAATATTAATAAAGTAATAGTAAAACTATCCATAACTTTTTAAAGATTAAATATTTTTGTTTTGCCACCAAATGTCACCCCTCAAAGAAGAGTAGTATATATGGAAAGGAAATTCTATAATGAAAGAATCTTATCTTTATGAATAAATTTAGGAAAGAAGGGGTAGAGCATGATGGCAGGAAGGATGTTTAGCTCAGCTTTCCTGGAACAGGTGAGAATGAGTGGGCTAGATCATTCTCAGTGTGGAATATTGGTATGGAGTGGCAGTTCCCAGTTCCTGGAAAAACTAAGTTTTGTGTGTAAAGATTGGTGAAGTGTGGACTCCTGAGTGGAATTAGGCGGCCAGAGTTGGGTGCCATCTGGTGCCACACCACTGTGGTTAGGCAGCAGGAGAGACATTCAGACAGAAAAGGTCACAGATAGGAAGACACTATTGTTTTAAAATTTGGAAGATGGCAGTTGCCGCAGGCATCTTTCCACCTGGGCCAGTAGCAGCAATTTGAGTCTCATCAGCAAACAGTTGTCCTACACTCGGAACTGGCCCAGCGTGTCCCTAACTTCATGGGAACTGTTGTGGGGATAATTTGTGAAACCTACCTGTGAAGATTTTTTGAGATTGGTTGAATCAACTTTTCAGTGGGAGTCTAGGCGCCAGGCAGGTGGTCAGGCAGACACCAAGAACAGTCTAAGTCAAGAAAGAGGGATATGCCTAGGAACAACTCATGGTGCCACCTGGTGTCCAGAAACTATATTGCAACATAGATATATTCCTACTAAAGTCGATCCCTATGACATATATATAGTAGTATGTTTATATATAATATAATATAATATAATATAATATAATATATTTTATTTTGTTGCTTTTTTCTTTGCTAATTTTTTTGGGGGTTGCTTTTTTCCTTTTTTCTTTCTTGTAGGAGTTATTGTTAAATTTTTTTTAATTATTATTTTTTTCTGCTTTCCCCCTCCTTTTTTTTTTTCTTTTTTTTAAACTGAGTCTCACTATGTCACCCTCAGTGGAGTACTGGGGAGTTGCAGCTCATGGCAACCTCTAACTCTCTTGGGCTGAGCATTTCTCTTATCTCAGACTCCTGGGTGGCTGGGGCTGCAGGCATCTGCCATGGTACATGGCTGTTTTACTGTGGTGGATGTCATTGTTGTTTTGTGGGCCCTAGGCCGAGTTTGAGCCTGCCAACTCTGGTGTGTGGGGCTATTGCCTTGACCACTGGGCTATGAGTGCCAAGCCCTCCCTTACCTTTTATGGTTGCTGAGAGTTACATCAGGTTATTCAAGGCTTTTTTTTGTTTGTTTCTTTTTGGATTTTTTGTTTTTGTTGTTTGTGTTTCTGTGTTTGTGTGTCTGTTTGTTTTGTTTGTTCATTTGTTTGTTCATTTTGTTTCAATGTGCCTTGTGTTCTGCTAAATCCTTGGGTTAGCTATTTTTCCCTAACTCCAATTTTTACATTCAACAAGAGCAAAGGGGGGGTGGGGAATGATAGCCATCTGAAGCCAGCATTCAACAGAAGCTCTCGCCCAGAGGGAGAAATAACATCCAGAAATAACTCAATAAAGCTGAGGGGTAAGAGTCGAGCTGAGAGAAGAGATTGCTAATTGCACGTCTTCTCTGCTGTGGCAAGATGTGACTCCAAGGAAACAAATTTCAGGTAAAGAACCCACCCGAAAGAGGACCTGTGTCTGTCCTCTCCCCTAAGAGAGTAGCTTGCTTGCTTGCTGCAGGATCTCCTCCAGTGAACAGTGAACTAAGGTCCTCTTCACTCACCCCATGAAAGCGAGTTTCTGGAATCTTGGACTCCTTCTCCAAAGAGTCCCTGCTGTGAGCCTGGGCATTCTCTTGTGTGGCATGAAGGTTGAATATATATTTTGCCTGCCATTTGAACTCTCAGTCCACCCTTCCTTGTGGCCTGGCAGTCCATAAGCCCAACCCCTGCAGAGACCAGAACATTCACAGTTCTTTAAGACTGGGCATTGCTTGGTCTGAGGTAGCACAGCTGCACTGTAACTGTGAATCCGGTAATAGTGCAGAAAGGCACAGGGAGGAAGGTGTCTGGCTTGGTTCTGAAAAAGTGCAACTCAGCAGTGGGTAGAGGCATGGGTCTCCGCATGATGGGTAGAGGCTCAGGAACAGCTGAGGCATGGAAACCTGAGTGGAAACACCTCCCACCTAGCAGCAGCATTAATAGAGCGATCCCACTGGGGTCAAATTTTGGAGAGAGACCTCCCCAATTCTGTGGACTGCTAGAGGGAGCTAGATTATGCAAATCAGTGATACAAGAGGAACAGAGCAGCTGGGGCAGAGGCAGTCTCTGAGGGTGAAAGCTTGCTGCTTGGTTAACCTCTGGTTTGGAACAAGCTCAGGTGGAACACTCCCCAGTTTCCATTGAGCACTCAATGTTGTTAGACTTCAACTCCCCCAACCAGCTGGTGGCAAAGTGTGCTCACCTGGCCAATGATGCATTGACTTCCTTCTGACTCTGGGAGGCCCAAATCCCTGGCACATTTGCTCATTGAAGAGAATTGGGCATACAGAGTTTCAGTCTGTAGTACTGAATGGAACCTATGTAAATCTATAGGAAAAATGCCATAATCACCTGTCCCAGTTCTTTGGTAAAGTGTTGTTTAATTACAACTCCATGAGCCTTCAATTCAATTTCACCTTCCCAGCTTCTCTAGCCAAATGGTGAAAAATAATCATGGGTCAGAATCATCAAAACAATTCTGGCAACATTAATAATCAGAGTAGATCAACTCCCCCATGGAATGACAAAGGACACACTACAGAAGATTCCATTCATAAGCAAAAGGCTGACATATCAAAAATCAAATTCAGAATTTGGATTGCGAATAATTTTATCAGAATGGAGGTAAAGTTGGAAGTAAAAGTTCAAGCAGCAAATCAAAAGCTGTCTCAAGAATTCAATGAATTCAAAGACAAAATCACCAAAGATTTTGACACATTGAGGTAAGAACTTGCAGCTCTCAAATATCTGAGAAATACAGTAGAATCCCTCAGTAACAGAATGGAGCAGACAGAAGAAAGGAATTCTGACATTGAAGAAAAAGCCCTTGAATGCTTTCAAATGCTCAAAGATTCAGACAAGTGGGGAGCAAAAATGGATCACTCCCTAAGAGAATTGTGAGACAACTCCAAAAGAGCAAATATTCACTTTATAGGAATTTCTGAAGGAGAAGAAGATGTTTTTGAAATCACAGATGCCATACTCCAAGATATATTGGAGGAGAACTTCCCAAGCATGGCAAGAGATACTGAAATTCAGATAGCATACAGTTTCAGAACCCCAGCATGACTCAATCTAAATAAAACATCTCCTAGACACATTGTAAGTAACTTTGCCAAAGTTACCCCAGCAAGACTCGACCAAATAAAGCAAATCCTAGACACATTGTAATTAACTTTGTCAAAGTTAACAGGAAGGAGAAAATTCTACACGAAACCAGACATAAAAAAATCATAACCTAGGAGAGGAAGAATATTAGAATGACTGCAGATCTCCCAGCTGAACCTTTTTAAGCCAGAAGAAATAGTCAGCAACCTTTAATTTTCTAAAACAAAACAACTTTAAGCCCAGGATTCTGTACCCAGCTAAACTGAGTTTTGTTTGTGGTAGAGAAATCAAATATTTTAATGACATACATGTTGAAGAAATTTGCCATAAATAAACCAGCTGTCCAGGATATTCTCAGACCCATCCCCCACAATGACCAGCACAATGTTCTATCACCAGAGTATGCTCACTCAGAAATTTTTGATCAAAATCCAACTTCCATAGTGGTGAAGAGATTAAAAACATCCAGTGGAATTTCAAAAAAATTAACACCTAAGACACCACCAGGCTTATCAATTCTCTCAATTAATGTGAATCTCAGAACTTATGGGATACTGTGAAGGTGGTCCTAAGAAGGAAATTTATAGGGCTGCCAAAGTTCCTCAAGAGAACGGAAACAGAGGAAGTCAATAACTTAAAGGGACATCTTAAGTAACTGGCAAAGGAAGAACATTCGAACCCCAAACCCAGCTGAAGAAAAGAAATAACTAAAATTAGAGCACAATTAAATGAAATAGAAAACAGAAGAATTATTCAAAAGATTAAAGAATTGAAAAAATGTTTTTTTGAAAAACTCAACAAAATTTATAAACCTTTGGCCAATCTAAACAAAAATAGAAAATTAAAGTCCCTAATATCATCAATCACAAAGGTGAAATAACAAGAGACACCTCAGAAATTCAAAGAATCCTTAATGAATACTAAAAAAAACTTTATTCTAAAAAAAACCTTTATTCTCAGAAATATGAAAACCTGAAAGAAATTGACCAATACTTGGAAGCATGCCAACGTCCTAGACTTAATCAGAAAGAATTGGAAATGCTGAACAGACCTATATTAAGTACTGAAACATAATCAACTATTTGAAATCTCCCGAAAAAGAAGAGTCTGGGATCGGATGGCTTCACATCAGAATTCTACCAAAACTTTAAAGAGGAAGGAGTACCTATATTATTTTACCTTTTCCAAAACAATGAAAAAGAAGGAATAGTTCCCAAAATATTCTATGAAACAAATATCACCCTGATCCACAAACCTGGAAAAGACCCAACAAGAAAAGAAAATAATAGACCAATATCCTTAATGAACATAGATGGGGAAATATTCAATAAGATCCTAACAAACAGAATCCATCAACATATCAAATCAATTATACACAATGACCAACTGGATTTTAACCCAGGGTCCCAAGGATGGTTCAATATACATAAATCTGTAAATATAATACATCACATAAACAAATCAAAAACCAAAGACCACATTATTCTCTCAATAGATGCAGGAAAAGCTATTGACAATATCCAGTATCCTTTCATGATCAGAACACATAAGAAAATAGGTATCGAAGGGACATTTCTTAAATTAATAGAGGCTATCTATAGAAAACCCACAGCCAATATCATATTGAATGGAGTAAAATTGACATCATTTCCATTCAGATCAGGAACCAGGCAAGTTTGTCCTTTGTCTCCACTGCTTTTTAACATTGTAATGGAAGTCTTAGCCATCACAATCAGGCAAGAGAAGGCAATCAAGTGTATACAAATAGGGTCAGAGATCAAACTTTCACTCTTCTCAGGTGATGTAATTTTATACCTGGAAAACCCCAAGGACTCAACCACAAAACTCTTATAAGTGATCAATGAATACAGTAGCATCTCAGGATACAAACTCAATACTCACAAATAAGTAGCTTTGACATATACCAATAATAGTCAAACCAAAAAGAATAGTCAAGGACACTATTCTCTTTACAGTTGTACCAAAGAAGATTAAATATTTGTGAATTGACCTAACAAAGGATATGAAAAAGTTCTATGAAAAGAATTATGAAACTCTGAGAAAAGAAATAGCTGAAGATGTTAACAAATGGAAAAACATACCATGCTCATGCTAAGAAGAATAAACATTGTTAAAATGTCTATATTACCCAAAGCAAATTACAAATTTCACGCAATCCCTATCAAAACACCGCTGTCATACATTAAAGATCTGGGGAAAATAGTACTTCATTTTATATGGAACCAGAAAAAAACTTGAATAACCAATACATTACTCAGAAATAAAAATAAATCAGCAGGTATCATGCTACCAGCCTTCAAACTATACTATAAATCTATAGTGATCAAAACAACATCATATTGGCACAAAAATAGAGAGGTAGATGTTTGGAACTGAATTGAGAACCAAGAGATGAACCCAGACACTTATCATCATTTGATGTTTGATAAACCCATCAAAAATATAAATTGGGGGAAAGATTCCCTATTTAACAAATGATGCTGGGTGAACTGGCTGACTACTTGTAGAACACAGAATCTGGAACAACAACAACAAAAAAATACTCTCACTGGATAAAAGATTTAAACTTAAGACATGAAACTATAAAGATTCTTGGAGAGAGTGCAGGAGAAACACTTGGTGCTGGGAGAACAGGCTGATGAATTGCAGAAGACAGAATCTGGAACCAAAAAAATACAAAAACAAAAACTGACTCTCACTGTATAAAAGACCAAAACTTAAGACATGAAACTATAAAGATTATTGGAGAGAGTGCAGGAGAAACACTTGGAAAATTGGCCTTGGAGAATACTTTATGAGAAGGACCCCCAGGCAATTGAAGCAACACCAAAAATACATTACTGGGATCTGATCAAACTGAAAAGCTTCTGCACAGCCAAGAACACAGCAAGTAAAGAAAGCAGACAGCACTCAGAATGGAAGAGGTTATTTGCAGTTTATGCTTCTGAAAAAAGTTTGATAACAAGAATCCACAGAGAACTCAAACTTATTAATAAGAAAATAATAAGTAATCCCATTTCATTGTTGGCAAGGGACTTGAACAAAAGCTTCTCTGAAGAAGATAGGTGCATGGCCTACAGACACTTGAAAAAATGCTCATTATCCCTAATCATCAGAGAAATGAAAATCAAAACCACTTTGAGATATCATCTAACTCCAATAAGATTATCCCACATCACAAAATCCCAAAACTACAGATATTGGTGTGTACATGGAGAAAAGGGAATATTTCTGCACTGCTGGTGGGAGTGCAAGCTAATACGTCCCTTTTGGAAAGAAGTATGAAGAATACTCAGGGATGTAAAAGTAGACCGGCCATTTGATCCTGCAATTCTTCTACTAGGTATATATCCAAAAGACCAAAAGTTTCTTTATAACAAAGATATTTGCACCAGATTGTTTATTGCCACTCAATTCATAATTGCCAAGTCATGGAAGAAGCCCAAGTGTCCATCAACTCATGAATGGATTAATAAGTTTTTGGTATATGTATTCCATGGAATATTATGCATTCTTAAAAAAAGATGGAGACTTTAACTCTTTTACATTTACATGGATGGAGCTGGAACATATCCTACTTAGTAAAGTATCTCAAGAATAGAAGAAAAAATATCCAATGTACTCAGAAGTATTATGAAGTCAATTTACAATCACTCACACTTTCATGTGAAGAAAAGATCGAAACTATGGCCCAGGACGAACAAGGTAAGAGGGAGGGAAGGAAGGGGATGGAGGAGGTTCGAACGAGGGAGGATGATGGTGGGATCATACGTATGGTGCATTTTTCAAGGGTATATGTTGGATCTATAAGTATAGAATATAGATAACAATAATTAAGTAAACAAGATGAGGTATAAATTAAACAGTATGATGTAAGAATTACTAATTCTATATGAAATCAGCACATTGTACTCCATAAATGCATTCATGTATAAATAATCTATGTGTTTATGATTTAGTAAACAAATAAATTACAAAAAATAGAGTGTGTTTAAAATAGTGGCAAAGATGTACTAAGGTATTTAAAGACCAAGTGAAAATTGAAGATATTTTACCTTGTAAATACAATGTACAATTAATATAACCACTGCTATATGTAACAAAGTGGGAAAATAATTATGAATTTCAAAACAAAATAGGCACACATTTCCTGTTGCTTATTAGGTTGATTAATATATATGACTAAAAATTGTACAAGAGGAGTACCACCAGGTTTCACAGGAACATATTTAGTATGTTCACTGCAAGACAGGAATTTAGGGACATTTTAGGATATTTTAAAGGAAAGTGACTCTTATGATTATCTGTTGATATTAAACAACAATGTATTATTTTGTATTTGTACTTTTATATTAGGAAAGTTGGAGAATTTTTCCAGTCATCTGCTTTTTTTCTAATTTTGGTTTTTCTCATCTGTGGAGAACTCCATATATTTTTGAACAGATGTTTCATAAATGAAGAAAAGAATGTTAAGATATAATGGTCAGATTATGGTTATCATCCCTTTATGAAATCTAATACCAGCCCTTTATAGAATGGATAACATGCAAAAACTCAAACAAATGAGCAAGGAAAAAAAGACAACCCATTAAAAAGTGGTCAGAAGACATAAATAGAAATTTTTCAAAAGAAGACACACTAATGGCTAACACACATATGAAAAAATTCTCAGCATCTCTCATGATTCAGGAAATGCAAGTCAAAACACAATGAGATATCACTTAACTCTACTGACAATGGCTGTTTTCAAAACAATAAATTCTGGTATGGATGCAGAGCAATAGGACCACTCATACACTGTTAGTGGGATTCCAAACTAGTACAACCTCTATAGAAAATCACATGGAAATACCTCAAAGAACTAAAAGTACACTTGTCATTTGATTCACAATCTCATTATTAGGTAATTACCCAAAGTAGAAAAATAAATTTTACACAAAATATACTAGTGCTCAAATGTTTATAGTATCACAATTCACAACTGCAAAAATATGGAATCAATTCATGTGTCCAGCAATACATAATTGTATTAATAAATGTGGTATATGTAAACTCATCATTCAGGAAATGCAAGTCAAAACACAATGAGATATCACTTAACTCTACTGACAATGGCTGTTTTCAAAAAAATCAAATTCATGTGTCTAGCAATATATAATTGTATTAATAAATGTGGTATATGTAAACTCATCATTTGGGAAATGCAAGTCAAAACACAATGAGATATTTAGGAAAATAAATTTTACACAAAATATACTTGTGCTCAAATATTTATAGCATCATAATTCACAACTGCAAAAATACGGAATCAATTTATGTGTCCAGCAATACATAATTGTATTAATAAATGTGGTATATGTAAACAATGGAGTACAACTCAGCCATAAAACCGTGAACGAATACCTTTTGTAACAACCTGAATAGAACTGGAGACCATTCTTCTCAGAAAAGAATGAAAAAACAAACACCATACTTATTCAATATTAAATTGAAACTAATTGATCAACTCTTAATGTGTACATATGGAAATAATACTCATCAAAAATCAAGTAAGTGAAATAAGTAAATAGTGAAAAAAAATCAAGTAGGTGGAGGGAGGAGGAAGGAATGGGTAAATTCACAATAACAGGTACAAGGCATACACTGGGTGATGGGCACATTTAAAAATTTGGCTCAAACAGTATAAAAGCAATTCATGTAACCAAAACATTTGGACCCCCTAATATTCTAAAATAAAAATTTAAAAAGAAGAAAAAAGATACAGTGGTCAGTATCTGGAATATGTTTTATCTTGTTTTCACATTCTAAACCAGAAGTCCTTAATTATCTTCCCATCACATATTACTTTCTATGTCTTTGCAACATAGCAGATGACTCTGCTTCCACTATTCCCAAATACACACAATTAATAGAGTCAAAAAATATTCAAGTTCTACCAGCAAATAAAGTGACCATCAATCTGTATATTTAGTCTGATTTGAAACAATTAGCTGAATTCATGTGATTTCTATTTCAGAGATAATTTTATCAAAGTGATTAATGACACTTTTTATTATTGCATATGAACTTTTATGGCTGAAATAAAATTGGCACTACATGTATTTTCTTTAAGGTTATATAAGAGAATTCAACTACAAAATCACCTGTACCTGTTTTTAATAGCATATGAGAAATTATTGTTTAATCTGTTCTATGTCACTTGTTCTTCTGCTGTTCCTTTGAACCAAATTTAATAACTCTTCAAATTGATCATTACCATTAGTAAAATGAGTAAATTGCTACTTTTTTTGAAACAAATGTATGTATCTATATTTAATTATATACATACCATTTAACCATGCAACATTCACTACTGAAAATCTAGCAAACAGAAATAGGACAAATAATACATAAAATTATGTCAATAAGGATGTTTATTATAGCATTATGTGCCACGACAACAAAATAACTAAAAGAAAATTTAATGTACATCAATAGAGGAAATAGTTTAAGTGTCATCTAAGAACATGGATATGTAGAGTTTTTGTTTGGCAAGATAAAAAGAATTCTGGAGATAGCAGTGATGGTTGCACAATGATAAGAAAGTACATAGTACCACATAACTGTACGTGTAAAAGTTGTTAAGATGGTAAGTCGTATGTGCATTTTACTATCATTTTAAAAATTAAAACAACACATAAAACTTACATTTTAAAAATTATAATCATTTTATTTCTTCTTCTAGGTGAAGTGAAAAGACTGTAACCCAAAATTTTAACCAGCATGTGGTGAGGGTATATTTTCTCTATATGAAACATATGTTCAATTAATAGGGAAGGAGGAATAAATTTGACTGAGTCTCACTTCCAAATGTGTGATATTCCCATTCTATTTCAATATATCATAACAGAAAATGCCTTGATTCTGCATCATATATACTACACAAAGTGTAAATAGACTGGATTGTGAATATATAGCAATTGCATATAAAAGGCTGACAATTAAGATCACTAACTTGCCACCATGTACTTATGTTGGATTTCTATTTAACTTGTGTGAAGGTCTATTGCCCTATTTTATCACTTGAGCCACTGTGGAAGCCCGGCTTTGTCCTTTAGTTTCCAGGTGTCTTTGTTTCCTTTGTGGTTCATTGTGTTATCTGAATTAAGTATTGCTTTGAGTATTTCCTGCAGACCTCAAGCATAATGCAGTGGCAAATTTCCTCAATGTTTGCTTGTCTGTGAAATATTTAATTTCTCCATTGAATATAAAAATTAATTTTGTAGGTTACTAAAATCCTTTACTGGAAGTTGTTTTGTTTGAGAATATTGAAGGTGAGACCCCACTCCTTTCTGGTTTGTAAATATTCAGATGAGATGTCACCCTGTTGAGTTTGCCCTTGCAGATCAGATTCTGTTTACATGTGTTTGCTTGCACAATTTTCTCTTTAATTTTGATGTTGGCTAGGTTTATTACTATGTGTCTTAGAGATGCTCTGTTTGAATTGAGTAGATCTATGGTTTGATATCTATATAGCAGTGAGAAATTTGAATCCTTGAGATGCTTGGTAAGTTCTCAGTTTTTATATTATAAAGTGGAGCTTCCATGCCATTGGGATTCTCTTTTTCTCTTGCATGGATACCTATTATTCATATGTTTTTATGCTTAATGTACTCCAGTAATTCTTTAGGAGAATTTTTTTGTTATGCTTTTACTCTTTTTTTCCCTGCCTCTTGAAATGACTGAGTAACTTTGTAAGTCTTGTCTTCAAGACTAAGATTCTTAGGCTATAATTAGGTTACAGCTTTTATATGAAAGCTATAAATTAGTTTCATAACAGGGCTGTGTACATTGGATACTTTTTATTCCTTTTTTGTGATACTTTGCTAAGAAGAACATTTTCCAGCTCCATCTATGTAAACATAAAGGTGGTAAAGTCTCCATCTTTCTTTATGGCTACACAGTATGCCATGGTGTACATATACCACAGTTTATTGATCCATTTGTGGATCGATGGACACTTGGGCTTCTTCCATGACCTGGCAACTATGAATTGGGCCTTACAAGGGTACAAGTGAATCTTTCTAAAAGTGGAATATAAACGTCTTAACATAATAACTAAGAAAATGACATAAAGGCTATGTTAACCAGTTTGATGAAAATATTTTAAATTGTGTATGAAAACACCACACTGTACCCCATGATTGCATTAATGTACACAGCTACCATTTAATTTTTAAAAAAAGGCTAAAATTCTTCTCCATAATTTAATCTCTTTTTGAAACTTTCTGTTTTCAACACCGTGAATGACTCCTTCATTTCTTTAAACTCTGTAATATCTTTTCTAATTTTGTCCAGATCCTTAGAGTCTTTGTCTTGCCTTTTGTTAAATTTTTGGGTCAATTTTTGAATTTCTTTTTGTTAGTTTTCTAATTTTTCTTCAATTCCCTAGATCATTTTTTGCTATCAAGACCCTGAGAGGTTTTTATAACATTTCCTCCATTTCATTATAGGTGAGATAGTCTATGGTGGCTATCCTACAGGGTCTTCCACAGCCAGTATCCTGCTTTTTCCTCTTCTGGTCTGAATTTCTTGTAAGTTCTGCCACTTTTACCTCAGAATTTTATGCATTCTATGAGTGCTTGTTTGTTAGTGTTATCTTTTCATCTAAGGGTTTTTCTTGTTCATGAAATGAGCTGGCAGTTGATGTCTCTGGCCAACTATCTTCCATATCATCTTTGGCAATTCACAAATGAATTAAACATGTTTCTAAGGGGAAAGAAAGCATTGCTAATGAAAAGAGGTCAGGGTGACCAATAATAAGCCAAAATGGTTAAAAACATCACAAAATTGTGTGTCAAAATCATTGAATAACAGGAAATAGTGTAGAAGACTACATAAACATTGATAGAGAAAGATTTAGGAAAATCTTAACTGAAATATTGGCCAAAAATTCATTGCTCTTGCATCATGGCAATCCACCAGCTAACATAGCACTGTGCTTTGGACTTTTTTTTCCCAAGATGACAATCAAGGAGTTTAAATACAACCTCACCTTTTTCTTTCTTTCTTTCTTTCTTTTTTTTTTTTTTTAATATGGAACGTTTCACGAATTTGCATGTCATCCTTGTGCAGGGCCATGCAAATCTTCTCTGTATTGTTCCAATATTAGTATATGTGCTGCCAAAGCGAGCACCCTTTTCTTTTCTTTTTCTATTCTTTTCTCCCCTCCTCCTCCTCCTTCTTCTTCTTCTTCTTCTTCTTCTTCTTCTTCTTCTTCTTCTTCTTCTTCTTCTTCTTCTTCTGTTTTAACAAAATAGTGTCCTTTTGAGAATAGTATAAACAACTTTCGGAGAGTTAATACTGAGAATGGGGGGGGCTCGGCATCTGTGGCTCAAGTGGCTAAGGCACCAGCCACATACGCCTGAGCTGGTGGGTTCAAATCCAGCCCAGACCCTCCAAACAACAATGACAGCTGTAACCAAAAAGTAGCCAGACATTTTTGTGGGCGCCTGTGGTCCCAGCTGCTTGGAAGGCAGAGGCAGGAGAATTGCTTGAGCCCAGGAGTTGGAGGTTGCTGTGAGCTGTGATGCCACAGCACTCTACCCAGGGCAACAGCTTGAGGATTTGTCTTGAGGGGAAAAAGAAAAAAATACTGAGAATGGGTCTCCTGCACACTAAAAGGGGTCCACCTTCAGCTTCTGGCTATAAAGGAATTTTTAAAAAATGCTATGGCCTTACAGTCTATCTGAAAAGTTGTCTCCTCTCACAACCTACCACTGTGAAATATTTCTGTCTAGTATATTTATCTACTGTCCGTGGTAAAATTAAGAGTCTTACTGTGGGCCATATTGATATTATATAGATGAGATAAAAATGCATTACATTTTGTTTAAATCCTTGATGATGCACATCTTTGTGTCACTTTCTTTTTTATCATAAATGTAAGTTTATTTCCATACAGTTTTAGTCTTTGTTTCAATTTCAGATTAATATGATGTTACATAAGAGTAGGTTACATTGCTTGCATTTGTAGGGTAAAGTCCAAGTTGCAATTGAGTTCTTCACATAGGTAGTGTCCCATAAAACCCTACATTGTACCTTCAAGTGGAAACTTACCAAGCCCCTCTCCTCTACCCCCTTTTTGAATTAATTGTGTTTTTCACTAGTGTGGGCCTTTAATTGTTGATCTACTGTTTTCAGATTAGTACTGAGTACGTGGGATGATTGCTTTACCATTTTTGAGATAATTTACTTAGGAAAATATTCTCTAAACCCATCCAGGTAAACACAAAAGATGTGAAGTCTCCATCTTTTGTATGGCTGAATAGAGTTACATAGTATACATATACCAAAGTTAGTTAATCTATTTATGTGTTGATGGGAAATTGTGTTGTTTCTACATATTTGCAATTGTGAACTGAGCTGCTATAATTTTCTTTTAGTTTTCTGCTTTTATTTACATACAATATCTGTACATATTTATGAGGTACATGTGACATTTTATTATAGGCATAGGATGTGTAATGATCAAGTCAGGACATTTAGGAAATACATTGCTACAAGCATTTATCATTTCTATACATTGAGAACATTTCAAGCCCTCAGTTCTAGCAATTTTGAAGGTACAATACACTCTTGTTAAATAGTCACCCTACTCTGCTATGAAACATTAGAATTTATGAAAGAAGACTTTCCAGACATGCCAAGAGATTCTGAAATTCAGATAGCAGATAGTTTCAGAATCCCAGCACAACTCAACCCAGAGAAGACATTCCCCAATGCACATCATAATTAGCTTAACTAAAGTTAATATGAAAGAGAAAATTCTGGAAGCTGTTAGACGCTAGAAAACCATAACCTACAAGGGGAAGAGTATTAGAATGACTACAGATATCTCTGCTGAAACCTTTCAGGCTAGAAGAGGGTGGTCATATAATTTTAATCTCCTGAAACAAAATAACTTTCAACCCACGAACCTGTATCCAGCTAACGTAAGTTTCATCTATGATGGAGAAATTAAATACTTTAACAACATTCAGATGTTGAGGAAATTTGCCATAACTAAAACAGCTCTGCAGAAAATTCTCAAACCTATCCTCCATAAAGACCAGTGCAATCCTCCACCACAAAAGTAAACTCACTCAGAATTTTTGATCCAATTTCAACTGCCACAGTGACAAAGGATCAAAAATGTCTACTGGACTTTTGAGCAACTCGATGCCTAATGTTTCACCAGGCTTATCAATAATTTCAATCAATGTGAATGGCTTAAATTGTCCTCTAAAGAGGCACAGATTGGCTGATTGGATACAGAAACTCAGACCTGACACCAGCTCTATTCAAAAATCACATCTTACTTTAAAAGATAAACATAGATTCAGGGTGAAGGGATGGTCATTTATATTCCAGGGAAATGGAAAACAGAAAAAATTAGTTGTTAAAATTTTACTCACAGATACATTAGGGTTTAAACCAACAAAAGTAAGCAAGGATAAGGATGGCCATTTTATATTTGTTAAGGGTGATACTCAATAGGATGATATCTCAATTATCAATATCTATGCACCCAACCAGAATGCACCTCAATTTACAAGAGATACTCTAACAGGCATGAGCAACTTGATCTCTTCCAGTTACATCATAGTTGGAGATTTTAACACTCTTTTGACAGTGTTGGATAGATCCTCCAGTAAGAAACTTAGCAAAGAAATTTTAGATTTAAATTTAACTATAGAACTTTTGGACCTAATAGACATCTACAGAACATTTCACCCTAACAAAACTGCATACACATTTTACTCTTCAGTCCATGGAACATACTCCAAAATCAATCACATCTTAGGCCATAAGTCTTACCTAAGTAAATTTAAAAGAATAGAAATTATTCCATGCATCTTCTCAGATCATCATGGAATAAAAGTTGAACTCAGTAACAACAGGAATCCGCAGTCTCATACAAAAACATGGAAGCTAAATAACCT
Organism: Otolemur garnettii; assembly: GCF_000181295.1. Lineage (NCBI taxonomy): Eukaryota > Metazoa > Chordata > Mammalia > Primates > Galagidae > Otolemur > Otolemur garnettii. Next base: position 2,727,764 of record NW_003852581.1, read on the forward strand.
TATTCTGAATGATAGATGGGTCAGAGACAAGATCAAGAAGGAAATTACCAAATTTTTAAAACAAAATGATAATGAAGACATGAGTTATCAGAACCTCTGGGATATTGCCTAGGCAGTCCTAAGAGGGAAATTTATTGCACTGTAAGTCTTCCTCAAGAGAACGGAAAGAGAGGAAGTCAACTACTTAATGGGACATCTTGAACAACTGGAAATGGAAGAACATTCCAATCCCAAACCCAGCAGATGAAAAGAAATCACAAAAATTAGAGCAGAATTAAATGAAATTGAAAAAAAAAAAGAATTATTCAACAGATCAATAAATCATAAAGTTGTTTTTTTGAAAAGGTCAATAAAATAGATAAACCTTTGGCTAACCTAACCAGGAAAAACAGAGTAAAATCTCTAATTTCATTAATCAGAAATGGTGATGATGAAATAACAACAGACTCCTCAGAAATTCAAGAAATCATTAATTAATATTACAAAAAAACTTTATTCTCAGAAGTATGAAAATCTGAAGGAAATTGACCAAAACTTTGAAGCACGCCACCTCCCAAGACATAACCAGAATCAAGTGGAAAAGTTGAACAGACTTATATCAAGTTCTGAACTGGCATCAACTATACAAAATCTCCCTAAAAAGAATAGCTCAGGGCCAGATGGCTTCACATGAGAATTCTACTAACCTTTAAAGAGGAACTAGTACCTATATTACTCAATCTTTTCCAAAATATAGAAAAAGGAATAATACTCCACACATTCTATGAAGCAAATATCTCCTTGATCTCGAAACCAAGAAAAGACCCAACAAGAAAAAAAAAAATTATAGACCAGTATCACTAATGAATATTGATGCAAAAATATTCAACAAGATCCTAATGAACAGAATACAACAACACATCAAACAAATTATACACCATGACCAAGTGGGTTTTATCCCAGGATCTCAAGGATGGTTCAACATATGTAAATTTATAAATATAATTCATCACATAAACAAATTAAAAAACAAAGACCATATGATTCTTTCAATTGAGGTAGAAAAAGCTTTTGATAATATCCAGCATACCTTCATTATCAGAACATGTTAAAAAAATTGGGATAGAAGGGACATTTCTTAAGCTGATAGAGACCATCTATAGCAAACCCACAGCCAATATTGTAATCAATGAAGGTAAATTGAAATCATTTCCACCCAGATCAGGAACCAGGCAAGGTTGCCCATTGTCTGCATTGCTCTTTAACATTGTAATGGAAGTTTTAGCCATCAAAATTAGGGAAGAAAAGGTGATTAAGGGCATCCATATAGGGTCAGAAGAGATCAAACTTTCACTTTTCACAGATGATATGATTGTATATCTGGAAAACACCAGGGATTCAAATATAAAACTCTTAGAAGTTATCAAAGAATACAGTAGAGTCTCAGGT
>NW_003852581.1:2730006-2863378 GCF_000181295.1 Otolemur garnettii
TGATCAAACTAAAAATCTTCTGCACAGCCAAGAACACAGTAAGTAAAGCAAGCAGACAGCCCTCAGAATGGGAGAAGATATTTGCAGGTTATGTCTCTGACAAAGGTTTAATAACAAGAATCCATAGAGAACTCAAATATATTAGCAAGAAAAAAACAAATGATCCCATCTCAGGGTGGGCAAAAGACTTGAAGAGGAATTTTTCTAAAGAAGATAGGCGTATGGCCTATAGATGTATGAAAAAATGCTCACCATCCTTAATCATCAGAGAAAAGCAAATCAAAACTACTTTGAGATATCACCTAACTCCAGTAAGACTAGCCCATATCACAAAGTCCCCAAACCAGAGATGCTGGCATGGATGTGGAAAAAAGGGAACACTTCTGCACTGCTGGTGGAAATGCAAATTAATACGTTCTAATGGAAAGACATCTGGAGAACACTTAGAGAACTAAAAATAGACCTGCCATTTGATCTGTAACTCTTTTATTAGGTATATATCCAGAAGAACAAAAACCACATTACAACAAAGATATTTGTATCAGAATGTTTATTGAAGCCCAATTCCTAATTGCCATGTCATGGAAGAAGCCCAAGTGTCCATCGATCCAAGAATGGATCAATAAACCGTGGTATATGTACAACATGGAATACTATGCAGCCATAAAGAAAGCTGGAGAATTTACCTCCTTCATGTTCACATGGATGGAACTGGAAAATGTTATCCTTGGCAAAGTATCACAAGAATGGAATAAAAAGTACCCAGTGTACACAGCCTCATTATGAAACTAATTTATAGCTTTCATATAAAAGCTATAACCTAATTATAGGCTAAGAACATGGGGGGGAGGGGTAAGGGAGGGGCTGGGGTAGATGGGTTGAGGGAGGGTGATTGGAGGGATCACCTCTATGGTTTATCTTACAAGGATACAAGTGAATCTTTCCAAAAGTAGAATATAAACGTCTTAACACAATAACTAAGAAAATGACATAAAGTCTGTGTTATCCAGTTTAATGAAAATATTTCAAATTGTATATGAAAACACCACACTGTACCCTATTATTGCATTAATGTACACATATATTATTTAATAAAAAATAAACATTAGAATTTATTCTATTTAACTGTATGATTTTATCCTAAACCAACCCATTTTTGTCCCTACCCTCCACCTATACCCACATCCTACCTAGCCTCTATAACTACCATACTTCTCTCTAATGAAATCAACATTTTTAGCTCCTACATGAGTGAATGTGTTAACATTTTTTTTAATAATCACCTTCTTTGTCTCTTTTTATAGTGTTTGTCTTGAAATTGATTTTATCTGATATAAGTATAGCTACTTCTGCTCATTTTGTTTTCTGTTTGCATGGATTATGTTTTTCCACCCCTATACTTTTACTTTCTTTTTTATTTTCTTTTTTTATTGATGAGGATTCATTGAGGGTACAAGAAACCAGATTACACTGATTATATTTGTTAGGTAAAGTCCCTCTTACAATTGTGTCTTCCCTCAAAAGTGTGGCACACACCAAGAACACACCCCCCTCCCTCTTTCTCAAATGTTTTAAGATTTTTATATTTCTGGTAGTTAGAAGATTTTCCCTCAATCTGCCTCCTGGTACCATACACTTAATGATTACTTTAGGTGGAGGACAGATAGCATATGTTTTTATTAATAAAACTAGTGACCTTGCAACCAGACTCCAGGTGAGTCAGCACAGTGTGCCAGAGAATTGCTGGAAACCAACTCTCACACTGGGAAAGCTGCAATTAGCTTAGCTCTATGTTGAACTGAGAGGCACATGAATGCATTTTAGAAATACAAACTAAATACAGTAGAACCTCTGTAAGTTAAGAACCCAAGTGACTATAACAAACTAGTCAACATACAGAGGTAGTCAACATAAGTAACTAGGCCTACCGTATTGATAAGTACATGTGGTACATGTCTCGTCTATGAATATTAAGTCAAATTAAGGAGGTGATCAACATAAGGAGGTGGTCAACTTTAGGGGTTCTAATGTTTACACCAATGATAAGATTCCAAATATCCTCTAGTGATTCAATTGCCAAAACTTCTCTGGACAAATACGTGGGTGCTGGGGGCAGGGCTGGGAACAAACAAGTTCTCTTATGAGTGCTAAGCCTTTCTCAGTCCAGTAAGAAGCTGGACACTAGCTAGGAGTAGGGATAGGGGAGGAGGTTTTAGAACTTTAAGGAGATATTAAGGAATAAAACAGTCATCTGGGAGTTTGCTACTCAAGGGCCAGCAGTGTCAGCATCACCTATAAACTTATTAAAGAAAGGTACTATTGCTCCATAGCAGCATCAGGAACTTAATTTATCAATATACTCAGTTCTTCATAGTACAGTAAAACTTGAAATATACTTTAGGGAGAGTGAATATACTAGGGAAGATGGGTTTTTCTCCAGTCAACTTCAGTAGCCCAACACTACTATCGAGCAGGTCAAAACCTGGATGTTACTAGGGTTGTAATTGTTTTAAGGAAATAAATTTGAATGAGAATGAATCAAGAGAGTTGTGAATATATGTAAATAAATACATACATAGATAGATAGATACTGGGCATACACATCCATGTATGTGTGTACCTATGTTTTACTAATGGTGTACCTGATACAAAAAGTATAAAGACACGTGCTGGGCAGCACCTGTGGCTCAGTGAGTAGGATGCCGGCCCCATATAATGAGGGTGGCAGATCTAAACCCAGCCCCTGCCAAACTGCAACAAAAGAAAAATAGCCAGGTGTTGGGGTGGGCGCATATAGTCCTAGCTACTCAGGAGGCAGAGGCAAGAGAATCTCTTAAGCCCAAGAGCTGAAGGTTGCTATGAGCTGTGATGCCATGGCACTCTACCCAGGGTGACAAAGTGAGACTCTGTCTCTAAAAAAAAAAAAAAAAAAGAAAAGTAGAAAGACATCTGCTTTACATCATATTATTTGAAGTCTCACTTTCCCCAGAGAAGTTTGTTTTTGTACGAGTTTCCTGAAAGTCAATGTATTTCCCAGATGCACAGGAATTCATTTTTGTCTTTGATCTGAGGAGTTTGGGTTAATTGAGACTAAGGGACTTCCCGGTGTTCTCTGAAATCACATCTAAATTTAACAGGATCTATCATTGAGGTACTATTTTAGGGTGACCAGACGTCCTGCTTTTGGCGGAACAGTCTCACTTTTTAACAATTTGTCCCGCTTTTAAAAAAGTCCCAATTATTGGAAAGAATGCATGAACGGGCAGGAGAACAGGAAGGGAGTATACGGTTTTCGGCTGCCATGTGGCTATTTCGCCAGAATATGAGTTTTATATTATTTTTGTTAATTTTATAATGTTAAACTGTAATAATAACAAATAATTGTTGAGAAGGGATTATCAAGAACTGCTTATCAAAGTTTGCATTGTTGTCAGGCTCCGCCCTCCCCCCCCTTCCCTGCCACGTTGTCTCACTTTACCAATGTTAAAATCTGGTCACCCTATACTATTTTGATATTTGCTCGGAATCCTTTTAGACTAGTTTTAAAGCTGGAAATTTCAAGCATGAATGCTGATAATGTAAAAGGTTTTGTCTCCACATTTAGGGCCCATCAGTATGAAGAAATGTGATAGAGGGAGGTACTTGTGGCTCAAAGGCGTAGGGCGCTAGGCTGATATACTGGAGGTGGGTGTGTTCAAACCCAGCCCTGCCCAAAACTGTCAGTGTCAGCCTAGCGACCCACACTGCCCACTGCACTTCTCTTATCTATTCATATCTGTAGTTCCAGATACTGGGGAGGCTGAGGCAAGATGATTCCTCAAGTCCAAGATTCAAGGTTGCTGTGACCTATGATGCCGCAGCACCCTACCAAGGGCGACAGAGCGAGACCTGATTTCTTCCTTGGGCTCTTCTATGATTCTCTATAGCTCCTTGATTTCCATGTTGTGTAAAGAAATCACGATCTGGGCAGGACTATAAGGTTGGTTCACAGGGGAGTCCTGGCACAATCTTTGGCAGTAATGTTGGGTTAACAAATATTCATCATGGGCACCTGTGGCTCAGTGGGTAGGGTGCTGGCCCCATATACTGATGGTGGCAGGTTCAAACCCGGTCACAGTCAAACAAGGCTGCACTGCTGCCACTGACGGCCTTCAATCTTGTCTTGTGCTCTCTGCTCCTGGGTGGCTGTTGTCTTTCGTGGACTACCAGATCACTGCTCCTTCACATGAAGAAGCAAATTCATAGCAACATCTGTAAGAGCACAACACTGCATGCCCAAATCTGAGCTGTTATAAATATTTTAATGCAATTGTCTTTATGGTAAAATAATATTTTTATCCTTCTGGGTAGATATCTAGTAATGAAATCATGTTAAATAGCTCTTTGGGGATTCTTCATACTTCTTTCCAACAAGGCTATATTAGTTTGCAATACCACCAACTGTGCGTAAGTGTACACCTCTCTCTGCATCACTGACAGCATCTCCAGCTTTGGAACTTTGTGATGTGGGCTATTCTCACTGGCAGGAGGTAATATCTCAAAGTGGTTTTGATTTGCATTTCTCTGATAATTAAGGATGATGAACATTATTTCATGTGTTTGTTGGCCTTTCATCTCTTCGCTTGGGAAGAGAATCTGATCATGTCTGTTGTCCAATGATTAATGGGGTTATTTGCTCTTTACTTGTTGATTTGTTTGAATTCTTTCTGAATTCTAGTTACTAGCCTTTTGTCAGGTTTACAACATGTTAATCTCTTCTCCCAATATGATAACTGTATATTTTCTTTGTAGATTATGTCCTTTTCTGTGTAGAAGCTTTTTAACTTCACCAGGTCCAATTAATTTATTTTTGTTGTTACTACAGTTTCCAATGAGGTCTTCTTCACAAATTATTTTGCAATGTTATTGTTGTAAAGAGTTTTTGCCACACTTTCTTCTAGAATTTTATTGTTTCATGTTTTAGATTTAAATATTTTATCTAGTTTGAGTCAATGTTTGTAAGTGGTGAGTGATATGTGCATAGTTTCAGTGGTCTACCTGCACCTAACCAGTTCTCTAAGCACAATTTATTAAATAGGAATTGTTTTTCCTACTGTATGCTTTGGTTTGATTTATTGAAGATCTGATGATAATATGAGGCTGGTTTCATCTGTAGGTTCCAAATCCTATTTCATAGATCTATGCCTCTATATAAGGCTGTGCTGTTTTGATTACCATAATTTTATAGTGTAATCTGAATTCTGGTAAGGTGATGCATCCTGATTTCTTCTTATTTCAAATAATTCCACTGGCTATTCAGTATTTTTTCTAATTCTGTACAAAACATAGAATTATTTTTTCAAAATCTTCAAATAATATATTAACATCTTATTTTTCATATTAATAGAAGGGTACATATAATTAGGTTACATTGTTTACATTTGTTAGATAAAGTCCCAGTTGTAGTTGAGCCCTTCACCCAGGCAATGTGCCATATACTCCTATATTGTGCCCAATTAGGGTGAGAGCTTACCAAACCCCTTCTCTTCTTTCCCTTACCCCCTTCTTGAATTTAATTTTGTTTTTCTTTTGTGTAGGTGTGTAATTGTTCATCTACCAATTTCATAAAGACATTGATATTTTGATGGGGATTACATTGAATCTGTACATTGCTTTGAGTGGTACAGACATTTTAACAATATTGTTTCTTTCCAGCCATGGCCATGAGATGTTCTTCTTTTTGTTTCCATCTTCTGTATTTCTGTTCTTGGGGTTTCATAGTTCTATCTTTAGAGATTCTTTACATCCTTTGTTAAGTATTTTCCAAAGTATTCATTTTCTTTGAAGCCACTGTAAAGGGTATTGTGTCTTTGATTTGAATCTTAGCTTGAGTATTGTTCTATATTAAGGCTACTGATTTGTGAACACTGATTTATATCCTGAGACATTACTATATTTCTTGCTCACATCCAGTAGTCTCATGGATGAGTCCTTTGGATTGTGTGAGTATATGATCATACCATCAGCAAAGAGCAAAGGTTAGACCTCCTCTGTCTCCATTTGGATGCATTTGATATCATTCTCTCTTCTGATTGCATTAACTAGGACTTCCACTTCAATGTTGAATAGTAGTGGTGATAGCGGGCACCCTTGCCTGATTTCAGTTCTAAGTGGAAATGTTTTCAGTTTTTCTCTGTTAAGTATAATATTGATTATGGGGTTTGTGATAGGAGACTTCTATTAGTTTCAGAAATGTTCCATCTATATCTATTTTCTTACAGGAAGAATGACTCAATTCAGTATCCTGGGCACATTGTAATTAATTTGGCTGTTAGGGAGTTTTTAGACAGTAAACAAATAACTGATCTGGCCCCCGATGATTATTTTCTTTATAGAAATATAAAAGAGGCTTGACGCCTGTGGCTCAAGCGGCTAAGGCGCCAGACACATACACAGAAGGTGGCGGGTTTGAATCCCCAGCCCGGGCCCACCAAATAACAAGGATGACTGCAACCAAAAAATGGCCAGGCGTTGTGGCGGGCGCCTGTAGTCCCAGGTACTTGGGAGGCTGAGGCAGGAGACTCACTTGAGCCCAAGAGTTGGAGGTTGCTGTGAGCGTGATGCCATGGCACTCTACCCAGGGGGATAGCTTGAGGCTCCGTCTCAAAAAAAAAAAAAAAAGAAAGAAATATAAAAGAAATATTGAAACAATGACATTTTGATGGCATTCAGAACATCTAGGGTAATACAATGAGAGCTCTAATGCTTATTGTATGAAAAGAGTTCCAAAATTTTATCTGAAGGGTAGACTACACACTGGCATGTGTGCATAACTTCCTGAGGGGAGTACTAAAAGGTGACCACAGTAATTTTAGAAATTAGATGTGTAACACTTTTTCAAGGATGAAATCATGAACTTAATTGTCAGACATAAATTCACATGTAGTTTTCTATGGATTTATTTTAAACTAATAGGACCCAATTAATAGAGTATCCTAAGATGTACTAATTAATTTTATTGTGATCACAATTACACAATATATGCACATATCAAATTCTCATGTTGTAAAACTTGAATAAATACGGTCAAATTAATATTTTAAGATAAAAAGCATACAAGATTAATCCCAAATATGTTTAGTTTATGTTATTTTTTACATCATATTAGAATATATTAACATGTTTATCCATCTCCATATCTCAAAAATTTAAACATATATATGGAATTGTGAGCAAAAATCTTACTGTTTATAATTTTAGAATATGAGGGGTTACATGTGTTTTGTTTATATACTTTGTTTTTGATCATATTGAAGCAGAGTTATAAGTGCACCTTTCACTCAGAAAGTGTGCATTATATCCAATAGGTGGTAATTTATTGATATCCTCTGTCCAATATCCCCAGTTTGATTTTCATTGAGATTTACTCTCTTATGTGCACTTAAGTATTGAACATTTAGTTCCAATTCAGTGTGGACTACATGAGTCTATTTCTCTATTTTTTAATTTTTAAAATTTCTTTTGTTTCACATTAATATGATATAAATGATTAGGTTACAATGCTTGCATTCCTAAGGAAAAGTTGAAGTTGCTATTGAGCCCCTCATCTGGAGGTGTGCTGTATACACTTACATTGTGCACATTAGTGATAGTTTACCAGTCTCCCTCTCTCTTCCCCTTTCCACTTTCCTGCCTTCCCCCATCCCCCACTTCAATATGCTTGTGTTTTCCTCTCCTGTGAACATGGATCTGTTTATCTGTTGATTTGATGTTAATATTGATTACATTAAATACTACTTGCTTTTCTATTCCTGTGCTACTGTACTTAGAAGAATGTGCTTCAACTTCATCAAGGTAAATACAAAATATGTAAATATGTAAACTATTCATCTTTTCTTAAGGATGAATAGGATTTCATGGTATACATATACCACAGTTTATTAATCCATTCATGGATTGATAGGCACTTGGGTTGCTTCCATGTCTTGGAAATTGTGAATTGAGCTGCCATAGGCATTCTAATGCAAAAGTTTTTGTGATAAAATGATTTATTTTTACCTTCTAGGTAAATACCTAGTAATTGGATTGGAAGATTAAATGGAAGGCCTAAATTTAGCTCTTTGAGGATTATTGATACTTCTTTCCTAAGATGCTGTGTTAGTTTGCAATCCCACCAGCAGTGTAAAAGTGGTCCCTTTCTCCACATCCATGCTAGCATTTGCAGTTTAGAAAATCTGTGATGTGGGCTATTTTATCTGGGGTTAGAAGATATTAGAATAGTTTTTACTTACATTTTTCTGATGATTAGGGATGGTGAGCATATTTTCATGTGTTTGTTGGCCATTTATCTCTCATCTTTAGAAAAATTTCTTTCAATGTCTCTTGCCACTTATAAATGAGATTGTTTGGTCCTTTCTTATTGATTAATTTAAGTTTAGTACTTTGTCAGATTCATAGCATATACATATTTTCTCCCATTCTGAAAGTGGGATGTTTGCTATAATTATTGTTCCCTTCGATGTGCAAAAGTATTTTAGCTTGGTCACACCCCATTCATTTATTTTTGGCATTGCTACAATTGCCAAGGGTGTCTTCTTCATAAATTATTTTCAGGTCAATAGGGACAAGAATTAATCTCATTTTCTTCTAGGATTTTTATCATTTTCGTGTCTTAAATTTAAATATTTTATTCAGCAATATTCAATTTGTGCCAGTGTCCTGAGAGTAATGAATCAAGTTTCAGTCTTCTACATGTGATTAACCAGTTCTCCCATCACCATTTATTAAATAGGAACTTTTTCCCCAGGGTATTTTTTGCTTGGTTTACCAAAGATCAGATTGTGATACGTGACTGGATTCATCTCTAAGTTTTCTGTTACATTTCATAGATCTATATATGTTGTTACTCTTGTGCCATTATTATGCTCCTTCGATCACTATAGCCTTATAGTATAAGGTGAAGTCTGGTAACATGATGCTTCCAGATTTGATTTTATTTCTGAAAATTATATTGACTTTTTAGGTTAATTTCTGGTATTATATATATTGTAGTACTATTTTTTCAAATTCTTCATATTATGACATTAATGGTTTCATGAAGATGGCATTAAATCTGTAGATTGCTTTGGGTAATATGAACATTTTAAAAAATATTGATTCTTCCCAGACACAGCATGGTATTGAAGGAGCTATGGAAATTTTACCACAAAACATAATTCCTTGGTATAAAGAATATTTTAAATTAAAAAGGCCATTTTTGATCTGAAAGCACTGGCCTCTCCTCTATAAAACCTGAGTAACATGATTTAGAATCAGAAAAAGCTGCTGACTTCCTTACTACATATGAATAGCCCTGGTGCTAAGGTCATTTGAGACCTATCTCTCAGATTAATCTACAATTCAACCTATTTCCACCCAACTACACATCCTCCCTAGCAACCACTTGCTCCAAATATACTTTCCACATTCTTCCCCTCCCTTCTAAAAGACATGTTTAAAAGTCACTGATCATCACTGAAACTTTAGAAAATCATTCTTGTGGTTCCCCCCATGCACGTGGTATTTAGAAATAAAACTTTCTCTTATTAATCTACTGAAAATGTTGAGTTGATCTTTTCAGTGAAACAACCAAAGGGGGAAAGGCAGGGTTTGCTGTAATCCCTATAGCATATTTTTCATTTCTTAACATCGTCTGCTGTTTATTTTCTCAGTCTTTCATAGTTCTCTTTATTGACATCCTTCAAATCCTTATTTAGGTATATTTCCTGGTATGTCAGTTTCTTTGAATTGACTATGAAAGGAATTGTGCCATTGATTTCATTCCCAGCTTTACTGTTATTGGCATATATGAAGGCTACTGATTTTTGGACATTAATTTTGTATCTGAACATATGACTTGATACCTTCCAGGAGCATTGTGGTTGAGACCCTGGGGATTTCCAAGTAGAATATGATTTGTAACAAGCAAGAGTTTGACCTCTTTTTTCCCCATCTGAATATTCTTGATATCCTCCTCTGTTCTGATTGCATTGGCTAGAACTTCCAGCACTATGTTGAATAGCAGCAGTAGTAGTGGGCATCCTTGTCTGGTTCCAGTTCTAAGTAGAAATGCTTTCAGTTGCAGTCTATTCAATAGGATATTGTCATGGATTTGTTGTAGGTCACCTATACCAATTTAAGAAGTGTCCATCTAGACCCATTTTCTTAAATGTTTTTGTCAAAAAAAAAGAATGCTAAATTTTTGTTGAATGTTTTTCTGCATATATCTAGAGGATGATATGGCCTTTATTTTTGCATCTATTTATGTGGTGAATTACATTTATGAATTTATATATGTTGAATCAACCTTGTATCTTTGGGATAAAGTCCACCTGATTATGATGTCTAATTTTTTTTAATGTGTAGCTGTATTTTGTTTGCTAAGTTCTTATTGAAGATATTTGTGTCAATATTAATTAATGATATCAGTCTGTAGTTTTCCTTTTTTGGGGGAGTCCTTTCCTGGTTTTGATAACAGGGTAATATTTGCTTCATAGAATGTATTTGGAAGGATTCCTTCCTTCTCCATGTATTGGAGTAGGTTCTGAAATACAAATAACAGCTCTTCTTTGAGGGTGTTTTAGAATTCTGGTGTAAAACCATTCAGTGGAGAAGTTTTCTTTTTGGAAAGGCTATTAACAATTGTTGCAATTTCACTGCTTGATATTGGTCTATTCAAAGTTTCTAATTCTTTCTGGTTGAGTTTAGGAAGATGATATCATTTCAGGTAATGGTACATTTCTTCTATATTTTCAAATTTATGGGCATAGAAATTTTCATAGTAATAATTGATGATCTTTTGTATATCTGTTGTTATTTCTTCTCTTATGTTTCTGATTGAGGTTATTATAATTCTTACTTGCTTACTTCAGTTAATCTGGCCAAAGGTTTATAGATATATTTAATCTTATCAAAGAACAGAGTTCTTGTTTTATAGACCTTCTGAATGATTCTTGCGTTTTCAATTTCATTTAATTCTGCCCTACTTTTGGTTATTTATTTTCTTTGCTAGGTTTGGGATTGGATTGCTCTTCATTTTCCAGCCCCTTGAGATGGTCCATTTAGTTGTTGCCTTGTGTTCCTTCTGCTTTCTGGATGCAGGCATCTAATGCTATGAAATTCCCTGTAGGATTTCTTTTGAAATATCCCACCAATTTTCATAGCTTTTGGCTTCATTGTCATTTTGGTCAAGAAATATAATGATTTCCTTCTTTACCTCTTCCTTGTTCCAGCTGTCATTCATAATTAGATTGTTTTGTTTCAATGACTGCATATAGATATGATAATTTCTGTTGCAGTTGAGTTCTACTTTTATTTCTTGATGGTCTGAGAAGATACAAGGTACAGTTTGTTTTTTTTCTTCTTCTTCTTTTTTTTTTTCTAAGAGATGGAGTCTCACTTTGTCACACTCAGTAGAGTGCAACGGTGTCACTGCTCACAGCAACCTCCAGCTCTTAAGCTTAAGTGATTCTCTTGCCTCAGCCTCCTAAGTAGCTAGGACTACAGGCACCTGGCACAATGTCCAGCTATTTTCTTGTTGCAACTTGGCCGGGCCCAGGTTTGAACCCATAGTATATGGGACTGGTACCCTGCTCACTGAGCCACAGGTGCTGCCAAAAGTACAGTTTCTATTCTTTACAATTTGTTCAGGTTTTATTTGTGTCCTAAGATATAATCAACTTTGGTGCATAATCCATGTGCTGATGAGAAGAATGTATACTCAATTTTATTTGAATGAAATGTTCTGTATGTGTTTAAGTCCATTTGTTCTAAGGTCATTTTTAGTCCTTTGGGTTAGTTTTTTGTTTGTTTGTTTGTTTAGTTTCTTACAGGAGGATATGTCCAGTTCTGTCAGAGGTTTTTTGTTTGTTTGTTTGTTTGTTTGTTTGTTTTTTCCAGTTTTTGGCCAGGACTGGGTTTGAACCTGCCACCTTCAGCATATGGGACTGGCATGTTACTCCTTTGAGCCACAGGTGCCACCCAGAGGGGTTTTGAAATACCCAGATATTATGAAGTTGAAGGGTATCCAAATGTTCAGATCACTTAGGGTTCGTTTTATATATCTAGAAGCATTTTAGTTAGTTGGTTATGCAAATGTTCAGGATTGAAATCTCTCCTTTTGTATTGTTTCTTTGAACATTATATAGTGTCCAACTTTGTCTTTCCTTATTTTTGTTGATTTACATCCAATTGTGTCTGCAAATAAGATTGCAACCTCTGTTTTCTTTTGATTTCCATTTGCTTGAAATTTTGTTTTCCACTTCTTTACCCGGTTTATTTATTTATTTAGAGGTTAGGTGTGTTTTCTGAAAACAGCATATAGTTGATTTGTGATTTTTTTTCTTTTTCTTTTTTTTTTTCCTGGTCATTCAGCCTTTGCCTGTTCAGCAGGGAATTCAAGCTATTCGCATTTATTGAGAGAACTAAAAATATGATGTGTACTATCTGTCTTGTTTTGTAGAGGTCTTTTGATCCGTTTTTTTTTTTTTTTTTTTTTTTTACCTTGCACTATTATGCAATCTAGGTTTTGTCCTTTAATTTCTGGGTGTGTTTATTTTGCTGGTGGTCCATTGTGGTAGTCAGTATGATGACTGGGTCTGAGTACTTCCTGCAGAGCTGGTCTTATTGTTGCAAATTTCCTCAATGTTTGCATGTCAGTGAAATGTTTGATTTCACAATCAAAAATGAAACTTAGTTAAGCAGGATACAGAATCCAGGCCTGCAAATTGTTTTTCTTATGAAGATTAAAGACACATGACCACTCATTTTTGACTTGAAAAGTTTCAACTGAGAAGTCCACTGTCATCCTCATATTTTTCTGGTTGGAGATAAGAATTTTCTTACACTTGGCTGCTTGCAGAAGTTGCTTTTTCATTTTGGCTTTGGGCAGGTTAATTGCCATGTGTCTATCAGTTGTTTTGTTTGAATAGAATCATGCTATAGTTCTAGAACTATTTAGTATCTGGATTTGGGGGTCTCTTGCAATGCTTGGGAAATTTTCCAACAATAATGTTTTGAAGAAGAGCTTCTGTGCCCTTTGGAGTATCTTCTTCTCCTTTAGGAATCCCTATAATTTAAATGTTCAATCAGTAGGAGTAGTTACATAACTCTCTCAGGAAAAGCTTTGCTTTTATTCTTTTTTATTTTGTCTGCCTCTTTGAATGATTGTGTTGATTCAAAAGTCTTGTCTTAGATTTCTGTGATTCTTTCTTCTCCCTGTTCTACTATATTGTTGAGTCTCTCAACTGTTTTGAATCTTTTTGAATGCCTTTTCTAATTCCTTAATCACTGCTGTATCCTTCTAGGTCTATTCAGATCCTTTATGACTTTGCTTTTAGTTTCACTAAATTCTTGAGACAATTTTTGACTTCTTTTTACATTTCTTTTTCCATTTTCTCTTCAATTCCATTTGTGTTATTTGTCATTGATATTTCAAATTGCATTTCTGAGATTTCAGCAATTTCTCTAGGGATGGTACTTTTACTTTATCTCCCTTGAAATCTCTTGGTGGGGTTAATCTGCTCTGATTTTTCATTTTTCCAGTGTTCTTCTGCTGGTTCCTCCCCATATGAATTTTCAGTTTGTGTATTTATAATACTTTTTAAGTTGGAATTTTAGGTTACCCCTAAATAGTTATTTAGAGACAATGGGACCTATTTAACAACTAAAGGGACCTATTTAGCAACTAAAAACAGTGGGATAAGATCAAATTTGGAGACCTCAGAATAAGGAGCTCCACTCTTTCACCACTGACTATTCAAATGAAGTGGAGCTTAGGTCAGTGGTCCTTTCTAATCAGCCTCAGGAAGCACCCTCTTTGGATTGTAACATTAGATTCTTGCTTTCTCCGAGTTTGTTGGCATAATACTGGCTACCATGGACCTCCAGGTGAGGCTCTTAGGTTGGGGGCTTTTTCTGGTTAGCATTAATGTTTTCTATCTTGATATCAGCCTGCTCTCCCACCTAGTTTAAAAGAGCAATGATTTTGTGTTTGTATGTGTGTGGAATCCCTGCTGTAACAAATTTGAACTGCTACAGTCCGCCACTGATGGTGACTGGAAATGGGAAAGCTGCAGACCTCCCCAACTGGTCCTTCCACCCAACTCAAACACTCCATGTGCAAACAAATTCAATAAGCTGTCATTTTGCACCAATGTCCTGGCTGTGGACCCAATACAATATGGCCATCACCCCCATTTGGGGGAGGAGACCTGCCACCTACAGTCTGCCTCCCAGACATTCCTAGGGTGAGGTCACCTGAGAACAGGCCTGTCTTTCTCCAAGTTAGCAGGAGGGGAGCTAGGTGACAAGAGGCACAGATGTCACCAGGCAGAGCCAATCTGGAGGGCAGAGGAAACGTCACACATACAAGGAGGGTGACCCAGGAGGTACCATGACATGCCAAAGTATGTGAAGTTGAGCTACAATTTTCTCTCACAGTTGGAGGTCAGGCATTCAGGGTTTACCAGATCATACAGTGTAAAGGATCCTCAGAGGTCCCATCAGATATGCTGGGCCTACCTCTTCTCTTTTCTTGGCCATGTAGGAATCTGGTTGGTTATGGTGAGAAAGAAAGTGGCCTTTGAAATCCTTGCTTCTGTGGTCTGGGCTCCATCATCTTTCTGGTGCTTCAGAGGAGGGTAGACTAGAGGTAGACCCTCCAGACTGGGCAAGGCTAGCACTCTGCCTCACCCAGGTGGGAAGTTGGTGCTTGCAGGTAGAAGTCTATCAGAGAAACTGAAGAGAGAAGGGGGACAGGTTTTGGGCTCAAGGTGGCAGAAAGAAAATTAGTTCACCTTTCTGCCAGGCAGGATGTGGTCCTAGAGGTGGAAATTACTAGGTGCAAGAAAACTGGGACTTCATGGTTCTCTCCCATGCGGTGAAATGAAAGGTCCTCTGTTCTCTGCAGACATAAATCTCGTAGCAAACCCTCTGAGGGGGGTGTCTTTTCCCCTTTGCACCGGGCAACTTCAGCCTAGTGTCTCCAATACTTGTTCTTAATTCTCTTCTTTGCAATTTGTCTCATTGTAGATGTTGAACACTGTGATTTCTTCTCCTTATGTTCAGTCTCTCAAATTTAACTTCTCTTAGTTTTCTTCAGTCCAATTTTTCTCCTTCTGGATAGGAGCTTCTGGTGAAAGCTGCCTTTAGATGGCCATCTTGCACTCCTCTATGTTTCTCCAGTCTTGCAATTTTTCACTTAAAAGAATTTTTTCTAGTTTGATCCAGGTTTTCACAAAGGATACTAAATCACCATTTCTTTTTTCATGGCTGAATAGCTCTTCACATTATGCAAATACCACATTTTATTAATCCATTCCTGTATTGGTGGGCTCTTGAGTTGCTTCTGTGTCTTTGCAATTACACATTGTGGTGCTATAAACATTTGAGCCTTAATAGCTAATGTAACTTTATGTAATAAGAACAAGATGACTGGGGGCAATGGTGTACACCTGTTATCCCAGCACTCTGGGAAACTGAGGTGTGAGGATGACTTGACTTCAGGAATTGAGACCAGCCTGAGCAAAAATGAGATCCTGTTTCCATTAAAAACAGAGAATAAGTTAGCTGTATATGGTGCTATGTGCTTGTAAATCCAGTTACTTGGGAGGCTGAGGAAGTAACCCACAGCAAACCAACCTCAAACACCTGAGGTATGGTGTGAGCTAAGCTGACACCACAGAACTCCACCCTGGGCAACAGTGAGGCTCTGTCTCAAAAAAGAAAAGAAAAACAAAAAACAAGGCAGGATTTATCACTTTACTGGAGTTCAAGCTATTCTGCAAGGCCATAATAATCAAAAAAGCATGTTACTGGCACAAAAACAGACACATAGACCTGTGAAGTAGAACAGAGTCCCAGGGAGGAAATTATACTCATATTCCATCTAATTTTTGACAAGCAGATAAAAACATATGCTGGGAGAAAGAATATCTATTCAATACATGGTAATGAGAAAACTGGGCATCCACATGCAAAGACTGAAACAGGATTCACAACTCGTACCACTCAAAAAAATTAATTTGTGATGGATCTAAGACTTAATCCTAACACAGGAAACAATAACAATCCTGGAAGAAAATGTTGGAAAAACACATACATATCAGCCTAGGTAAAGAACTCATGAAGAAGGGTGGCATCTATGGCTCAAAGGAGTAGGGCATGGGCCCCATATGCCGAAATGCTGGAGGTAGCAGGTACAAACCCAGCGCCCGCAAAAAAAAAAAAAAAAAAAAGAATTCATGAAGAAGACCCCCAAAGCAATCATAGCAACGATAAAAATAAATAAATGGGACCTGATCAAAGTAAAAAGCTTCTGCACAGCCAAGGATATAATCAAAAGAGCAAATAGACAATGATAGTGAAAAACTGCAAAGAGATAAAGCAAATCATCAAGAAACAACCAAATAACCTCATTAAAAAGTGGGTAAAAAGCATAAATAGAAATTTTTCTAATGAAGATGCACTAATGGCCACCAAACTTGTGGGAAAAAAAAATGCTCAACATTTGTAATCATTAGAGGAAAGCAAATCAAAACCACAATGGGATATCACCTAACTCCTATGAAAATGGCTCATATTAAATAGTACCAAAACAACAGATGTTGGTATGAATGTGGAGAGAAGTAACTCTTATACACTGTTGTTAGAACTGCTAACTAGTATAAACTTTATGGAAAATTATATGGGGATACTGCAAAGAACTTAAAATAGAACTATGAATAAATCATGGTTCAATGCATAATTTTTTAATTGTTGTAAGAATATTTAACATAAGATAAATTGTTTTATACAATATGAATGGAAACCACAGTGAAATATATTCTTTTAACATATTTTAAAAAGAGAACAATATAACATTGTTAACTATGAGCACAATGTTGTACAGCAGATATCAAGAACCTATTCATTTTATGTAACTAAAACTTTATTTATTTATTTACCTTTTTTTGAGAGAGAGAGAGTTTTACTTTGTCTCCCTTGGTAGAGTGCCATGGCATCATAGCTCACAGAAACTTCAAACTCTTGGGCTTAAGAGATTCTCTTGCCTCAGCCTCCTGAGTAGCTGGGACTATGGTGCCCATCACAACACCCAGCTGTTTTTTATTTGTTTTTTTGTTTTTGAAATGGGGTCTTGCTCTTGCTCTGGCTTGTCTGGAACCTGTGAGCTCAGGGCAATCTATCTGCCTCAGCCTCCCAGAGTTCTGTGATACAGGCATGAGCCATGGAGCCCGGCTAAAACTTTATATTAGCTGAATTCTTCATACAGCCTACACTACTCTATATTACTGGAAGTCTGTTCCAAATAAATCATAGATCTGGAAAAAAAGATATTATTTGTCCTGTGATTGGTTTATTTCACTCATCATAATGTTCTTGCTCTTCATCTATGTTGCCACATATAGCACAATATACATTTTTTTTTTATTTTTTAAGGCTGAATAATAATCCACTGTATGTATATACCATAATTTCTTTTTTATTATTATTATTTTACATATACATGTGATTATTAGGTTTTCACTTTTTGCCTTCACAGAATTAAAAAGGCTTAAAATTTAACAACAATAGCATAATTTCTTCATGCATTCATTCACTAATAAACTTTCATGTCTTTTCCCATAACTAAGCTATTGTGAATAATGCCTTAATGAATGTGAGAGTGAAAATATCTCCTCAAGATTCTGATGTCAATTCTTTTAAATATATACTTGGTAATAAAATTTCTGAATCATATAGTAATTCTACTTTTACATTTTTGAGGAACATGCATACTTTTTTCCATAGCAGCTGCATCACTTTGCATTCACACCAACAGTGAACATGTGTTCAAATTTCTCCATAGCCTTGTTACACTAACTTATAATTTCTTCTACTAGTTATCCTAGAAGATGTTAAGTAATATCCAACTGTGGTTTTTATTTTTTTAATAATAATTAGTGATATTTATTATTTTTTTACACTTTTTTCTCATTTATATGTCTTCTTTTGATGATAATCTACTGAAGTTGGTTTCTTGCTATTTAGTCGTAGGAGTTAGTTCCCTATATCTTGTAGACATTAACCCATTTTCAGATCCATGTTACACAAATATCTTCTCCCATTCCATAAATTGCCATTACACTCTTTGTTTCTTTTTCTGTGCTTATTTGTTTAATGTAGTCTCACTTTTCTATTTTGGCTTTGCTATCTTATTCTTTGGTGTCTTATTCAAGATTTCATTGCCAAGTCCAATGTCATGAAGTTTTTCCTCTGTTTTCTTTTAAGATTTTAAGGTCTTAAGTTGTAAGTCTTTAATATATTCTGGGTTGATTTTTGTGTATAGTAGAAGATAAGTGTCCAATTTTATTTTTTTGCATTGTAGATATCCAATTTTTCCAACACCATTGTAGGAGACTATCATTTCCCCACTATGTTTTCTTGGCACCCTTAGTAAAGATTAGTTAACCATACATGTGTGAGTCTATTTCTGGCATCCCTATTCTGCTTCATTGGACTATATATCTGACCAATACTACATTGTTGTAACTACTGTGGCTTTGCAATATATTTTGAATTCAAAAAATGGGTGCCATCGGTTTTGTTGTTGTTTGTTTCAGATTGCATGGGCTATTCAGGGTCATTTGTGTCACCATATGAATTTTAGGTTGTTTTTCTACTTCTGTAAAAAAATGCTATCAGATTTTGATAAGGCTTTTGTTTAATCTATAGATTGCTTTGGATACTATGGACATTTTAATAATATTAAAGTTTCCAATCCATAAATATAGAATATTTTTACATTTGGTTGTGGCTTCTGTCACTTCTTTCATGGAAGATTTAGTTTTCAGTGTACATGTCTTTCACCTCCTTGGTCAAGTTTATTCATGACTACTTTATTCTTTTTGATTTTATTGTTAGCATGATTTGTTTTCTTAATTTCCTTTTCAGATACTTTGATGTTAATGTATAGAAATACATCTTACCTTTTGTATGTTGATTTAATATACTGCATTTTAATGAATAATTTGATTACTTCTAACAGGTTCTTTCTTATTTCGTGTCAACTTTAGGTTTTCTACAGATGAGATTATGACATCTGCAAATAAAGTTACTTTTACTTTTTTGTTTTTGACTTAGATGTTTTTTTTTTTTCTTTCTCCTTCCCAGTTAGGCCCCGTACTAGAGTAATTAGTAATTAGTAATTACTGGCCCAGTACTACATTGAATTGAAGTGGTAAAATGTGGCCATCCTTGCCTTGTTTCTGATCTTAGAGTAACAGCTTGCAGTTTTATACTGATGAATATGATGTTACCTGTGGGCTTCATATATGACCTTAATTAGTTTAGGGTTACTTCCCTCTACACCTAGTTTTTTGAGGGTTTTTATTGTAAAAGGGAGTATATATATATATTTTTTTTTTTGGTTCATTAAGGAGTTAGTTAATGATGTAAAAGTTAGTGTTCTGATAAAAATTTTCTTAATTTCTAGAACAACCCTAGAGTTATAAAACTATGAATTATAGCTATATCCTTGGATATGTATCTAAATTCCCTTTTATGATTTTAAAATATCAAAATTTTCATAAAATATTGGAGAAGGAGATATTCTGGTTTATTGTCTATTTAGCATGAATTCCTTTTCATTTTAAATTCTGTTGAAATTTTTGGTTTTCATCATTTTCTCACTTTAGAAAATAATGTAAAAATTTATACTTTAATTTTTCTTTGATAATTAGTCTTATCAAAATGCTTCAAGGTTATTATTCAACACATAAATTCTCATAGCTCAGAATAAAATCTTTGAGAATATGAAAAAAATAATTGTTCTCACCTCAAAACTCACTGTAGAAATGCCTGTTTATACTACATTCTTTTTTTAAACAGAGTCTTATCTTGTAGCCCTTGGTAAAGTGCTCTGGCATTACAGCTCACAGCAACCTCAAACTCTTGGGCTCAAGCAATTCTCTTGGCTCAGCTTCCCAAGTAGCTGGGATGACAGGGGCCCACCACAATGCCCAACTATTTTTTAGAGAGGAGATCTCGCTCTGGCTCAGACTGGTCTTGTAATTGTGAGCTCAAGCAATCCATCTGTCTCGGCCTTCCAAGTGCAAGGATTACAGGCATGAGCTGCCTCACCTGACCTTATACTAAATTTTTAGTGTCAAATTGCTTTCCTCTCTTTGTTAAAAAATATATGAGCCAATTTCTAGGTAATAAAAGTTTTACTTTATGATATTTTGTTTAGTCAACCTAGTCTTCATTCAAGAGAATAGCAACTTTACATTCATAATGAAGTCCCAAAAACAAGGACATCTGAGTTTAATTGGAAATACAGTATAAAGTGCCTGTTAAGGTAGAATGAATAAATTCCCAACTCTCCCCTTTTTTTTTAACAGTACAGACATACTACTATGAAACTGTAAATAAAAATGTGTGATGGAATGTACTTGGAATGCCGGTTATACGTAACTTTTTCCTCATGCAAAATGTTTCTTACAAAGGTTCAAATATGCTTCAATCAATTTCTTCAAGACTATAGGTAGGGATTTTTCATGGATTTTATTATTTAAAACAGGTTTACATAGACTATAAATTTTCCTTTAACATATAATAAACATTACAGAAAAAATGTTCTATAACTGACTTTTATTCCAGAGACTTTTCAATCTATTAATATGGTTGAACAAATTACAAGTAAAAATGCTTTCCTTTTGCATGTTAACTTCTGATTAGACTAGGGGACTCTGCTAAATTTCATGTATTACAAAGAAGATTAAAAATTGTGGTCTTTGACCTCATAAAAAGGTCACTATAATTTAGAATGTTTACACTGCAATGGCCAAAGTAGATAGTAAGTGTAGAAAGGTGGTTATTTTAAAAATACACATTTTAACTTTCTAATATGTCTATAACATTGAGAAAATATGTACTAATGAATTTGAATATGAACATTTAAATGGTTTTATGAACAAAAGAAAATACTGATTTAGTTAGTTATGAGATTATGGGAATTCTCTTGGTTATGGTGTTATTTTAATATAGTCTTTTTAATAAAATAGTATTTTTAAATGATAAATATAAAAAAGGCCAGATTTCTAGCCCATTGTTGATTATGCATGTAAGGAAAGATGTTTATGAAAATTACATTCAAAATGCAATAAAGTAAGCAGATATCCACAAGTGTTTCTACATATTGGTCACTGTGATTATATTGTAAGACTGGTTTGTTTGTCTATCTCTGTAATAATTTTTGTTCATATTTGCTTTTTCTCATATAGTCACCACATCTTACCTAAGCAAGAACCTTAGAAAGAAATCACAAGAACACAAGGAACCTTAGAAAGAAATCTTAGAAAGGAACCTTGGAAAGAAATCACCAGAACACAAGGAACTGGTAAGTTTTTGAGTAAATATATATGATCTTTACCCAACTCTATAGTCCAACAGTAACTATACAATGTAAAAAATGAAGCAGCACATAAATTAAGCCAGTTATTCTAAGAATTTTTTTCTTAAGAGAACTTCCACTGAGGTAATGTACTTCTTTTGAACATTTCGTCCTAGGATTTTTTCCAGCCTGAGTACTGATATATTTTGTTTGGAGTTTCTTTTGTGGGGGAGTAATGTGCAAGGTGTTCCTTGAATATTTGTTTCTGTCTGCTAGATATTTGCAAATTTCTGAAAACAAGTAAAATTCCTCTCCAAAAAAGTTTTTCAAAAACTCTAAGGTGAGATCTTGGGAAACCTATGCGCTGAGTCAAATTTCATTGCATTTGAATCTGTAATGATTTTAAATTGACAGCTTATGTTAAAATTCATAATTAATTGTGCAAAATGCCTGTATCTTAACATGGTTATTTTATCTATGAATATTAATTATATATTTTACACTTACTCTGCAACTTTTATCTCCTTACGTCAAATTCTATAACTGTGATTGTGAAGGAAGTTCAACAATTTCAAAGTTTTGTGGCAATAAATACCATCAAAAGCCATTTTATTGGCTCTCCAAATCATTAAAACCTTATTATTACTGAAGCAGAGAAAAATGCCTACCTAAGGGTAGTGTTACCCTTATGTTGTTGATTCTGGAGAAGGGATAAAGGCCAAATATAACATGGCCCTGTGTTCTATTTGATCCTGTGATCATTCAGCAATGGACTGGAAGCCATGTACAGCTGTCAACTTTGATTTTGCAATGCATTTAAGAAAGTATGAAAGTTATAGTCTTTTTCTTAAGCAAAAATTATTTGGGGAATAAGTTTTTGAAACTTAAAAGTTATTTGTGCCCAAGTCATTGCCTCCTTCTTTGACTTTCAGTTAAGCAGATTAAAGATAATATTTCAAAATACTAGTAAATAAACTTAAAAAAAAAGAATCTAAAACCATTTTAATCTTGGCACACAACAAGCGGGAAGTTACTTAGCACGGTTCCGGGTTTCTCCTGCCCCGCCCATCTCCCTCCCTACCACAGCTTGTTCTGGGTCTCTTGGTCCTTATGTCCTGCGGAACGCTACCCAGTTCATCAGTCTGCGCTGTGCCCGCCTGCCGCGCTTCTGCCCTTTGCTGACTCCGCCCCTCCTCTGTTTGGACCCGCCTAGCGTCTGAGCTGACCCACTGCGAGTCTGCCAGTCAGTCCCTCCGGACCTGCCGCGAGCCTCAGGCTGCCGAAATCACCGCGCCTCACTCGGTCCGTACCCAGTGGGCATCTTGGGTATCTGGGCGGTGTTTGGTACCCCGAGCATGTGTCTGTCTGTCTGTCTCTGTCCGATCCGCTGCCTGCACCCTGCCTGCTGGTCCCAGCGCACCAAGTGTCTAGTGTGCCTTTTCGCTGACGCTGACTGCGCAGCGGCCTTAATGAGCTGAGAGCCCGCTGGAGACCAGCCAGGCAGCCGGCGGAGGAATATGCGCTCAGTCCCTGCCCTTGTTGATATCATTTTAAACCAACAGCAGCTCTAGGCCTATATTTATGCAGAAAACCAGGCGTGAGGCCTCTCTGGGCAATGCTAGTTGGGAGCCAAGCAGCCGCTTGATGATTTCTTTTGAGTTTCACGGGGAAAGGGAAATTTGCTTCCTAATACTGGCTTTTGAAACATATTACATTTGAATGGGTGAAAATGTTAAGTCCCCATAGGGAGAATAGATTCGTGTTTAGGGTGCCTTTTTGTCTAACGCGTTTGTTTTGAGCCTGCTGACCAGCTGTTTCTGAACTTCATTTTCTCAGCCTCGACAGTGATTCTGAGTCTGCTTTTAGATTTTCTTGGCCTGCCTTGGCTTTTTCTGTTCGTGAACAGCTGTTTGGCGCATAGCTTAGAGAAGAAAGCCTTCTTTTTTTTTCTCTCCTAAGAGAACTTCCTCTCTGTGCTCAGGAATATGGGGAGCGGGGAGCCTAAGCCTGCTGGCAAGAAAAAGAAGTATCTCAAGGCCGCCCTGTACGTGGGTGACTTGGACCCAGATGTCACTGAGGACATGCTCTATAAGAAATTCAGGCCTGCCGGTCCTCTGCGATTCACCAGAATCTGCCGTGACCCGGTGACCCACAGCCCTCTGGGCTATGGCTATGTTAACTTTCGTTTCCCTGCAGATGCTGAATGGGCCCTGAACACCATGAATTTTGATTTGCTTAATGGCAAACCATTCCGCCTCATGTGGTCTCAGCCAGATGACCGCTTAAGAAAGTCTGGAGTTGGAAATATATTCATCAAAAACCTGGACAAATCCATAGACAACAGGGCCCTGTTTTACTTATTTTCTGCTTTTGGAAACATTCTTTCTTGCAAAGTAGTATGCGATGACAATGGTTCTAAGGGTTATGCCTACGTGCACTTCGACAGCCTGGCCGCTGCCAATAGGGCCATCTGGCACATGAATGGAGTGCGGCTCAACAACCGCCAGGTATATGTTGGCCGATTCAAATTCCCGGAAGAGCGGGCAGCAGAGGTCAGAACTAGAGATCGAGCAACTTTCACTAATGTTTTTGTTAAAAACTTGGGAGATGACATGGATGACGAAAAACTAAAGGAACTTTTCAGTGAATATGGGCCAACTGAGAGTGTTAAGGTAATCAGAGATGCCAGTGGGAAATCGAAGGGCTTTGGATTTGTGAGATATGAGACACATGAGGCTGCCCAAAAGGCTGTGCTAGACCTGCATGGAAAGTCCATCGATGGCAAGATTCTATATGTAGGGCGAGCACAGAAGAAAATCGAACGCTTGGCTGAGTTGAGGCGGAGATTTGAACGGCTGAGATTAAAAGACAAAAGTCGGCCTCCAGGGGTGCCTATCTATATTAAGAACCTGGATGAGACCATAGATGATGAAAAACTTAAGGAGGAATTTTCTCCATTTGGATCAATTAGCCGAGCCAAAGTGATGATGGAAGTGGGGCAAGGCAAAGGGTTTGGTGTTGTCTGTTTTTCCTCTTTTGAAGAGGCTGCCAAAGCAGTGGATGAGATGAATGGTCGCACAGTAGGTTCCAAGCCCCTGCATGTCACCCTGGGCCAGGCCCGGCGCAGGTGGTGAGAATAAGAATAATCAATTTGTTTCAGCCTTAGCTGGTGCCTACTTAGTTTGGGCTTCTTTGTAATAACAGGTTATTTTTTGCAAATTCACAGTTTTGTTTTTTTTTTTTTTAATGAATACGTCCTTTTGGGGAGAAATGCAGAAAACTTTGTTCATTTTAGTAAAGAGCATAATTTCTAATTGTAAAATTGTCATTTTATACTATTTTTTGATATAATATCCTTAGGAATTTATAGAATAAAGTTTATTGCTCAGAGTTTTTTTCTTCTGAACAGTCAAGATGAGGCAATTGATTGTACTTCTCTCTTCATTTCAATAATAACAAATTTAATTACTTTGTGAAAATATTTGTGAGATGGTTCTTCTGAATCTATCACAGTGAAAAGTTCTAACTTGCCTTTTGCAACATCAGTAAATCAGGGGAAAATATATGTGATTCAGTTAACATCTGTGAATGATTTCATTTTAACTTATTATTTAAAATGAATATTCTTTTTTAAAAAAATATGTGAGATGCTTTCTTTTATTTATTTTTATTTTTATTTTCTTTTTAAAATATATTGTGAGCATATCACAGATTGGTAGTGGCTTTTTATTTATATTTTTATTTTCTTTTTAAACTATATTGTGAGTATATCACAGATTGGTAGTGGCTTTTACTAAATGTTGCAAGTTGTCTTTATGCTCACAGAAGTAATCATATTGGTGTTTTCTCAATCAGTACCTTAGAAAATTAATACTTTAGGTAGTGGTGATTTAAATTATGAGTTACATCTTAAAAACCTTTTCTGAGAGAGTTGATATTGGAGGACACTTTACCACTCTTTCCACTCATTTTTCTGAATTCTTTGGTATGGGTACTTGGATCACATTAAATAAATACAAAAAGATTAATAACTGCAATGAATTTCCTTTACCTATAGATAATTTTAAACAATTACCTCCAGCCTTTATCCACTATCAATATAAAAGGTCAATAATCCATAGAATGTTTTTAACAATGATTTTGAAGAGCATCTATTATTAAACTTTTTGTTATCTGCAATAAATTTATGGATGTATCCATGTGATAACATTCATAGATTTTTTTTTTAAAGTTAAGGAACATTCAGTCTCTTGATTATTTTCCACCATCTATGTCTTGGCTGATTGCAAATTCAGAAAAAAAAAGTTCCATTTCATACTGTAGTTACATTAATTATCCTGTAATATCTAGGTTGCAGATTCTCCACATTTCATGTCCAGTTCCCTGGTCTCACTATCTGCCTTCCATCCATATTATACTTATTTTTATACTTTTTGTATTGTCTTTCTTTTAATATGTACCAGTTCAAGTAGATTTGAGAACTAGAGAAATACCCAATTTATGTAAAATTTAAATAATTACTTTTTTTTAGCAGAAAAACATGGAACGCTTCACGAATCTGTGTGTCATCCTTGCACAGGGGCCATGCTAATCTTCTCTGTATTGTTGCAATTGTAGTATATGTGCTGCTGAAGCCAGCACTAAATAATTACTTTTTAAAAATACAAATCACTCATGCCACAGATTCAACCATAAGAAAATTTTTTTCTGTATTCTCAGTTGTTTTTTATTACCTTATATATAAATCTTCATTTTCATAAATAATGCAATATAAATCTATAATTTTGTTAACACTTTTGTTAGCTATTTGACCATAAAATAATTAGAATGAGCTGTTTCTATGTAATTGTTTATCTTCAAATTACATGTATGTTCATAATCAAATATTTTTGAAATGGAAATAATTGCTTTTATTGATTATAAACATAATACCTGTTCATTGTAATAAATGTACACAACACAGAAGAAAGAAGTAAACTCCCACAATTCAGATATAAATAATATTAATATGTTCAGCGATTGCATATGCTCCATACCTTTCTTCTTATGTATACATAAGCATTTTTACTAAAAAAAAAGTGTACTGTTTTGTATTTTTTAATTTTAAACTGAACCATAATCATCTTTTTATACCAATAAATGTCATCCTATTTCATCATTTTAGTGACTGCACAGTATTCCATTGTGTGTATGTACTATATCTTAGCTGTTTGTTTCTGAATCCAATTTCTATATTTTTCAGTATTTAACATGTGTAAACAATGATGAGATGAACATCCCGTGTTTAAAAACATTATGAATTACATAAGTTTGAGGAAAATATATATAGCATGTAAAATCTTAAATCTGCTAAAAAAGTAAAGGAATACATTATATTGATAGATGTATCAAAATTTTGAGACATCTTGAAAATTATTCTGAATTTAAATTGACAAAAACTAAAACAAATATAGTTTATTTTTTCATACTTATGAGCCCACTTCCTTTACACTTTTGTGATCACTAAAATATATGAAAACTCTGAAACTGTAAATAAAACTTTAAATAGTTGTATTGGTAATTATTTATCATATGTAAGATCCATTTCTTCTTACCCATTACCAGTTTTCATTTAAATTTATAAACTTGAAGTGTCAGTGTTAGCCTATGTCTTTTAAAAATACTTGGATTCAAAATAAATCTACAAAGTTTTCTAGAAGGTGAAAATCATCAAGTGTAGACATTTACTACCTGGTTTTAGTTGCGTTAAGTTTTTAAATTGTTACTGTTTTTGAAAGGTCAGCCAATACAAAAACACAAGGAGAAATTTAAAAATGCTGAAGTACAGATAAAATATGTATGTTTAGGATTCTGTTAAACATTTTAAAATACTCTATAAATTCAATTGGCTAAAATTGGGGGAAAAATAGAAAGGAAAAATCATTTTTATTTGAACATAATGCCAGGGTAGTTTTTAAAACTTGTACTTTCCATTTTTAGCTACATTTAACAGACTCCTAATAATTAAGCCTTCCAAGAAGAAGCAACACAATTGAACAGCTTAAATCAGTGACAAGGGATTTAAAAATTTGACTGCTCATCATTTCCCAGCACAGAATAATTAGTAAAAATATACCACTACTAGTCAGGTTAAGATTGACTCCTTCAGAAAAGTTTTGTCTTGTTTTGTTTGGCTTTTCAAAACAGTCACTTGTACAAATTTTAAATGTGCTCAAAGAGAAGGATATTAAGAATATTATTTGTGATTACAAACTATCATAGTCAAGGTTATTGGAGGGAGGTTGTGCTGTACAGCAATTTTCACATATACTGCTGTCTAGTAACAATGATGGTTAAATGAAAAAATAACATGTTACATGTGCAAGTGATATTTTTAGCCCAGTGGGAAAAAGTAAGTATATTTAAGGAGAGATATAGGAATAGAGAGAATATCATCTTTATAAAAAAATGGCCTAATTTATGGGAATAATTGGTATCAGTAAATGACTGAATATAAATGATGCAAATTTTCCCACAATCTATGACAATACCTGGAATATAGTAGGCAATTCCACAAATAGCGGTAGAATTAATTTATAATCTGGGATCTGAATCTCTCGACTTGTTTGCTTTTCAATTCTCCTTTCAATATTTGATAATGGAAATGAGTGATTACAGATTAAGCCATTATTTAAAAGTCCCATATTATGAAGAAATAATTGAGAACTGCTTGGTTTCACAGTTTGATGCTTATATGTAGTGTTGTCAGTTACACGGTTTTTTGCTTATGGTGTTAAGGTTTTACCAATGCTTTCATTTTCTCATGCTTTTTTTATTATTATTCAAAACTTGATTGACAGCCTTGTCTTAATCAGATAAATCTTCTAATAATCGGCATAACTTAAGTAAAAAAGTCTATTTGTAAAGTAATAGATTTTATAATTTAATGGGATGCTGCTTCAAAACCAGTACTATTTTCCAAAGTCTTGCTCTTATGTTAAACCATATGGCCACAGTAATCCCTGAAATACTATTCTTGCTCATCTGAGATGAAGTAATTCTAACATTTTTTAGGGTATTTGCTGTCCATGAAATGTAACCTAACCAGTGGTTGCTTGGAGCTGAAGAGAGGTAGTGTACCCTATTTGGCTTTAGGAAATCATGGTCAATATTTAGAAATAATCTAACTATCAAATCTGAGAAGAGAAAGACCTAACTCAAATTACAAATACTGAGAATATAAATCCTATAAAACTTAAAAAAAAACTAACCTCAAATATTTTCACCATCAAAAGTCACAGTCAATTTTAAACTGTTTCCTATTTGGTAAAAAAAAAAAAAAAAAAAAAAAAAAGAAAAGAAAAAAAAAAGAAAAGAAAAAAGAAAATAAAAACTCAGTCTTCTCAATAAATTTCTCATCAAAATTTGGGACCTTTACAATTTATCTTATTTCCTTTTATAAACAAAATTTAATCTTTAGGGAAACCATAGAAAAAGGGATGAGTGCTGATACTGCATGGCTTCACTGCCTCTTTGTTTTGTTAGACAACTAACTTTAATTGAAACACTAGATATTAGCATCTTTTAATATGAAAAAATAAGCCTCCTATCATGTAAGGTAAATAATTTTACACCCTTTGGGAATTGAATTGAAACTTCCAAGAGAATAAATTATACTTCAGAAAAACAAACAAATTTACAAATCAATGTTTAGGTGCTTTTAAAAAGTAAGTTGCACAGAATGATAAATTTTTTTTTTTTAAAAAGTCATCTATCTTTGAACAGACTAAATCCCTGAATAAAACAAATACAGAAGGAATTAGCAAGTGTGTCTGTTGTTGTTTTAAGTTTGGGGGGATTTTTAGTATTTCAAGAAGCCAAAAATATATCAGTAAATGGTTTTATTATCCCCAAATTTATTACATGTTAATGTTTTTAAATAAGAAACAAAACACCTACCGTGGTCTTTTTTTGACAAAAGACAGCTTTATTGTATTATGGTAAGAATGATAACAAAGCAATGCACGTTTGTTCATTACAGAATTTTTAAAATGAGGAATTTTTAAATTTGCTCAAGAATAACTAAAAGAAAAGGCATAGAGAAATAAAAAAATAATTTAAATATTAGAAGTAAAAATAAATACTATGAAGACATTCAAATTCTGCCTAGTTTTATACCTACCTTAAGAAGATCACAAACATTTTGCATTCAATTTGTGTCTTATTGTCAATTGACTACTACAGTGTTACTAAATAAACCTCAAGAGTATTCATTTGTAAGTGATTTTGGGGGGGAGGGGGGACAGAGTCTCACTATGTTGCCCTTGGTAGAGTGCTGTGGCATCATAGCTCACAGCAACCTCAAACTCTTGGGCTTAAGCAGTTCTCTTGCCTCAGCCTTCCAAGTAGATGGGAATATAGGCACCTGCCACAACACCCAACTGGTTTTTTGTTGCAGTTGTCATTGTTGTTTAGCTGGCCCTGGCTGGGTTTGAACACACCAGCCTTGGTATATGTGACTGGTGCCCTACCCACTGAGCCATGGGCACCACCTATAAGTGAATTTAAAAGAAATAATTATTGGTGCTAATCTACTGTCATATTTCCATCACCTAATCTCAAGCCCACACTTGCTGAACACTGAAGATTATATAAGATATTTTTGGTTCATGTAGTTTGTCCAAACATTACCTCCAAAAATTATTTGTAGTGATTAGATG
Source organism: Otolemur garnettii (assembly GCF_000181295.1). NCBI lineage: Eukaryota > Metazoa > Chordata > Mammalia > Primates > Galagidae > Otolemur > Otolemur garnettii. The sequence continues at coordinate 2,760,094 of NW_003852581.1, forward strand.
TGCATGTATGGATATTGTACCATTTTGTTGAGAGAAAATTTCAGAACTTGCATGTTAAGCCACAGTAATTAGGAGGATAATTGTCTACTGTTTATATGTGAATGTATGTATTTAGGTAAAGATATTATTCATAAATAATGTAAATTTCATAATGATGCTAATTAAATCAATGACAAAGCTATGGGGTTTGTTTGGAATTTTGGTTTGAATACCAAACATTTGGTAATACAACTATAAATATTTACTGCAAATAGAGGATAAATTTTGTGATATAAAAGCATATTTCAAGAACAGCAAGAGGTAATGCTAAAAGAAACTGACCAACTTTTGTGAGATGGCAACATAGGCAATGAAATTATCTATTTCCAGGTTTTACTTTTGTGAAAACATACCACAATAATGTGAATCTCAGGCAAAGAGTAAAATTAATACTAGGATAAAAATAACACTGAAGATACAGTTTTCTGAAATTTTTATTGCATTTTGACAAATATGAGGCAAACTGTGAAAGAATGAAAAACAAGTATGAACTAGGTGTTTTTGCTACTTAAGTATCCAAAAGAAGAACACGTTTATCTTTTTAGCCTAACTGATTTTCATAAACTCCTGGGTCATTTTCACTATTTTTTATATTTATGTTGTGAGAGATGCAATCTATTTTAAATCCTCAAGGACAAATATATCTCCTCAGTATATCATAAGGTGATATATAAACTGGAAATCAGTATTAAAACCGTTCCTTAATAGCAATTTTTATTATAAAGATTGTTTAAGCTGAATTTCTTTTTTTTTTTTTTCCTTGACAGAGTCTTACTTTGTCACCCTGGGTAGAGTGCTGTGGTGTCATAGTTCACCACAACCTCAAACTCTTGGGCTCAAGTTATCCTCTTCCTCTGCCTGCCAAGTAGCTGGAACTACAGGCATCTACCACAGTGCCTGGTTAGTTTTAGAGACAGGGTATCACTCTTGCTCAGGCTGGTCTCAAACTCTTCAACTCAAGTGATCCACCTTCCTTGGCCTCCCAGAGTTCTAGGATTACAAGCATGAGCCACTGTACCTGGCTTTTAAGATAAATGTCTTATATAAGTAATTGCTTACTTACAATTTAATCTGAAATGTGGGGCCAAGCACTTGGGGTTTTGTGAATTGTGTTTTAATTGACCTTGGTCAAAACATTTTTGATTAATTTAAATTTTCAAACAATAATTGTGCATATCCATTAGGTGCATAGTGATGTTTTCATACATATAACGTATAGTGAATAGATTAAAGTAATTATCATATCCATAATCTCAAACAGTTATCATTTCTTAGGGTTGGGAACATTAAATATCCCCCTTCTAGCTATTTGAAAGTATATAATACATTATTGTTAACTATAGTCATCCTACAGTTGTATAGAACATTAGAAGTTGTTCTTCCTATTTAGCTGTAATTTTGCCAACCATGTCTGGTAGAACTGAAGTACAAAGTACAAAGGGTATGTATCCTTCATATCTACCCAGATATCTGGATAAAATTTAAATTGTTTTTAAACACATGAAACAATATGGTATCTACTACTAAAAAACAAATTTACAGCTCAATGAATAATTTAAAACACTGTATTAAATGAATTGGCATTAATAATTAATTATTAAAAGAAGAATGATAGATAAATTGAATACACAGGTTTTAGAATGCAAAAAAAATGAATTTTGTGGTTAGAATGAAAAAAAAAATGGGCATAAGATATCAAATATTATATTGTCTCCAGGGAGAGATCTCACACAAAAATTTATAAGTGCTGATTGTATACAAAAGGGCAAAATAGTCCTGGAAATTCTTCACAACTCTGACATGAGAGAGCTATGTTTCTCTGTTGCACCATAAGTGTTGACCAAAAGAAACATAAAGAATGTAGAAAAGATGGAGAAAAGAGGAAAGATTTGCCCCTTAGAAATATTAACTTGTAGCACCCCATTAAAACTTCATTAAAAAGTGTCAATATTTAATGCTTATAGTTGTTTTTGAAGGTGAATTTCTTTTTATTTTATTTTATTTTATTTTATTTTTATTGAATGGTAACTATGTGCATTAATGCACTTCTGGGGTACAGTGTGGGGTTTTCACATGCAATCTGAAATACTTCCATCAAATTGGTCAACACAGCCTTCATGTCATTTTCTCAGTTATTGCTTTAAAACGTTCACATTCTACTCTTAGAAAGATTCACCTGTACCCCTATAAGATAAACCTCAGAAGTGATCCCTCCAAACCCCCTCCCTCCACCCATTCCCCCCTCCCTTCTCCCTCCCCCCTCCCCATATTCTTAGGCTATTTGGTTATAGCTTTCATATAAAAGGTATAAATTAGTTTCATAATAGGGGTGTGTACATTGGATACTTTTTCCTCCATTCTCGTGATACTTTGCTCAGAAGAACATTCTCCGGCTCCATCCATGCGAATTTCTTTTTCTTTCTTAAGTTTACATATGCTACTTAAAGGTTCTGGGATTTCTTAGAATTTTTATTAAAGTATTCCAACAATAATTCATAATTTCTTATCATAATGACTCTCAAATATCTTGTTTGTACTCGGATGTCTGCAAATTTTCTCTTTCCAATTTGCATTGGTAAATGTCTAAATTTACTATGCCACAAATGAACATACAATCTAAGAAATTCATTATTACATGGCAATTGGGGTGGAGGGAAAAACTAAGTATAGCAAAGTTAAAATCTTCATGCTAATAAAGAAATTGGATGCTTAAATAGATAAGTGGATGGATGGATGGATAATGGGCAGATATGTGTGTGTGAGTCTGTGTATGTATGTAGAGATATATACATACATATATATATGTATATGTATATATATATACATATATATATATATATCCCTATTATGCATGTATGAACAAAATAAAGAAGGCAGGAAGGCTTAAGAAGGGAGATAAGAAACTCATGGATCTCAGGAATAATAATAACCAGTCCCTTATCATAAGGGCTCAAATTAGGAACCAGAGAACTCCTAAGCTAAAAACAAGGTTTTAGCTCCAAAGCAAGGCTGTGTTCCAAGGAAAGGTGATTGAACAAATGAAGACAGGTGGAAGGAACCATAGATTAAAAATGTTCCTTGTGGCAGTTTATTCCAGAGAGAACTTTACAATGAAAATATTTACTAGCATGCTGGTGGGTAAGCACTAGCTCACGTGTAGTTAAAAGGAAGAACTGAAACATGCTTATTACTTGTCAGAATTCTGTGTTTCTCAAAATTTGGTTCAAAGTGTATCAGAATCACCTGCAGTGTTTTGTTAAAATTAAAATTCCTAGGACTCACTCTTGACTTACTGAATCAAAATGGAAGTAACATGTTGTTGTAAATAGAAGGATTTCATTCTTTTTGTGGTTACATAATATTCTATCCTGCATATATACCACAGGTTCTTAATCCATTAATCCCTTGATGAACACTTAGTTTGACTCTATATCATTGCTATTGTGAACAGTGCTGCAATAAAAATTGGAGTGGAGATATCTCTTTGATATACTGAATCCCCATTCTTTAGATTTATACCGAGCAGTGGGATGGCTGGATCATATGGTAGTTCTATTTTTATTTTTGATGAGAAACAACACACTGTTTTTCATAGTGTTTGCACCAATTTATATTACCATCAAAACCAAAAGGGTTCCCTTTTCTCCACATCCTCACCTGCATTCATTATTACCTATCTTTTGATAAAAGTCAAATGTAGTTTAGATTTTCATTTATCTCGTGATTTGGTAGAAGAACAATATTTGATAGCACAACAAAGTGACTATAATAACAATAAGTTAGGGGATACTTGAAAAATAACTAAAGGAATGGAATTGGAATGTTTCTAACACAAAGAAATGTTACATGCTTTAGGTAATGGATACCTCAATTATTCTGCTTTGATTATTCATATTGTATGCCTATGTCAAAACATCACATGTACCCTATAATAATATAAAAATTTTGTATATTCATAGTAATAACAAATTAAAAAAAATTTTTGATGTAGCAATGGTGATGGTGGAAAGAAGAACAGAAATCTGTGTTTTTCTCATAGACCTCAGCAGTCTTATGTATACTTATCTAGAAGAAGAGGAGGCACACTTTGTCTGTTAATGTCAAGATAGCAAATATTTGCCAAGAAGCAACATCAAGGATATATATTTTCATAAATTTTTAATGTAACAAAATTCAAATAGACTGATGATAATAAAAATAAGAGTAAGTTACCAAGAAGTTAATGAGCTTGCTGTTTCATGCACATAGAAGCCAGTATCATGGCACTAGTTTTTTTTTTTATTTTTTAATTAAGTCATTTGTACATAAATCATGAATACATTTATGCCATTATGGGATTCAATGTTTTCATTATTTGTACAAATTGGAGGGCTTACATCCTAGTAATCAACATAGCCTTCACCTCATTTGCCTAATTACAGCATTAAGACATTTGTGTTCTACACCTAATAGACTCAACTTGTACTTGCAATATACTCCATAGGTGTGATCCCCCTACTAACCATCCCTCTATTGACCCACCCCACTCCTTTTCCCTCTCCCTCCACTTCCCCCCTTCATCCTAGGCTATAGTTGTGTTTCATTTTTCATATGCAAGTGTGAGTGATGATAAATTGGTTTCACAGTAGTACTGACTACATTGGATATTTTTTTTCCATTCCTGAGATACTATAGTAAGAAGAATATTTTTCAGCTCCATCCATGTAAACATAAAAGAAGTAAAGTCTCCATTTTTTAATGCTCCATGGTACACATATACCACAATTTTGTAATCCATTCATGGTTTCGATGGTCACTTGGGCTTCTTCCGTGACTTGGCTGTTATGAATTGAACAATATGATGCAAATATCTTTATTACCAAATGATTTTTGGTCCTTTGGATATACACCTAGAAGAGGAAATGCAGGATCAAACAGCAGGTCTAAATTTAGATTCCTGAGTGTTCTCTAAACATCCTTCTGAAAGGAACGTACTAGCTTGCATTCCCACCAGCAGTGCAGAAGGGTTCCCTTTTCTCCACATCCACGCCAACATCTGTAGTTTTGGGATTTTGTGATAGGGGCTACTCTAACAGAAGTTAGATGGTATCTCAGAGTGGTTTTGCTTTGAAATTCTCTGATGATTAAAGATGATGAGCATTTTTTCATGTGTCTGTAGACCATGTGTCTGTCTTCTTCAGAGAAGCTTCTGTTCAAGTCTCTTGCCCATAATGAAATGGGATCACTTGTTTTTTTCTTAGTAATAAGTGTGAGTTCTCTGTGGATTCTGTTGTTAGACTTTTGTCATAAATATAACTTGCAAAAATCTCTCCCATTCTGAGGGCTGTCTATCTGCTTTACTTAGTGTGTTCTTGGCAGTGCAGAAGCTTTTTAATTTGATCAGGTCCCAGTAATGTATTTTTGATGTTGTTTCAATTGACCAGGGTGTCATCCTCATAAATTATTCTCCCAGGCCATTTTTTTCAAGTGTTTCCCCTGCACTCTCTCCAAGAATTTTTATAGTTCCATGTCTTATGCTTAAGTCCTTTAACCAGCAAGAGTCAATTTTTGTTAGAGAAGAAAGGTATGCCTCCAGTTTCAGTCTTCTACAGGTTGCCAGCCAATTTACCCAGCACCATTTGTCAAATAAGGAATCTTTCCCCCAATTTGTATTTTTTATAGGCTTACCAAAGATCAAATGATAATAAGTGTCTGGGTTCACCTCTTGGTCTTCAATTCTGTTCCATATATCTACCTCTCTATTTTTGTGCCAGTGCCATGCTGTTTTGATCACTGTTGATTTATAGTATAGTCTGAAGTCTGGAAGCGTGATTCCTCTCTATTTGTTTTTATTTCTGAGTAATGTCTTGGCTATTCAAGGTTTTTTCTGTTTCCATATAAAATGAAATACTAATTTTTCCAGGTCTTTAAAGTATGACAGAGATGCTTTAATAGGGATCACATTAAATCTGTAGATTGTTTTAGGTAGTATAGACATTTTAACTATATTGATTTGTTAACATCTTCAGCTATTTCTTTTCTCAGAGTTTCGTAGTTCCCTTTATAGAGATCTTTTATGTCCTTAGTTAGATACACTCCCTGATATTTCATCTTCTTTGGCACTATTGTGAAGGAAATAGAGTCCTTGATTGATTTTCCCCTTGATTATTGTTGGTATATGTAAAGGCTACAGACGTGTGAATGTTAATTTTGTATCCTGAGACATTGCTGTATCCCTTGATCACTTCTAGGAGTTTTGTAGTTGATTCCCTGGGGATTTCCGGATATATAATCATATCATCTATGAAGAGTGACAGTTTGACCTCCTCTGGTCCTATTTGGATCCCATTGATTGCCTTCTCCTGCCTGAAAGCAGTGGCTGAGACTTCCATTACAATGTTAAAAAGCAGTGGATACAGTGGGCAACCTTGCCTAGTTTCTAATCTGAGTGGAAATTATTTCACTTTTACTCTATTCAATATGATATTGGCTGTGGGTTTGCTGTAGATGGCCTCTATCGGTTTAAGAAATGTTCTTTCTATACCTATTTTCTGAAGCATTCTGATCAAGAAAGGATGTAGGATATTATCAAAAGCTTTTTCTGCATCAATTCAGAGAATCATATGGTCTTTGTTTTTTAATTTGGTTATGTGACGTATTGTATTTATGAATTTACATATATTGATCCAACCTTGGGACCCTGGGATGAAACCCACTTGCTCGTGATGTATAATTTGTTCGATATGTTGTTGGATTCTGCTTGCTAGGATCTTATTGAATATGTTTGCATCAATATTCATTAGAGATATTGGTCTATAATTATCTTTTTTTGTTGGATCTTTTCCTGGTTTGGCTATCAGGGTGATATTTGCTTCATAAAATATGTTGGATAGTATTCCTCCTTTTTCTATGTTTTGGAAAAGATACTAGTTCCTCTTTAAAGGTTTGGTAGAATTCTGATGTGAGGCCATCTTGTCCCCGGCTTTTCATTTTTGGGGAGATTTCTTATAGTTGATGCCATTTCAGAACTTCTTATATGCTTGTTCAACATTTCCACATCCTTCTGGCTAAGTCTAGGAGGGTATAATGTTTCCAAGTATGGATATATTTCCTTCAGATTTTCATACTTCTGAGAATAGAGTTTTATGTAATCTTCATTAAGGATTTGTTAAATTTCTGAGGAGTCTGTTGTTATTTGGCCTTTATCATTTCTGATTGATGAAATTAGGGATTATACTCTTCTACTTCTGGTTAGGTTAGCCAAAGATTTATCTATTTTATTGACCTTTTCAAAAAACAACATTTGATTGCTTGATCTGTTGTATGATTCTTTTGTTTTCAATTTCATTTAGTTCTGCTCTAATTTTAGTTTATTTCTTTCCTTCTGCTGGGTTTAGGGTTGGAATGTTCTTCCTTTTCCAGTTGCTTGAGATGTCATTAAGTTTTTGACTTCCTCTCTTTCTGTTCTTTTGAGGAAGCCTTGCAATGCTATAAATTCCTTTTAGGAATGCCTTTGCAGTATCCCAGAGGTTCTGAAAATTTGTGTCTTCATTATTGTTTTGTTCCAAAAATTTGGTAATTTCCTTCTTAATCTCATCTATAACCCAGCTATCATTTGGCATGAGGTTATTTAGTTTCCATGTTTTTGTTTGTGTGTGCAAATTCCTGTTGTTACTGAGTTCAACTTTTATTCCATGATGGTCTGAGAAAATACAATGAATGATTTCTATTCTTTTAAATTTTCTTAGATTAGATTTGTGACCTAAGATGTGATCAATTTTGGAGGATGATCCATGGGCTGATGGGAAGAATATGTATTCAGTTTTGTTAGGGTTAAATATTCTGTACAAGTCTGTTAGATGCAAATGTTGAATGGTTAAGTTTAAGTCTAAATTTCTTTTGCTTAGCTTCTTTTTGGGGGATCTATCCAACACTGCCAAAGGAGTGTTAAAATCTCTGACTGATATGGTGCTGGAGAAAATCACATTGCACACGTCTGTTAGTCCCTCTTATAAATTGAGGTGCATTCTTGTTGGGGACTTAAATGTTAGTAATTGAAATCTCATCATGTTTAGTGTTGCCCTTAACAGATATGAACTGACCATCCTTATCTTTCCTTACTTTTGTAGGTTTAAAGCCTATTGTATCTGAAAATAAAATTGCAACACCTGCTTTTTTCTGATTTCCATTTGCCTGAATTATAAATGACCATCCCTTTACCCTGAGTCTATGTTTATCTCTTAAGGTAATGTGAGATTCTTCAATGCAGCAGATGACTGGCCTGAATTTTTGTATCCAGTCAGCCAACCTGTGCCTCTTTAGAGGGCAATTTAAGCCATTCACATTAATTGAGAGTATTGATAAGCCAGATAGTATTTTCGGTATCCAGTTTTTTGAAAGTCCAGTGGACATTTCAATCCTTTTGCCACTGTGAAAGTTCGAATTTGATCAAAAGTTTCTGAGTGAGTTTACTTCATTTGTGGAGGATTGTGCTGTTCATTATGAAGGATAGGTTTGAGAATATCCTGGAAAGCTGGTTTAGTTATGGGAAATTTCTTCAACATGTGCATGTCATTTTGTATTAATTTCTCCATCATAGATGAAACTCAGTTTAGCTGGATACAAGATCCTGGGTTGAAAGTTATTTTGTTTAAGGAGATGAAAGATAGATGACCATCTTCTTCTAGCTTGAATGGTTTTAGCAGAGAGATCTGAAGTCATTCCGTTGTTCTTCCTCTTTTACATTATGTTTTTCTTACATCTGGCTCCTTGCAGAATTTTCTCCTTCATACTAACTTGGCAAAGCTAATTATAATGTGTCTATGAGAATTTTCATTTGGTTTGAGTCATGCCAGTGTTCTGAAACTGTCTGCTATCTGAATTTCAGAATCTCTTGGCATGTCTGGAAAATTCTCTTTGATTATTTCATGAAGTAAAGCATCTATATTCTTCACAGCAACCTCATCACTTTCAGGAATTCCTATAAAGCGAATATTAGATCTCTTTGAATTAACCCAGAGCTCTCTGAGAGAATGATCTGTTTTTGTTCTCCACTTTTTTTCCTCTTTGAGCTTTTGGGAGAGTTCAAAATCTTTGTCTTCAATGTCAGAGATCCTTTATTCTGCCTGCTACATTCTGTTACTGAGGTATTCTACTGTATTTCTCAGATCTTTGAGGGCTTCAAGTTCTTGCCTCATAGTGTCAAAATCTTGGGTGATTTTGTCTTTGAATTCATTGAATTCTTAAGACATCTTTTGAATTACTCCTAGACATTCTAATTCAATCTTTACCTCCATTTTGTCGATCTTATTTACTATCAAGATTCTAAACTCAATTTCTGACATCTCAGCCATTTGTTTATGAATTAGGTCTTGTGCTGTGTGTGCCATATCATTCTTTGGGGTGTTGATTTACTCTGATTATTCATGTTGCCAGAGTTTTTCCACTGATTTTGCCTCATGATTGTTTTTCACCATTGGCTAGATGGGAAGGTAAGGTGAAATTGGATTGGGAGTTCCTCGAATTATTTTTAGTCAGCCCTTTCTAAAGGATCTCGGACTGATGGGTGCAGCTTTTTCCCCTATAGCTTTGCAAAGTACCCATACAGTATTATATTCTGAGGCTGAGGAAACCTGCTTGGTGTGGTGGAGTTAGGTGGCTTTGTCTTGTACTCAGCTGGTTCTTGTCCATTCCTAGTGGATAAGTGACTCTGGTGAAGCCTTGGCTGTAGAGGAATACAAGCAAGTAAGACACCCCCCCCGCCATGGACAACAACTGGAAGAGAAAAGTCAACCCTTCTCATTATCATACAACCAGTGTACCAACCGAGAGGGTCCTTGGGTGATTGGCCCAGGTTAGGAGTTCCAAACCTATTCAACCAGTCAGTACAAACTTTCAAGTGGGAGAGTTCTAAAGGTCTCCAGAAACTAAATGGTGGAAGTCTACTGGCTGCTCAAATTTGGCTCACTCCAGTGCTCCTTGGAGTCAGAAAGGCCCACCCAGTAGCAGAGTTGGAGCAGGGGTCTGTTTCTCTTTCTCCACTTTGCTCCTCTTCCACACCCAGTCACTAGTGACCCCACAGGGCTTCTGTCTTGCTCCCTCCAATAAGCAGATGTGCTGGGGCTTTGCACCTGTCAGAGTCAAAGGAAGGTCAATACCACCACAGCTCAGCCACTACCCTCTGCCACCAGCTGGTTAGTGTAGCTGAGGCCTGCCCTACTCAGTTACTCAGTAGCAACTGGCGAATGTTCCACTTGAACTCAGTCTAATCCTGAGGGTAACAAGTCAGCAAATGCTTTTCTCCTTCAGACACTGTGCCTTTGTCCTGGCCTCTCTTCATCAATGATATCCCTATAGAGTGAGTTCTGGTTTCCTCTGGCAGTTCTCAGAGTTGAGGAGGTATTTCTCCAAGATTAGACCCCAGCAGGATCACTCTATTTTTGCTGAATCTTTGTGAGAAGTGACACTGTGAAGCTCCCAGGTGACTGCCACAGCCAGGGATTTCTGACTGTAGGAGCAGCTCCAGGAGTATAGGGCACAAGGATCCAGCAGCAGGGTGGGGGACACAGCACATGGTTCTGGAGTGCCTGGCACCTGGTGACTTCAGCAAGGAGACCACTCAGCTTACAACTCTGGCAGGGAGGCACAGCGTGGCGGCTCCTGCAGGGCAGAGTGCAGGAGGCAGGGCATCAGATGTGCAGCTATAGCAGGGCAGGATGCAAGGCTCTGGCCAGGCAGGGCATGAGGCACTTCTCATGAGCCTCCTTCCACAGTCTCTGTAGGGTTTAGGCTCCTGATGTGTCAGGCAATGGAGAAAGGGTGGACTGGAAGTTCAGAATGGCAGGGAAAACATTAGTTCAATTTCTCTGCCTCGCAAGAGAGTGCTCAGGGTCACAACAGGGTCCCTCTGGGGAAGTAGATTCCATTTCCTACAGCTCTCACCTGTGGGGTAAAAGAAGAGGTCCTCAGTTCACTGTTCACCTGTAGAAAACCTACACGAGAAAATGAAAAGAAAAAGAAGTGAAAAAGAAAAATAAACTAATTTCTTGGGAGAGGGGATGGACACTTTCCTCTGGGATGAATTTTGTACTTGAAGTTAGGTTTCTTAGTGTCACAGCTTGCCTCAACAGAGGTGACCTGCAGTTATCACTCTTCTCTCTCAGCTTGGCTCCCAGTGTTCAGCTTAATTGTGTACTTTCTGGACATTATCCTTCCTTCTGCATGGGATCTTCTGTCAGAGGCTGGGTCCAGTTGGCCATCTTGCCCCTCTCCACTTCATGGCACTGGTTTTTGAGGAAATACAGCTTTATTGTAATGCTGGCAAGAAGGCAACTCTCATATCTGCCCCTGTGCTGTGGCTTGGGACAGATTTTATAGGCAGAAGGTAATGAGGTATGATCTCAATGAAACCTGCAATGAGGTTATGCCAGCAGGAATGATTTATTACATCATGAATCATGCCATGAGGTGATGGCTTTTTAATTCTGTGCCCATTCTTTGATCCCACCACTTAGGTACTCTGATTATGGTTATACACTTGGATCATATGGCAATGCTCATGTGAGGCAAATTGCACCCTGAGAATCCATGGCAACTAAAAAAGAAAACTCACCATTTTGTTAAACAATATTGAAACATATTGGGCTGGTTCTTAAGTTACAAGTACAATATCAAAGTTAGTGTTCTTAATCATCAAATCATTTGCAAACACGGTACACTTGTAAAAATCCTTTTTGCTTTGTGACCAAACAAAAACAAATGATAGCCCAGATATGATCTAAAAGCTATACTTTCCAAACCCTGCCTTAGAATTGAGGTCCTAAGGCTTGCCTTACTTCCTACTGCTATTACAAAAATATCATAAAATGGACATTCTATAAGCAATAAAAATTCATTTGTCACAGTTTTGGAGTCCAAAAAGTCCAAGATCAAGGTGCTAGCATATTAAGTAAGTGATGAGGGCCTATTCCTCATAGGCAACAAATTCTTATACCCTCACGTAGTGGAAAGAGCAAACGAGTTTCATTGAGCCTCTTTTATAAGGACATTAGTTTCATTCATGAAAGTTCTACCCCTCTAAATCTAAATATCTCCCAATATCATAACTTTGGGAGTTAAAATTTTAGCATATAATTTAGGGAGAACACATTGAAATCACACCAAAATAAACTGTAGAACTCCTTTAATAACTAGAAACTATTTAAAATACAGTTTACAAAAGTATATAATAACTGAACTCTTATCTCTCCATACATTAATGCCCTTTATATATTTTCCATCTCAGTAAATATCAATTTTTTTCTTGAGAAGATTTTAGGTGCCAAGCATAGTGGTTCATGCCTGTAATCCTAGCACTCTGGGAGGCTGAGGAGGGTAGATCATCTGAGCTCAGAAACTTGAGCCCAGCCTAAGCAAGACCGAGACCCTGTTTCTACTAAAAATAGAAAAAACAAAGAAAGAAACAATAAAAAGACACCCTAGACAGATATTGTGGCAGGCGCCCTTGGTTCCAGCCACTCAGGAGCTTGAAGTTAAAGGATCTTCTGAGCCTAACAGTTTGAGGACGCTATGTGCTATGATGCCATGGCACTCTACCCAGGGCAACAAAGTGAGACTCTGTCTCAAAAAATATATATGTATAACACACCCAACAGGACTCTGGGGTCATTGTGATCAGGGGCACAAAACTTGTGGCCTCCCTGTGAATAAATCTCTACATGTGAAGAAGAAGAAAAAAATGAGAAATGCATGTGGTGGGTGTATGGGTGATCACTGTATAATTTTTTCAAATGTACTGTATGTTTAAAAATTTGCCTGATAAAATATTGGAAAATTTAAGAAAAGGAGAGAAGAGAATACAAAAGAAGCTTCCAGGGGAAAAGAAAAAAGAGAGATAAGGGCTTTGAGGCCAAAATCCTTATGGATATTCTCCACATTTTTTTCTTTTACTCATAACCCATATTCAAATGATAAGGAATTTACAGTGTTAAAGTATTCAAAATATATTCACAATCTTAGAACTTATTACTTCTATTGTCAATAGTGAAGTCCAAGCCACCATCATTTCTCACTTAGATTATTTTGATAGTTCCCTAATAGATTTTTCTTCTCTCACCTTCTTCTCCTATAATGTATTCTTCACACAGCTGCTGGGGTTATTATTTATAAGTCAGATTACATAATTTCGCTGCTCTGAATGTCTGATGGCAGCCTTTTTAATACTCAGGAAAATATGATTAATGGTCTAGTCTTCTTCCCATCTCTCCTGCCATTTCCTTCCACATTGTCACTTCAGTTTTCTCTGAAATATTGCAAGGGTTAATAAAGACAAATATGGTCATTATATAGTGGTAAATGTAGCAACTCAACAAGAAGATATAACAATTTTAAATATATGTGCAGCTAACAGGATACCCCAGATACATAAAACAAGTTCTACTAGAGCTAAGGAAGTAAATAGTAGCATTATAATTGCCAGGAACTTTAATGTACCACTATCATAGCTGGACAAATTATTAAAGCAGAAAATAAATAAAAACCCTGAACTTAAATAGGAACCTAAAACAAATGGACATAACAGACATTTACAAAATGTTCTACCCCAAAACTAGTGAATATATATTCTTATCAGCACTTAGGATATTTGTCAACATTGATTATATCTTAGACTAATAAAACATGTCTCAACAAATTGAAAAATCTCAAAATCATACCTTACATCTTCTCAGACTACAGTGTAATAAAACTAGAAATCAATTCCAAAAATAATACTCAATTCTACACAAGTTAATAAAAATTAAACAACCTGACATTGACTAATTGTTGGATCAATACTGATATTAACATAGGAATCAGAAGACTCCTCAAACTGAACAAAAAATGGGACAAGACTATGAAAATCTATGGAACTCAGAAATACATTCCTATGGGGAAAATTCATAGTCTCAAATGCCCACATAAAAAGTCAGAAAGATCGCAAATTAACAACCTAATATCATATCTCAAGGAACTAGAAAAGAAAGAGCAAACTAAACCCAAAGCCGGCAGAAGAAAACAATTAACAAAGATTGTAACACAACTAAATCAAATGGAAAATAAAATACAAAGGATCAATGAAAGAAAATGTTGGTTCTTTGAAAAGATAAAGAAAATTGATATACTTCTTGCTAGATTAACCAAGAATCAAAAAGAAATTTTTCTGATAAGCTCAATCAAATTTGAAAAAGGAGATATAGCAACTGATGATACCACAGAAATACAAAACATGATTCATGAATACTATGAGAATCTCTATGCATATACACTAAAAGGACATAGAGGAAATGGATGAATTCCTGGAAACCCACAATCACCCAAGATTCAATCAGGAAGAAGACTCAATCAGAAGAAAACTAATTAATGAGCAGTGAGATGAAAGCAGTATAAACACTCTTCCAACAACAACAAAAATAACTCCTACACCATATACATTCACAGCTCCATCACACCTAACCTACAAAGAAGAGCTGGTACTCATACTACACAAATTATTCCATAACATTGAAAAGAAGGGATTCCATAACATTGAAAAGAAATAGATTATTTCCCAAATCATTCTATGAAGCCAATATCACCTTGATGCCAAAGCCAGTAAAGGGTTAAAATAAAACTAATATCCCTCATGAATATAGATTCAAAAATTCCCAATAAAGTACTAGCAAAATGATTCAACAGCACATCAAAATTAATTAATTCACCTTGACCAAGTGGGTTTTAGTTCAGGAATACAAAGAAGATTCAATATATGTAAAACAATAAATATGATCAACACATAAACAGAAGTGAAAAGAGAGACCAAATGATCCTATTAACAGATGTAGAAAAAGCATCAGAAAAAATCCAGAGAGACTAAACAACCTTTTGCTTAATAACAGCTATGTCAAAAAGGAGATAAAGAAAGCAATCATAAGATTCCTCAAACTGAACGGCAATGTGCTGGGTGTCTAGTTGGCACCAACACTGGACCACGGCCAGCAAGGGAGATGGCACTGAGGAAAGGATGAAACTTACACCGAACTTTGTGCATAAAACTGGAAGCCTGGAAGGACATACACTATATGATGTGCCTAGAGTGGCAGTATGAGAACAGTGCAGCACTGGTCCTGTTTCCTGGAATCTTTTTATTGAGTGCATAACAGAGTATACATGCAAGGATGCATAGTAGTCAGTCATCAGCACTCAAAGTTAAGAATGGGAAAGGGGAAATTACATCCCCCAGGGAGGTTGAGTAAAGGGTGAACAGGGACATAGTGTGGTAGAACATCTGAGGTGGCCAGATAATGGTGCAACCATAAGAGAGGGGGGGAAGAGCAACTCTCATCTCCTCAGACAGACATCTCAGCTTCTCTAGCCTAAGTTACTAGTTGACTGCCTAGGCAGTTTCAGCTGCCTACACTATTTGCAGATTGCTCCCTGCAGGTTAGTCACACACGCATTCCCCTGACTAAGCCCCTTACCCTGAGTTGGAAGCACCATGAGGAATTCAGTCTCTCCATTTTCCACAGCAACAAATTCACAAGCTATCAAAACCTGTAGAATACTACAAAAGCAGGCCTGAGAGGGTAATTTATCACATTAAATTCCTATAACAGAATTGACTGAGTGTAAATCCACAATGTAACAAATTATTTCAAGAAACCAGAAAAGGAAAAAAAATCCAATCTCAAATCCAGTAGTAGAAAAAAAAAATTAGATCAGCACTAAATGAAACCAAGAAATAATCAAAATAACCAACAAAATCATTCAGAAGATTAACAAAATAAAATTTTATTTTTGAAAAGATAAATAAAATGGATAAAACTTTGGCCATAATAACCACAAACAGAAAAGTAAAATCTCTAATAAGCTTAATCAGTAACATAAAAAAAATGGGAAATAATAATAGATACCACAGAAACTAAAAAAATTCTTTGTTCAGAAATTTGAAAATATGAAGGAAATGGATAAATTCCTGGGATCACACCATCTCCCTAGACTTAACCAGGTAGAAATAGAACTCCTGAACAGACCAATATCAAGGTCCAAAATTGCAACAACAATAAAAATGATTTAAACAAAAAGAAGTCCTGGACCAAGTGGTTTCACACCAGAATTCTTCAAATAAGCGCTTGCACCTATATTGCAGAACCTGTTCCAAATCATTGAGAAGGAAGGAAACCTCCACAATTTCTTCTATGGTACAAATATCACTCTAACACCAAAACCAAGAAAAGACTCAATAAAAAAGAAAACAATAGACCAATGCAAAAATACTCAATAACATACTAGAAAATGGAATCCATTATTTAAAAAATATATATATCACAACCAGCTGGGCTTTTTCCTACAGAGTCAAGGCTGGTTCAACATACAAAAATTCATAAAGGTAATTCAGCACATGAATATAAGTAAAAACAAAGACCATATGATCCTCTCAAGGGATGACAGACAAAATTCAGTGTCTTTTTTTCTTTTTTTGGTAAATAAGAATGTTTAAGAAAATTGGCACAGAGGGCCCTTTTCTTAAATTGATACAAGCCATTTCCAGCAAATCCACAGCTAATGTTATACAGAATGGAGACAAACTGAAAGCATTTCCCCATACAACTGAAACAGGACAGGGGTTTCCACTATCACCACTGTTGTTTGACACAGTGCCAGAAGTCCTAACCAAAACAATTAGTCAAGTGAAGGATATCAAGTATATCCACCTGGGGAAAGAGGATGCCAAACTATTTCCCCTTACTAACAATGTTATATGATACTTGGAAAACTTCAAGGTCTCAACCACAAGACTCCAAGATGTGATTAAGAAATACAGCAAGGTCTCAGTATATAAAATCAATATTCACAAATCAGTAGTCTTCATATATGCCAACAACAGGTATGCTGAGAATCAAAGCCAAGGTATAATATCCTTCACAATAACACCAAAGAAAATGACTTAGCTTGAAATTTACTTAACAAATGATATTACAAATCTCTACAAAGAGAACTATGAAACATGGAGAAATGAAATAGCATAGCAGAGGATTTTAACAGATTTAAAAAGATACCATGATGATGGCTAGGAAGAATAAACATTGTTAAGCTGTCTATACAATCCAAAGAAATCTACAGCTTCAATGCAATTCCCATTAAAATATCAATGTCCTACCTTTGAAGATCTTGAAAACATAGTCCTCTGTTTCTTATGGAACCACAAGAAAACCTCAATTGCAAACACAATTCTCTGAAATAAGAAAAAAATATGGAGGCATCATGCTGCCAGACTTCAGATTATACTATAAGTCTACAATAATCAAAACAACATGATAATGGCATAAAAATAGAGACATAGGTCTATGGAAAAGAACGATAACCTAGAAATAAAACCAGTCCCATATTACTATCTGACCTTTGATAAAGGAAGTGAAAGCATATATTGGGTGAAAAGAATCCCTGCTTAGTAAATGCTTCTGGGGGGTGGAGCATGATGGCAGACAGAAAAGACATTAGCCAAATTCTCCTGCAGCCATAGGGAAGAGAAAGAGGGATAGGCAATCCCCAGCATGGAATATTTGCATGTAGTGGTAATTCTCAGTGTGCAGTGAAGTGGTGAACTATCGTAATTACTGGAGATCCAGCACACAAGACAAGTTTCTGCAAGCATGCCCTAGCCGGTGGTGGTAGCAGACAGCACCCACCCCCACAGAAGTCCTCTAGGAAGCCTTTAGCAATTTTCAGTTCTTGGCGGAAGCTGGACATTGAGTGGAAAGATCAGAGAAGTATGCACTCCTGAGCAGATTTTGGTTGCCAGACTGGGGTGCAGTCTGAAGGGCTTCTGCCATGGTCTGGCAGTGGGTGAAGCATCCATGTAGGGAAAGTCCCCAGACAGGGGGCCAGACATTGTCCTGAAGGTTCAGAAGGTTGTGAGGGTAGGCCTCTTGCAGGGGCCTAAGAAGGCAGTCTGAGTTCTCCCTGTGGAGAGTGGACCTACATTCATGACAGGCCTAGGGACTGTGGAAAGACTGGAGAAGAATGCACTCCCGATCAGAATCTAGTGGCCAGCTTGGGAGCAAGTGAAACATCCATAGAGGGAAAGTCCCAAGACAGGGGCTACCACTTTTATAAGATCACCAGAAGGCCCTGAGGGAAGGCCTCTTGCTGAGGTCTTACTGCTCCTGGTCTGAGTTCTGCCTGCAGGGAGCAGACCTACACTCGAGACAGGCCCAGGGACTCCTGCACTCCACAGGTACTGTTGTGGGAGAAATCTGTGAGACCTGCTTCTGAAGAATTTTTGACAGCTATGGAATCCAGGTCAGCAGGGCCTGAGAGCTGAGCAGGTGAACAGGCGATCACTAGGAACTAAGCAGGCAAACAGCTCTAAGCCTGGGAACAAGAGAGAGGTTAACAGCTGTTGTTAGTTCCCAAATTCACTGCCACCTGGTGTCCAGGAAGTATACTGCAACATAAATATATTACTACTAAAGTCAGATCCCTAAGGCATATATATATATATATGAATGTTTTATATATATATGTATTTATATACACACACATATATATACATACATATATATATATGTTTTTATGACTGTTGTTTTTTTCTTTTTCACTTCCTTCCTTTCTCTATTGGTTGCTGAGATTCCTTACATCAGGCTATTTGAGATGTTTTTCTCTTTATCTTGTGTTTTGTTTTTGCTAAGTTGCTTGGCTGGTTCTTTTCCTGATTTCTATTTTTAAATTCCACAAGAGCAAGGGCTCCTGTATTTTTTGTTGTTTGTTGCAGAATTTTAGCTTGATTTATTCTATCTCCCAACTTTACTCCTCAGCATTCTCTCAGTTGACAGAAACTCTTCTACTTGTCTAATCTCTCCCTCATAAAGTGCTTCTGCATCAGCTAAGATATTCCTCCCTTTTATTTATTTTTTTGTTTCTTTTCTTCTTGGTTGCTGTGTTTCTTCTTTCTTTCTTCATTCCTCTTCCCTCCTTCTCCTTTATTTGATTCAATGGTACATTTAATTTCCTTTATCTATTCTTATATTTTCATATTATTGCATTATTTTTCTTCTTTTTCCACCCTTTCTTGGCTGAGGGTGGGAATGACAAAGTGGTGGTATGGCAAGTAGACTGCAGCAGTAGTCTGACTGAAGGTGGCCAGGAGAAATTTCTACCATTGGCCCCAGGAAGAAAGTATTAGGAAGATCACACTGCAGAACTTTTCTATTTTTCTTTTCTTTTCTCTTTCTTTTTTCATTATTACTCAATTTTTCCTCCTTGGCTTTTGTGTTTGTTCATTTTCTTCTCTTCCTAATTTTGACAAATGAAGAGTCTGACTGTGTTCAGGCTGGTAAGGAATGCCTGATTTCGAGGAACTCACCAAGCCTAGTTTCTCAAAACCCTTGAAGTATAGGCATGGCTGTACCACCATGATGAAAAATGACATTTCTTCTATCACCCTCATTCTCCCCTCTTGTCCTCCATTTTGCATGTTCTTCAATGTTCTTCAGTTATTCTCCTCCCTCTTTTAGTTTTCTTTTTCTTTCCTTGTTTTTTATCTTACTTATTCTTTCTTTTTTCCACCTTTTTTTTCTTATCCTTTCCACTTGCTTATGACAACCCTCCTCCACCTTCTGACCCCATACCAAGAGGCCTTTTCATGACCTAAAATCTGAAATAAGGTAACTTGAAGCAAAGGAAGAAGTGAGAAGGAAAAAGGTGCACAAAGATGTGAATAAGAAAAAAGCACACATGAGGAGGAACCAAAAGAAAAATGCAGGCACCATGAAGGATCAAAATAGAGCAACTCCTCCAAGAGACCATGAGGCAATTTTTAAAGAAGATTCCTTCTATAAGTAATTAATGGATTTGACAAAAAAGGGAATTTAAAATATGGATAATTAAGACAATAAAGGGATTGGATGAGAAAATGGAAAGACAGACCTGAAAGTCAGATGAGAGATATGCAGAATATAGAAAAGACATGGATGAAAGGTCTTTATGAAATGGAGACAATCGTGGAATGTAAAGAAGCAGTAGAAAGTATCAAAAATAGATTAGACAACAGAGAAAAAATAACATCAAAGTTAGAGGAAAACATCTCTGAGTTAACACAGGTAGTTACAGAGTCAGAAAAGAATATAAAGAAAGCAAAGCAAGCACTTAGAGAAATATGAGATTCCATGAAGCATTGAAGATAAGGAAAATAGGAATCCCTTAAGGAGAAGAAGATTGTTCCAAAGGTACAGAAGCCCTACCATAGATAAATGAAAATCTCCCAAGTTTTACTGAATATCCTGACACACTCCTTTCAGATGGATATCAAACCTAAGGTCATCTCAACTCTAACAGAGCCTCTCCAAGGCACATTGTAATGAAACTGTCAAAAATAAAGATGAAGGAGAAAGTCCTTCAAGCAGCTATGAATAAGCACCAATTGACCTATAAGTGCAGAGCCATTAGGTTGGCAGCAGACATTTCAACTGAAATCATCCAAGCCAGGCAGCATGATCATCCACCTTCAACATAATTAATCAAAATAAGTTTCATTCTACTATCCTGTATTCCCGTAAATTTAGTTTCAAAATTGATGGAGAAATCAAATCCTTTGCAGACATAAAAGCACTGAGGAAATTTGTCACAACAAGGTAACCTCTACAAGAAATACTTAGACCAATTCTCAATACTGAACACCACAATGGATCACCACCACAATCAACACCTAGAAGCCAAAGCCAATGGTTAAGTTAGCTTCCACAGTGGCACAAAGGATAAAACTATACAAGAAACTATCTCATAATAAGATGAATAGAATTCTACCACACTTATTGATACTCTCAATAAATGTCACTGGATTTAATTCCCCACTTAAGAGGTACAGGCTGGCTGATTGTATAAAAAAACACAAGCCATCTATATGCTGTCTCCAGGAGACACTCCTAGCCCTGAAGGACAAATCAAGATTCAGGGTTAAAGGATGGAAAACGGTGTTTCAAGCAAACAGAAATCAGAAAAAGGAGGGGTTACAATCTTATTCTCAGACACAAGTGGATTCAAAGCAGCTTTAGTTAAGAAAGACAAAGAAGGGTGACACCTGTGACTCAAGGAGTAAGGTGCCAACCCCATCTGCTGAGGGTGGTGGCTTCAAACCCAGCCCTGGTCAAAAAAAAAAAAAAAAAAAAAAAAAAAGACAAAGAAGGACAGTTCATGATAGTCAAAGGAACAAGACAACAGGAAGATATCTCAATTTAAACATTTATGGATCTATCTTAAAAGCTCCCAGATTTATAAAATAGATCTTGAACACAACATACCAAAGCAAAAGAATATACTTTTTTCTCATTAGCTCATGGCACATATTCCAAAATAAATCACATCCTAGAGTACAAACTGAACCTTAGGAAAATTAAAGGAATAGAAATTATACCATACCTCTTATCAGAACAAAAAGCTAGAATGGTGAGCTCAGCTCCAAGAAAATTGTTCATCCCCACACAAAGTCTTGAAAACCAAACAACCTTATGCCAAATGAGACTTGGGTTCAAAGAAGATATATAATCAAAATGTCTTAATTTCCTCAAACATAGCAACAAAGAAGACACAGGTTATCAAAACTTCTGGGGCATAGCAAATGCAGTCCTGAAAGGAAAATTTATTGTGCTAGATGCCTAACTTCAAAAAAAAAAAAAAAAAAAAAAAGTGAACACATCAGCACACTCACAGAGCATCATATGGAATTAGAAAAAGAAGAAAAATCTAACCCTAAACCCAGCAGAAGAAAAGAAAAGAAATAGCCAGAATTAAATCACAGGCTAAAAACACTGAAAACACAAAAATCATTCAGAAAATTAATTAAGCAATTTAAAAAAAAATAAAGTAAATAAAACTTTGGCCAGACTAATGAGAAACAGAAAAGTAAAATCTCTAGTAACCTCAATCAGAAATGATAAAGGGGAAATAACAACATATACCACAAATATACAAGTGATTATCTCTGAACACTACAAGAAACTATACTCAGAAATTTGACAATGTGGAGGAAATAGAGCAATATTTGGAATCACCCCCCTCACTAGACTTAATCAAGAAGATATAGATCTTCTGAACAGATCAATTTCAAGAACTGAGGTCAAAGAAGCAATAAAAAAATCTCCCAACAACAAAAAAATGCCCCGTTCCAGATGTCTTCACGACAGAATTCTATCAAAGCTTCAAAGAAGAGCTTATACCCATACTTCAGAAAATATCCCAAAAATTGAGGAGTAAGGATACTTCCCAACAAATTCTACAAAGAAAACATCATCCTGAGTCCAAAACCAGGAAAAGATCCAACTAAAAAAGAGAATGAAAGACCAATTTCACTAATGAATATACTTGCAAAAATTCTCACTAAAATCCTTCCAATATATTACAGCTTATCATTAAAAAAGTCATACATAATGATCAAGTAGAATTCATCCCAGGGGTGCAAGGCTGGTATAACATACAGAAATCCATAAACATTATTCACCATATAAACAGATGCAAAAACAAAGACCATATGATTCTCCCAATAGATGTAGAAAAAGCATTTGATAAAATTCAACATTCTTTTTTAATTAGAACTCTGAGGAACATAGGCATTGGCTGCACATGTCTTAACCTAATAGAAGCCATCTATGACAAACCCACAGCTAATATTATACATAGTGTAGTAATACTAAAAGCTGTTCCACTCAGAACTGGAACTAGACAAGGTTGTCTTCTATCACTACTACTATTGAACATAGTGCTAAAATTTCTAGCTAATACAATCAAGTAAAAGAAGGGAATAAAGGGTATCTAAATGGGGGCAAAGAAGTCAAACTCTCCCTCTTTGCTGATGATATGATCTTATACTTAGAGAACCCCAAAGTCTCAACCACAAGACTCCATGTAGTGATCAAAAAATACAGTAATGTCTCAGGATATAAAATCAATGTCCACAAATCAGTAACCTTTGTATATACCAATAATACCCAAGTTGAGAAAGTAATCAAGCACACAATTCCCTTTTCAGTATCTCTATAGAAAATGAAATATCTAGAAATATACCTCTACCTTTATAGAGGTGAAGGATCTCTATAAAGAAAATTATGAAGCCCTAAGAAAAGAAATAGCAAAACATATTAACAAATGGAAGAACATACCATGTTCATGGCTGGGGAAAATCAACATCATTAAAATGTCAATGAATCCCAAAGTAATCTACAGATTCAATGCCGTCCCTATTAAAATACCAACATCACACTTTCAAGACTTGGAAAAAATAATTTTTCATTTTGTATGGAACAACAACAACATATATATATATATATATATATATATATACCCAAGGCAATTATTAGTAATAAAAACTAAGCCAGGGGAATCAGTCTACCAGATTTTAGGCTGTACTACAAGGCCATAGCTATTAAATCAGCATGATATTGGCACAATAATAGAGACATAGACATCTGGAGCTGAATAGAAAACCAGGAGAGGAAACAAACACCTTACAGCCACCAACCTTTGATAAACCAAACAAGAACATACACTGGAGGGAAGAATCCTTGTTCAATAAATGGTACTGGGAGAACTGGATATCCACATGTAAAAGACTAAAACTAGACTTATACCTTTCTCCACTCACAAAAATTGGTTCAGGATGACTAGAAGACCTAAATCTAAGGCATGAAACAATAAAAATCCTCAAAGAAACTGTGGGGAAAACACTGGATGCTATATGAGTGGAGAGGGACTTTATGAGGAAGACTTCCATGGCAATTGCAACAACAAAAATAAACAAATGGGATTTAATTAAACTGAAAAGCTTCTGTACAGCTAAGGAGACAACAACCAAAGTAAATAGACAACCTACACTTTGGGAAAGGATATTTGCATATTTTGAATCAGACAAAAGCTTGATAACTAGGATCTAGTAAGAACTCAAATTTGGGCAGCACCTGTGGCTCAGTGAGTTACACGCCAGCCCCATATACCTAGAGTGGGGGGTTCAAAGCCAGCCCCAGCCAAACTGTAACAAAAAGTAGCTGGGCATTGTGTGGGTGCCTGTAATCTCAGCTACTCAGGAGGCTGAGGCAAGAGAATTGCCTAAGCCCAAGAGTTGGAGGTTGCTATGAGCTGTGACACCACAGCACTGTAGCAAGGGCAACAAAGTGAGACTCTGTCTCTAAAAAAGAAAAAAGAACTCAAATTAATCAACATAATAAGAGCCAACAATCCCTTATATCATTTGGCAAAAGAGACAAATAGAACCTTCTCTAAAAAAGACAAATGAGGGCGGTGCCTGTGGATCAGTGGGTAGGGCGCCAGCTCCATATAACGAGGGTGGCGGGTTCAAATCCGGCTCTGGCAAAACTGCAACAAAAAAATAGCTGGGCATTGTGGCAGGCACCTGTAGTCCCAGATACTCAGAAGGCTGAGGCAAAAGAATCACCTAACCCCAGGATTTGGAGGTTGCTGTGAGCTCTGACACTACAGCACTCTACCAAGTGCAATAAAGTGAGACTCTGTCTCAAAAAAAAAAAAAAAAAAAGAGAAGAAAAAGAAGAAGACAAGTGAATAGCTAACAAACATATGAAAAAATGCTCATCATCGTCCCTAATTATTAGAGAAATACATATCAAAACCACCCTGAGATATCATCTATTCCCAGTGAGAACGGCCCACATCAAAAAATCTCAAAACTATAGATACTGGCATGGATGCAGAGAGAAGGGAACACTTTTACCTTGCTGGTGGAACTGCAAACTAATACAATCTTTTGGAAGGAAGTATGAATAATCCTTAAAGAACTTGAGTCAGACCTCTCATTTGATCCTGAAATACCATTACTGGGCATCTATCCAGAAGAAAAAAAAAATCCTTTTACCATAAGGACACTTGAACTAAACTGGTTATTGTAGCTCAGTTTAAAATTGCCAAAATGTGGAAACAGCCTATATATTCACCAACCCAGGAATGGATTAACAACCTGTGGTATGTGTACCATGGAATACTACTCAGTTACTAAGAAAGATGGGGACTTTGCATCTTTTGTATTATCCTGAATGAAAGTGGAATACGTTGTTCTTAGTAAAGCTTTACAAGAATGGAAAAGCAAGAATCCTATGTGCTCAATTCTTATATGAGGACAATTAATGACCTAGTACACTGTGGGGGTTGGGGGTGGGGAGAGCAGGGAAAAGGAAAGAGGGTTGGGGTGTCAGGTCACAGGGTGTGTTATACCTTTTGGGGTGAGATACAAATTATAAGGTCTTTATGTATCAAATGCAGTCAATGTAATCTGAATATGTAGTCAATATTCATTTCTTTATACCCTCAATGAATCCCCAACAATTAAAAAAATAATAAAAATAAAAATAAATAAATGCTTCTGGGAAAACTGGATAGCTACATATGAAAGACTGGAACTGAATCCATACCTCTCAATAGTTACAAAAATTAACTCACTCTGTATAAAAGATTTAGATCTAAGCCATGAAATGATGAAAATCTTAGATAAAAGTGTGGTAAAATCTTTTAATAATATCAGTTTTGGAAAAAAAAATTACAATGAAAACCTCAAAGGCAATTAGAACTATAAGAAACATAAAAAAGAAAATGTGACCTGATTAAGTTAAGAAGTTTCTACATAGCTAAGGACAAAATCAACAAAGCTAGGGACAATCTTTAGAATGGAAGAATATATTTACATGCTACAAATTGGACAAAGGACTATTGTGAGTATCTGCTAGGAACTCAAGCAAGTCAACAAAAAGATCAAACAACCCATTGACACATGGGCAAGGGACATGAATAGAACCTTTTCTCATGAAGACAGATGAATGGCAAACAAACTCATGAAAAAAATGCTCAGTATCTCTAATTATTAGACAAATGCAATTAAAAACTACTTTGAGATATCACCCAACCCCAATGAGAATGTCCCATATCACAAGGTCCCAAAGCAACAGTTGCTATCATGGGTGTGAAGAGAAGAAAAGAACAATGCACTGTTCGTGGTACTTCTCATTTGTACTAATTGTCCATCCTCTATGGAATAGTATGGACAGTTCTCAAATGATTACAAGTAGACCTTTCATTTGATTCTGAAATCCCATTACCAGTTATCTACCCCAAAGTAAAAACTCATTTAACCTAAAGACATGTGAACTCAAATGTTTATAGCAGCCCAATTTATAATTGCAAAGATGTGGAAATAAACCAAGACATCTACAACACATGAATGCCATAAAATGATGGAAATTTTGTATCCTATGTTATAACTTGAATGAATTTGGAGAACACTACTAAATAACACAATGGAAAAATAAGCATCACATCTAGTCAATACTAATTTGAAACTTGTAGATTAACAACAAGTTAAGTTTTTCTGTGTTCACATGAAAGAAAAACTCAATTAAACATAAGGGGAAAAAGATGTCATTATTCAGTGGATTTCTACCAGCAGAACAATGTACATGTGTATGGCTCAATTCCTGGGCTAAGAACAGAACTACAACTTAGACTTTACCTTACAAATGAAAACAATGCAACCTAATTGCATTGTACCTTTGAAACACCTGATGGCCAAAATACTACCATACCTATCAGTTTTCACAATTAATGGGAATGGCTTAAATTGTCCTCTAAAGAAGCACAGGTTGGCTGACTTGATACAAATCTCAGGCCAGTTATATGTTGTCTACAAGTCTCATCATACCTCAAAATATTTTTAAAAAGACTCAGAGTGAAGGGCTGGACATCTACAATACAGAAAAATGGAAATCAGAAAAAAGCAGGGGTTGCAATTTTATTTGCAGATACAATAGGCTGTAAACTAACAAAGGTAAGGAAAGATAAGGATGGTCACTTCATATTTGTCAAGAGAAACACTCAACATGAAATGATTTCAATAATTAGCATTTATGTGCCCTACACGAATCCTCTTCAATTTATTAAGAAAACCTTAAAGGATATGAACAAATTTGTACCTTCCTGCACCATAATAGCTGTAGATTTTAATACCCATTTGTCAGTTTTTCATAGATCCTTCAAGAAGAAACAAACAAAGAAATAATGGACTTAAACTTGACGCTAGAACAAATGGATTTAATAGACCTCTACAGAACATTTCATACTAACAAACCTGAATACACATTCTTCTCTTCATCCCATGAATCATTCTCCAAAATTGATCATATCTTAGGACACAAGTCTAACCTCAGCAAATTCAAAAGAATAGAAATTATTCCTTGTATTTCCTCAGACCATCATGGAATAAAAATTGAACTCAATAGCAACAGAAATCTTCATACCCAAACACAGTCATGAAAACTAAATAACCCTTAGGCTGGGTCAAAGATGAGATTAAGAATGAAATCATTACATTTTTGTAACAAAATGATAATGAAAACACAAATTATTAAAACCTAGGGGATACTGCAAAGGCAGTCCTAAGAAGGAAATGTATATAATTAGAGACCTTCATCAAGAAAACAAAAAGAGAGAAAGTCAATAGCTTAATGAGTCATCTCAAGCAACTTAAAAAGGAAGAACAATCCATCCCCAAACCCAGCAGAAGAAAAGAAGTAGTCACAATTAGAGCAGAATTAAATCAAATTGAAAAAAATAGAATCATTCAGATCAATGAAACAAAAGGTTGGTTCTATAAAAAGATGAATAAAATTCATAAGCCTTTGGTTAGCCTAACCAGAAGCAGTAAAGTGAAATCTCTAATAATGTCAATCATAAAGTATATAGGAGAAACAATAACAGATATCACAGAAATTCAAAAAACCTTCAATCATTATTACACACAAAAAAATCTATTCTCAGAAATACAAAAATTTGGAGGAAATGGACCAACACCTGGAAGCACGTTCCTCTCCTCTACTCAACTAGAAATAATTAGAAATTTTGAATAGATCTATATCAAGGACTGAAATAGCATCAACTATACAAAATTTCACAAAAAAAGAAAAGTCTCGAACCAGATGACTTCACATCAGAATTCTACCAAACTTTCAAGGAGATACCAATACCTATATTACATAACCTTTTCCAAAACATAAAAAAAGAAGAAATCCTCCTCAGCATATTCTATAAAGGAAATATCACCTTGATCCCCAAACCAAGAAAGGACCCAACAAAGAAAAGAAACTATAGGCCAATATAATTAATGAATATCTATGCAAAATATTCAATAAGATCCTAGCAAACAAAATTCAATGACAATCAAAAAAAATGTACACCATGATCAAATTGGTTTTATTACAGGGTTACAAGGTTGGTTCAACATACGTAAATCTATAAACATAATAAACCACAAAAACAAAAAGAAAACAAAGATGACATGATTCTCTCAATTGATGCAGAACAAGTTTTTCATAATATCTATCATCCTCTTATGATTAGAACACTTAAGAAAATTGTTTTAGATGGGACATTTCTTAAACTGATGGAGGCCATCTACAGTAAATCTACAGCCAATAACATATTGAATGGAGTATAATTGAGAACATTTCCTCTCAGATCTGAAACTACACACATTCTACTCATTGGTGACAAGGATGCCCATTGTCACCACCACTGCTATTCAACACAAGAATGGGAGGCCTACTCATAGTAAACAGTCAAGAGAAGTGGATAAAGGATATTCAAATGTGGTCAGAAGAGGTCAAATTCTCACTTCTCTTTGCAGATGACATGTTCGTATACCTGATAAACCCCAGGGACTCAACTACAAAGCTATTAGAAGTGATCAAGGAATATAGCAGTGCCTCAGGATTCAAAATCAGTATTTACAAATCAGTAGCTTTTATAAACACCAACAATAGTCATGCTGCAAATATAATCAAGGACTCTATTCCTTCTATAATACTGCCAAAGAAGATGAAATACCTGGGAATTTATTTAATAAAGTGTATAAAATATATCTATAATGAGAATTATGAAACTCTAAGAAATAGCTGAAGACGTTTACAAATAGAAAAACATACAATGCTCGTGGGTGGGAATAATCAACATTGTTAAAATGTCCATACTACCCAAAGCAATCTACAGATTTAATGCAGTCCTTATGAAAACACCAGTGTCATAGTTTAAAGAACTTGAAAAAATGGTATTTCATTTTGTATGGAATTAGAAAACACCTTGAATAGCCAATACATTACCTAGAGAATATATATATATATATATATATAATATATATATAAAAATCTATAGTGATCAAAACAGCATGGTCCTGGTGGTGCCTGTAGCTCAGTGGGTAAGGTGCCGGCCACATACACTGAGGCTGGAGGATTCAAGCCTGGCCTGGGCCTGGTAAACAACAATGACAACTGCAACCAAAAAATAGCCATTTGTTGCGCTGGCGCCTGTAGTTTCAGCTACTTGGGAGGCTGAGGCAAGAGAATTGCTTAAACCCAAGAGTTTGAGGTTGTTGTGAGCTGTGATGCCATGGCACTCTACCAGGGGTGACATAGTGAGACTCTGTTTCAAAAAAAAAAAAAAAAGCACAATGCTGGCACAAAGATAAAGATGTCGATATAAGAAAAAGAATAGAGAATCTAGATGTGAACCAAGCCACATAATTGTCATTTGATCATTGAGAAGCCTAAAACAAACCCATACATTGGGAAAAAGATTCCCTATTTATTAAATGGTGCTGGTGGAACTGGCTAGCAACCTGCAGAACACTGAAACTGGACACTTACCTTTCATCACTAACAAAAATGTATTGTCATTGGATAAAAGAGTTAAATGTAAGACATGAAACTATAAAAACAGTAGAAGAGAGTGCAGGGAAAATGCTTGAAGATATTGGCCTCGGAAAATATTTTCTGAGGAGGGCCACCCTAGTAATTGAGGCAACACCAAAAATATATTACTATGATCTTATAAAGCTAAAAATCTTCTACAGTTAAGGGTTCTGAAGTAAAGCAAACAGACAGCTTTGAGAATGGAAGAAGATTTTTGCAGGTCATAATTCTGACAAAGGTCTAATTATTACAATCAACAGTAAATTCAAATTAATCAATAAGAAAAGAACAAACAACCTCATTTTATTGTGGGCAAAAGACTTGAACAGAAATTTCTCTGAAGTTGACAGGTGAAAGGCCAACAAGCACATGAGAAAATGCTCATCAGAGAAATGCAAATCAAAACCAATTTGAGATATCACATAACTACAGTAACATTAGCCCACATCACAAAAATCCCCAAACTGCAGATATTGGCATGGATGTGGAAAAAAGGGAGCACTTCTACACTGCTGGCAAAATTGCAAACTAATACAGCCTTTTGGAAAGAAGTATGGAGAATTCTCAAGGAACTAAAAGTTGACCTACCATTTGATCCTGTAATTCCATTATTATATAATCAGATGAACAAAAATCATTTTTATAAGAAAGACATTTGCAACGTAATGTTTATTGTAGCTTGATTCATAATTGCCAAGTTGTGGAAGCAGCCTGAATGCTCATAACCCCTGAATGGATTAACAAATGGTGATATATGTGTACCATAGAATCCTATACAGCCATAAAAAAAATGGAGACTTTACATCTTTTATGTTTACCTGGATGGAGGTGGAACATATTCCTCTTAGTAAATTATCTCAACATTGGGAAAAAAAGTATCCAATGTACTCAACATTATTAAGTGACCAATATATAATCACTTACACATTCTTACAAATATAAAACACAAGTATAGTCCAGCAAGAATGAGGGGAGTAGAGGAAGAGGGAAGGGGAGAGGGAGGGCGAGTTGAGGGAGGGTATTTGGAGGGATCTCACCTAATGTGCACAAAGCAAGGGTACATTTCAAAACAACTAAGAGTATATTATGAATGTCTTACCATAAAAAATAAGTGAGGTTATAGTTATGTTAATCAGTTTGTTTTAAGCATTCTACACTATGTATAAAATCATCATATTTTACCCTATAAATGCATGCAGTTATGATTTAATAAAAATTATGTTTAAGAAAAGGAATATCTCAAAGAGGATAAAATAATCAGAAAACTAGCACTGGTGCAATAGCACTTTAATTACCAACAGGATTTGTTTCATAATCAAGGCATCAGAGTTAATTACATTAATATGAAAGCCATGACTTCATACATAGTATCTGTGTTCAAATACAAGACAGTAAGAAAAAAGTAGCATTAAAGAATTTGTATAGGTTAGTTCATTTTAATTTTCATTCTTCAGCATTTGCTGTTATAGATCACAATAACTCATATAAGCCTTGAATAACTGGTAACTGGCAATAAGTTTTTGTCTAGACATTGATTTAAAAAATGAGAAGTGTGGGGATTAGAAAGAACCAGGGAAGGACAATGCAGAAACCAATGCCAAGAAAGGTCTATTCAGGTTAGCTTTATTAGACACCTTTGCAAAATTTACATAGTTGAATTCATGATGTCTAGAATAGTAAAGAGAATTTCAGTTGCCACTGATATCAATTTAGTACCTATTTAACTTGAAATTAGATAAAAGTATCAAATCTAGAATCCTGATTTAAGCACATCATACTGTTAAAGAGACTGACAATTTAGCTCTAGTTTCTTGTGCTAATAAAAGTGATATTAATGTAACTATCAGAGTAAATGTCTTCTCCCCTGTTGAAAGTGAGTCAGATCTAATTAAGACAGAATATGTATCTAATGTCAAAAGTAACTATAAAATCTACATAGTGTGATAAAAGTGGATCAATATTTTCAAGGTTGCCACAATCAAATCTGATTACAAAAGGGTGGAGAAATAATTACCATTTTTACTTTTTCCCTTAGGTACATGGTTGACATATTATCTTTCACAAATCAATTCAGTTTACTGATCTGTGAATGAAAATAATACTATTTTAAAATGTCTTAACAATTATATTTCATATATGGGAATTCTTGATGGTATTGCACACTTCCAATTATATTTTCAGTTAATTGACAATAACAAAAATACTGAGCACAATTATGTAGTATCTATTATATGAAAGATTATCTTGGTTATTTACATAATATAATAAAAATTGTAACTCACCTTATATTCACTCTGCTCATCTGGCAACTTCTTTCCTCAAACACCTGCTTATCTACCTTAAGACTTCTTCCTGCAGTTTAGGAGCTTGCTCAGCTTGAAGGACAACACCAAAGGCTGGAGATTTAATTTTCACAGAGTAATCTTTAATAAAGAGTGATGAAAATACTTGAATGAATGGTCCAATTTTTCTGTCCTTCAGGATGATATTTAGAGATATATTTTCCATAATATCTCAGAAGATGACCAAAAGGATCAAGCTTCAGTCACCCATATGAGCTACCTGCACATCAGTCCATCAGTGCACTCTAAATTGAATTTTCCTCTTTTTCTTTTTCACTTTCTTCAGTCTCTTGTGCTTCCTGGAACAATTTTCTAAATGAATACCTGTACCTCAGAATTTGTCTCAGGGATTGCTTTCCAGGGAAACTAACCAAAACATAAAGAAATCAACATATCCTAGTACAAAAAGTTAGGATCAGCAAGCACAAATAATGTGCCTGCAGTTGCAAAGCCAAAAAATGACACAATCTAGGATTTAAACCTAGATCATTTAAGTTTAATAACTTATACTTGTTACCTTATGTTATATTGTATTATATGTCTGAGATTTGATTCAAAATAAATTCACAACAATACTGTCAACTCCATTTATGTATAATCTTTTCCATATTCTTTTATACATTTCTCTATCCGCACATATAAAATGACAGAGATAATGAAAAATATACATGTAAGGTATGTCAAAAAATATTGCCATAAAGTGCAGGATATGGATAATGCTATAAAGCAAAGCCTAAACATGTTTATTTTTATATGTATATATAATATATATATTATATATATAAACATATATATAATATATATATAAACATGTTTATATATATAATATATATATTAAACATATATATATATCCATACACTATTAGTGTATCTGTATCTTACTACTGTCTATACTAAAATGAATAAAATATATGAGCCAATAAAAGTGGATTTGATTTCCTCAGTATGTAACTCCAGACACAGAGCTTTAATCATGGAAAACAAATTTAATTAAAGAGGAAATTAATTCTTCATTTGTGCCCTCCCAATTTCTTAAATATCACTGTGGAAGGTTATTTTAGTTTAGAATACTGGGAGAACTACCATTCTTTAAAAATGCCATTTTAAAAATATTATACATTCAGTTTCTAGCCTAAGATGTAATTACCTTAGCAGACTTGACCCTCACTACAAGTAAAGATCTGAACAACTGAAGAATAAACATTTCTTAGATCTACTGGAGAATTAGGTCACAGAGAAAAACACCCCAAATTGGAGAAAAATATGTAGACACAGAGAATCATAACTTAACTGACCATAAATTCATAAGCAAAATTTTTCAGAGATGGCAGACCTAGGTAAGAAAGTCTGAAATGTAATTGCATGAGAGAAAAAAAATTTCAGGGGAAACATGTCATATGAAGATCCCCACATTTTTGTGACTTTTAATTTTAGGACGTTTGGGGGATACTCATAATGAATAGTAGAGAGAAAGACAAAATATTTGTGCTATGGTAAGGTAAGGAGAAAAAGAACAATTTTAAAATATGCTAGAGTTTCTGTTTCTCTTAATAAGTCCTACCGGAGGAGAAAATATTTTATCACAGTCTAATCTGTTGAGATTACATTAGAACCTGATTTTCCTATGGGGAGGGAAATCCTTAATTTTAGCCATTGGTAGTTTATTACATGGGGAAAAGGAAATAAATAATTTCAGCCCATGCAAACATCCTGTTCTCCCCAAGGGGAGAAAATCTGAGAAGCTATTTTGAAGCTCACAGTCAGTGGAAACAGGCCCACCAAAAGACTGAGACTTAATCATAGGACAATAGAATGCTTCCCCTCCCCCTATACTGTAGAGCTACATTATTGAGGGCCTGTGTACCCCAGTTCCTTTTGACAGTTCAAAAATAGTGACTGAGGCAGGGCTTTCAAACAATAGAAATTTATTAAGCCAAAGTTTGAAGACACACTCAGGAAAAATAAAAAACAAACAAACAAACAAAAATGAGAGAAATCCCTGTGATTTTTTTCCAAAATGAGATTTAGGAATCAGGTTTTAAAGAAGACAGAGCATGAAGAAAGAAAGAGAAGAGCGGTGAGTAGTGACAAAAAATGGTCAATTTCTTGAAATACCCCAAAAGTCTATACATTATCTAAGACAAGTGTTAGATGAACATGGAGTGACAGATATCAATTATGCAGATGTCTCTGTGTAGGTGGAAAAATGTTTGATATTGTCTTTTCTCTGTTCTACACCTGGGAAGATAAACCTGCCCTTGGCATCATCAGTATGAAATTGAACAGAATTTAGTTTTAGGAGCTAGATTTAGCCTCCATACCCAAAGGCACAATTTTCATGTCCCCATTTATGGAAAGCCAGCAGATATTTATCTTGGAAATGATCTATCAAGGAATTCTTTCCCAGATAACAGAGGAATTTATCTTTCTGTGGGAATCTGGATGATACACAATGTTAATAATTGCTGGTCATTTAAATGGAACTATTGGACAGTACAGCCTCCTTCACTTCGCTTAAATCCAGCATAAGAAGCTGGAGATGGTCCTGAGATTTTTATTATCTTTTATATTTTTATCCAGTATATAATGTCCCCTTTTCAACCAAAAATTCCAAGGGACACAAAAGGAAAATAGCATAGTTTGAAGACGTTTAAAAAGTATCACAAACAAAATTAGATATAAAAGGAATATTGGTAATAACAGAGCAGAAATTTAACAATCTACTATTAATATGCTAGGAGTTCGAAAAAATACTTTCTCAAAAAAAGAATTGAGAGATTTTATTGCCAGTATATTTGTCTTGCAAGAAATGCTTTAAAAATAAGTTTTCTCAGAGAAGAAAAATTATATAGATCAGAAACTGGAATCTAAAACAAACAAACAAAGCAAGAAAAAGAAATTGGAATCTATCACTTCTGAGGTTTATCTTATAATGGTACAGGTGAATCTTTCTAAGAGCAGAATGTGAACGTTTTAAAATAATAACTAAGAAAATGACAAGAAGGCTATGTTAACCAGTTTGATGTAAGTTTTTCGGATTGTGTGTGAAAACCCCACACTATACCCCAGAAGTGCATTAATGTACATAGTTACCATTCAATAAAAAAAAAAAATAAGAAATTGGAATCTACATAAAAAAGCACATCAGACTGCCTCCTGACTCCCTCTGGGTTTTGAAGCTAACTACCTGGGGTGTTTCCTGAAAAACATAATTCATGGCTAGAAGAAACGGAAATGGGCAGTGGCTGGAGCTGTGGTCTTCTCTATCTCGCTGAGGAGTTAAAACGTTGCCCTGAAAGGCATGGCACTCTCCAAAGGTTTTCACCTGTGCCTAGCCTGGTTCCCTTCCACACCCCCTATTCTGCTCCTGGGAGCCTGTGATTTTTCTAAAGCCTATAATCTTTATGCTTCCCTGGCCAGACAGTTCCTCTGTAGGGTATGGCAAAACATTCTGATCCATACTTTGCTCTGTATCTACCTGGAGTACACAGATAGCATTCTGAAGGCCATGGAGGAGATTGGTGGTGTTGGTGTCCCAGAATTGATCAATTCTCCTAAAAATGAGTCTTCCTCCACATTCTCTACACTGACCAGGCATACCTTTATCATTTTCTTCCATGTGATGATGGCTGAACTAGAGAAAACAGTGAAAGGTCTTCAAACTGGCAAAGCAGCAGACTTTCAGAAGATTCATGAAGAGAAGCTCCTCTATTTGAACATGGCTGTTGGAGACTTCAGCGTTCTCATCAACCTGATAAAGGTATTTGATAGTCGTCCTGTTCTGCATGTATATTTGAAGTATGCAAGTCTCTTTGTGGAAGCATTTCTGAAGCAATGTATGCTGCTCCAAGACTTAAGTTTTAGAAAACACAGGGAAGAAGTTCTGAGCTTACTGGAAACTTTCCAGTTGAACACAAGGGTCCTGCGTCACCTGTGTGGGCATTCTATGAGTCACCATGAAATGAGACTCACCAAACATGTCCCTTTGCTCAAAAAGACTCTGGAGCTGTTAGTTTGCAGAATCAAATCCATGCTTATCCTTAACAATTGCAGAGAAGCTGTCTGCCTGGGCAATCTCAAAAACTGAGACTTGCAGTGTGAAGAGATCATATTCCATAAATGCCAGGAAAGCACAGCAGATAAGAGTGAGGATGACACATCATCCCAGGTCTCCAAAATCAAAGCAAGAGAGGATAGTGAAGAAGATTAAGTAAGTGTTGGAGAAAAGGAGCAAGATAGTGATGGAAGTTATGATGACTCTTGGTAGACCCTGGAGAGACTGTTTCTCCCTTCCCCATCTGTGCCATCTCTGACCATTTTGTGTTCAGGGTTTGAAATCTGCTGTTTGCCTTTCTAACTGGAGGGATCCTATTTTGTCCTAAAAGAGAGAGGATTTATTTAATTAATTTCATAGATTATCTAACATCATCAAAATGTCAGTGTTTCACTGTAGCATTATTTATGGCTTGGATAAACATGGCAGTGCTATGCTATAGAGTAAAATTTCGGAGTCATTCTGGGCCTTAAGATGAAGTGTTGAAACTCTTTGATTCATTCTCGAATTTAGGTTTGTCCAAGTTTTATAAATAAATTCTCTTCTAAGTTCTCTCTCAGCCAAAGAAAGAAAGAAAGAAAGAAAGAAAGAAAGAAAGAAAGAAAGAAAGAAAGAAAGAAGGAAAGAAAGAAACCCATCAGAGAATGGATAAGTAAAGATGAAATGAAAGTATTTTTTTTTTTTTGTATTTCAGATTAATCTAAAACAAACACACACAGTTTTGTTACTGAAAGCACAGCCCTTGCCCTTGAGGCTACATCAGAAGAATGAGGACAAGTGGTGTAAGGAGAAGGAAAGAAACACTTATTAATTTTCCCACAATGAGGAGTATAGATACTAATGTCTTTAAAATGCCCTTTTCTCCCCATAAGAAGAAATACAGAGATTTAAAGGGAGGACGCTTAGTTTTAGGCTATTGCCATTCACTATGGTTAACAACTCCAGTCATTTCATCTTCACCAAAGACAAATATGCTCTGCCCTCTTGTTTAAAATAACAAGTCTGGTTAAAATAAGGTACATAGGTCTATTTTTCCTTTGTAGAATTTATGAGTTAAAAATCAGTATTAAAACTAAATTATATATCTAATTTATGGAATGTAAAAGTGGTTAACAGAAAAATAACTTATGATAACTAAAGCTTAGCTAAACTGCTAACATAAGTAAATTAAGTAATCAAAAGATTTTAATGCTCTCTCCCCCTCTCCCTGCCTTTCTCCTTTGCTCTCTCTCTCTTTTCTCTTCCCCACTCTCTCCTTATCTCTCTCCCCTCCTTTCTCTCCTCTTTTCTCTTCTCTTATCTCTCTTCCTTGGTGCTACTCTGCAGCCTCCCTCCCCCACCAATAAAGACCTTTGTACAAGCCAAAAAAAAAAATTAATAGTCTGAATAAAAATATATGTTTAAAAGTTGGCAATATATAAATTCAGCTTCTGTTTGTATGTCTGTTTGTGTGTCTGTGTATGTTATGCTGTGCCTGAAATATTTCACTGTCAAAATACACAGAAGAGCTTTAATTAGTTGGCTTTAAAAAAGAAAGAAAAAATAAGAGCTTAAATCAAATATTTTATCAGGGAAACAGAAAGGAACTCAAATGCCTTCTTGTTTATGAGACTCTGGGATTCTTTAATAAACAGAACAAGTTTTAAAACTGTTATTAAAATTAATACATTTGAAGATTATAGAACTACCACCTATATAATATTTCTAATATTTGCTGTATTTGACTGTGAGCTTATGTTTTTGATTTTTTGTCTCTGAATTCTGAGGTCCAGATAGGTAGCTATGGTGAGGATTAGGGACATGTTGATGGTTCTTAGGCCAGAAGCCACAGGGACCAGTCTATCCCACATGGCCTCTTCTTTCCTGCTCCAGCTTTGCAACCTGGTTATTCTGGGAAAAATTGAAGCCTCCACTCTTCCTGCTTTCTGTCTTGAATTCTCCACCTGCTAAATGAATTAAGGACATAGATAGGCCCCATACCTTGCAGCTATCATTGATGACATGTGGCCATGTGAGACTGAGGAGGACCAAGAAAGATATCAGTTATGGTGCCTATGTTGTGCTTTCAAACACTTTTCAGTAACTTAAAACCTTAAAGTCATGTTATTTTTCATAAAATGTCTGAGTCACTTGTAAGATGTTTAGATTATTTGGAAAACTGAGTCTTTCCTCTGTAAGAGATTAAGATTTTTGACTTTTAAAATCTAATTATTAATTTGGCTAAGTAAATGATTAACTTTTTTTTTTTTTTTTTGTAGTTTTTGGCCAGGGCTGGGTTTGAACCCACCACCTTCAATATATGGAGCTGGTGTCCTACTCCTTTGAGACACAGGTGTCTCCCAATAAATGATTAACTTTATAATAAACTACGATCCTGTTTTAGGATAAGTGATTGGGGAGGGGTAAGAAAGATTAAAAAGAAAGGAAAACAGCATTGTGTAAGAAAGAATTCTGTGTGAAAAATTTTTGTCCTGAAAAAAAAAAAAAAAGACTGGCTATTAAAGAAATGTGGAAGGGGAGGACAAAACAGAAAGTTTAGCATGTTTGTATATTATTTGTGCAGGTTACATAGAACTCATAAGAGGGAATTTATGAAGGAATATACATGTGACCCAGTGGTCTATGCTTTATAAAATTTGATTACCTTTTTCCCTTTATTTAAAAAAGTCACACAACAGAAGACTATCCTTTTCTTTTTTATTTTTTTTAACCTTTTCAGTGACTTGCCTGAAAGAAACAATACCTCTATTGTGTTGCCTGTATTAAGGTTTTGGTAAAGAAGAGAAGACTCAACCTTAAAGGGTTAAGGTTTAAACCCATATAACCTCCTGTATTACCTTTAGAATATTTTTATTGTGACCCTACTTGAACACGTTTTAAGCCCATGATATTTGACAACCCTTCCAAAATCAAAACTCTAAATTTAGTCTCTTTAAAATACTAAAACCACTCAAAGTCTGGAAAAGACATATTAGGCTTATTCAGTGTGTTAAAACTATGTAAGAAATGGTGTCAAATATTGAATGGTGGTTAATTTTCTGTGGATTATGTTTATATATATAATGTATCTTCTAATGTTATAAAATATTGATATGTCTAAGTGTATGTTTGATAATTTATTATTTGTCTCAGAAAGTTTTTTTTTTTTTTTTAGTTTTGTTATATTTTGTTTTTTAAACTTGCTAAGTCCAAAGTTTGTTCATCAAGGACAGTAATGGAAAAACTGGCAGGTTCTCTCAAATACAAATTTCTGACAGCTTTGGAGATTATATGCCGTAAAACTGTAAGAGCCAACTTCCGGGACTGTAATTAGAAAGCTATTATGTCCATGAGTACAGCTAACCTAACCTCAAATAGAACAGAAATTAATTACATGGGACTGACATGATTTTTTATGACTTTTTGTTGGAAACATTCTTGATTCTTTCTGTGTTCTGTTTTCTAGAAGTCAATAAAACCCTTTTCCTATCTTTCAAGTTATTTATAGTCTGCAACAATGTATGTGTTTGTATACAAAATTTGAAACATTTTTTCTCTCTTTGATTTCTCCAGTATTTGAAAAATATTTGTAAGTATTCTTAATTTCTGACAAGATAGTTATTTTAGTAAGTTCAATAAGAATCTGTTTTCTTCTATATGTCACAACGTAAGAGACTGGTTACTTTACCAAGGCTTTGACTGGAATAGCATTTCTCCGATATGTCCAGACTGTGTTAGGAAATTAAGCTTAACTTTATAGCCAATAAAAAGCCCATTGAAAAAACTGGCCAGATACCTCAACAATAACATTTCCTAATGTGTGGTGAGTAAAGAATGTTACTTTCTGACAGGTCCAGGAACTCCAAGTTGCTTTGGGACCTCAAGAAAGCAGGAATTTACCCAAGGCATACAGGTATCTAATGGCACAGATGAAAATGTGGCTTGAAGTCTAACCTGAGATTCTTTTAAAAAGGTTCCAGCAAAGCCAATTTTAAAAGAAAAGCCTAGATGACTAATAATTATTCTTACTAAACGTTAGGCAAATAATCATACCTAGTATACTGAGAGTGTAGCAAGAGCCAATACAGACAAAAAAAAAAAAAAAAAACACCTAAGTATCAGTTGGAAGAGGAAATGGCTTTATTCACAAACTGGGAGACTCAGCAGACTAGTGTCCCCAAAACAAAGCCCACTGACTCTATGCCTGGCCTTTCTTTTATACATTTTAGGGCTTGGGTCTTGTGAAAATCTTGTGATTCAGGGAAATGTCAGGTTGGCTCATGTGCTTGGTGCAGGAACACCTGTCCTCAAAGGCAACAGAGGTTAGGGAAGTTACAAGGTTCTATATAGGTCTAGCATGTACCCTGGAAAGGGAATATAGATAACAGACATCTGCTACAGTAAGGGTAGAAATTAGTGGCTTTTGTACATGTCACAGACTGCCTAGATAATGCCTGTACAGAGTTACTAAGACAGAGTCCAGCTCTGCTTTACTCTCTTGCTCCAAGAGTAGATTTTATTTTTGCAAAGAAATTGATCCTGCTATGATTTATCTTTAATAAAATGGGAAATTAGAGAGAGAAAAATATAGTTCAAAGAAAAAAAAAACATGGCCCACCTGTTTTAGGTGCTAGCCTTATCTGCAATGCCACATCATGAAATGACACATAGCTGTTTAACCATACTTATCTGTTCATAAGACAAATGAATAAGCCAAAGAATACAGAATTATATACAGAGGTCATTGAAACATTCCAGAGCCAAGGATAAAATCATTCTAAGATGAGAGATGAAAGAAAAACAGAGATCCAATTCTTGCATTTAAAGTGGCTTTTATTCCACCTGGAGTGCAAATAGGATGAAATTCCTGACTAGGGAGAAATCCAGCCATGGGCTATATCACACAGGAATTTAAAGGATTAAGACCACCAAGATTGGTCTGTCCTTAGTTTTACCTGGGTAGGTAAGCAGGACAAGGTTAGGGGAGCCTGGATTGGTCGGTTCACTATTTCCTCAGAGAGACATGTTTTCCAGGGAAGGGATCTTTCCTGGGTGTGTTGGTAACCCAAGTCTATCATTCTCAACTTCCTAATCTATTATAGGGAGGTGGGTGATTGTCAAGGCTTCTCTCACGCTGCTTCCTGACTTCCTGAAGGAGGATGGGGGGCTGAGTGGACTGCCTATAAAAAGAAAAATTAGAGGGGAAAGGAAAGTTATATTTATAGGAATACTTCTGGATTTTCAATTTGAGTTGGTTGTATTCAGTAAGGTGAAGATATGAGCAGTTTTCAGGTGACTCTCTGCTCAATAAATTGAGAAGTGAGGCAAAGAGTTGCTGATCTGTAACTGAGAATAAGAAGGATTATAATTAGTGACTTTATCATCAGTCAAGGTTGAAGGATAGGGGAGAAAGGCCAGAACTGACAGGAGGGGTAGCCAGAAGGAAAAAAAGAAGGAAGAAGAAAATTGGGTTTCTTCAGGGAGAAAGTCTTGGAAGGTGCCCTGTAGCCACAGATTTTTAGGGGCTTCAAGGAGGTAATTCCAAATTTGAATATGTGATAGTAGATAGATATCCTGAGAAAAATTATAGAGAAAAGGAAAAAATCGGGGAGGAATGTTACACATTTTTCAGGAAGCGGATTTTTCAGGGATCCTGTTGATTTAAGGTGGTGGGAGACAGTACTTGTGATTTCAGTGATAGTGCTTCAGTGTTGGAAGTTTTTATGTAAGACACAGTTTTATTCAGGATTGGTGAATCCACACTTGGAGGTCCATAAGGCAAACATCCATGGGGGTGCTGTAAAGAAACATGTGAGGGCTTGTCCCATGAGGAGATAAAGTCTTGTGGGGCAAGGGAGATTCGAGGAGAATTTGTTGCCCTGCCAATTGGTCTGTGACTTTCTTTGCTGAGGGTTGGGGTAAAAGCTGATTGAATGTTTTTCTAAGTTTAGATCTAGTTTCTTGGAGTATGGGAAAATAGTTTCCTATGATAGAGTATGGGGGAGGGCCAGGGTCTAGAATAATAGTTCTGCCATACATTATTTCAAAAGGGCTATAAAAAGGGGGTTTTGAGGGGTGGAGTGAATGCAGAGTAAGGTGATGGAGAGGAGCTTAATCCAATCTTGTTTGTGTTGGAGTACTAATTTTGTGAGATTTTGTATAAGGATGCTCTATATCTATTCTACTTTTCCTGATGATTGAGGTCTCTAAGGCACCTGTAGATGCTACTGAATTCCTAGGACTTGTGAGATTTGGGAGGCAATATGGCTAATGAAAGCTGGGCCATTGTCACTCTGAATAGAGCTGGGGAGACCAAATCTAGGAATGATGTGGTGACCTTTACAGTGAATAATGGCAATTTCCTTTGGAAGTGTAGCTTTATTTAGGAGGTCATTAATGAGTGTATCATTGATGAGAGAAGAACCTTGGGTGATAAGAAATACCCTTTCTTGCCATATGGCTGCATGCTGAAGTTGTAAGGCTTTATTGAGGGCTAAGAGTTCTGCTTTTTGCAAAGAAGTGCCCAGGGGCAGAGTAACAAAGGTGATAATGTGGGAAGAAGACACAGTAGCAAAATCTGCCTTGGCAATGGAGTGATCAGTTGCATTTAAAGGACTACCATCAATAACCATGTGTCTTAAGGATTAGGTAAGGGAAAAAGAGAAATATTTGGAAAAGGTGTAGTATTACAATAGGATCTACAGGGAGGTCAGATTGAGAGAATGGAGGGGTTGTTCAGGAGGAGTTGGAGAGGAGCAGGATAGGTGGTGAGAGGCAGGAAACAATGGGAATTGTCAAAGTTGC
Source organism: Otolemur garnettii (assembly GCF_000181295.1). Lineage (NCBI taxonomy): Eukaryota > Metazoa > Chordata > Mammalia > Primates > Galagidae > Otolemur > Otolemur garnettii. The sequence goes on from NW_003852581.1 coordinate 2,803,053, forward strand.
TTGCAAATTTGAGAGAAGATCTCTACCTAGTAGGGGAACATTAAATGAGGGAATAATAAGGAATGAATGCCAGAGTGTCCAGAAAGAGTGCACCATAAAGGTGTAGTAACATAGGGGTGGATTACATTATTGTCAATACCCATCACTGAGATCTGTCTGTTCTAAAGAACCTTTATAATATGGCAATGTGGAAAATATTGCTCCCAAGTCTATTGAAAAAGAAATTTGCACTTTTTGGCTGGGGCCGTCTTTGAACTCACCATCTCTGGTATATGGTACCGGCACCCTACTCCTTTGAGTCACAGGTGCAGCCCAAACAGGAGCCAGGCAAAGATGCCCACTGTCTCCACTGCTTTTAACATTGTAATGGAAGTCATAGCTACCACAATCAGGGAAGAGAAGGCAAACACGGGGATCCAAAGAGGGCCAGAGGAGATCAAACTGTCACTCTTCGCAGATGATATGATTATATATTCAGAAAACCCCAGAGAATCAACTACAAAACTCCTAGAACTGATCAAGGAATACAGCAACATCTCAGGATACAAAATTAACACTCACACATCTGTAGCCTTTACATAGTAAAGGAGTCAAGGAGAAAAATCAACAAGGACAATCAATGATAGCCAAGGAGAAAAATCAATCAAGGACGCTATTTCCTTTACAATAGTGCCAAAGAAGATGAAATATCTGGGAGTGTATCTAACTAAGGATGTGAAAGATCTTTATAAAGAGAACTATGAAACTCTGAGAAAAGAAATAGCTGAAGATTTTAACAAATGGAAAAATATACCATGCTCATGGCTGGGAAGAATCAACATTGTTAAAATGTCTATACTACCTAAAGTAATCTACAGATTTAATGCCATCCCCATTAAAGCACCTCTGTCATACTTTAAAGATCTGGAAAAATTAGTACTTCATTTTATATTGAAACAGAAAAAACCTCAAATAGCCAAGACATTACTCAGAAATAAAAACAAATCAGGAGGAATCATGCTTCCAGACTTCAGAATATACTATAAATCAAAACAGCATGGTACTGGCACAAAAATGAGAGGTAGATATATGGAACAGAATTGAAGACCAAGAGGTGAACCCAGACACTTATCATCATTTGATCTTTGATAAGCCTATTAAAAATATTAATAGGGGAAAGATTCCCTATTCAACAAATGGTGCAAGGTGAATTGGCTGGTGACTTGTAGAAGACTAAAACTGGACACATATCTTTCTTCTCTAACAAAAATTGACTCACTGATTAAAGGACTTAGGACATGAAACTATAAAAATTCTTAGAGACAGTGCAGGGAAAACAATTGAAAAAATTGGTCTGTGAGAATATATTACAAGGATGACACTCCAGGCAACTGAAGCAACATCAAAAATTCATTAATGGGACCTGATCAAATTAAAAAGTTTCTGCACTTTCAAGAATATACTAAGGAAAGCAAATAGACTGCCCTCAGAATGGGAGAGGATTTTTGCAAGTTATATTTCTGACAGAGGTCTAATAACCAGAGAACTCAAACTTATTACCAAGAAAAAAACAAGTGATCCCATTTAATTATGGGCAAGAGAGATGAACAGAAGCTTCTCTGAAGAAGACAGGCACATGGTCTATAGACACATGAAAAAATGCTCGCCATTTTTAATCATCAGAGAAATGCAAACCAAAACCATTCTGAGATACCATCTAACTCCAGTAAGAGTAGTCCACATCACAATATCCCAAAACTACAGATGTTGGCATGGATATGGAGAAAAGGGAACCCTTCTGCACTGATGATGGGAATGCAAGCTAGTAAGTTCCTTGTGGAAGGAAGTTTGGAGAACACTCAGGGATCTAAATGTAGACCTTCCATTTGATCCTGCAGTTTCTCTTCTAGGTGTATATCCAAAGGACCAAAAATCATGTGGCAAGAAATATATTTGCACCAGATTCTTCATTGCAGCTCAATTCATAATTGCCAAGTCATGGAAGAAGCCCAAGTGCCCATCAAGCCATGAATGGATTAATAAATTGTGGTATACATGTAGGAATACTATGCAACATTAAAATAAATAAAGACTTTACCTCTTTTATGTTTACATGGATGGAGCTGGAAAATATTCTTCTTAGTAAAGTATCTCAGGAATGGAAAAAAATATATATCCAATGTACTCATTTCTGCTGTGAAACTAATTTATAATAACTCACACTTGCATATGAAAAATAAAACACAACTATAGCCTAGGATGAAGGAGAGACAGGGAGGGAGAAGGGAAGGGAGAAGGCTGGGTTGATAGAGGGAGGATTAGTAGGGGGATCACACATATGAAGCATATTGCAAGTAAAAGTTGGATCTATCAGGTGTAAAAAACAAATGTATTAACACTGTAATTAGATAAAGAGATGAAGGCTATGTTGATTAGTAGTATGTAAGCACTCCAATTTGTACAAATAATCAACACATTGAATCCCATAATGGCATAAATGTATTCATGATCTATGCACAATGAATTAATTAAAAAAAAAAGTTATTCCCCCCCAAAATAAAAATAAATTAAAAAAAATAAATTTGCTTACCTTCCACTAGCAAAAATCCCCAGAGTTTAGACTGTGTAGTTATCCAGGGGGCACACTGATGCTCTGGGAACTGTAAATGTTCAACAGCTGGGCCCAGAAGTTTGGGAAATTCGGGCATGTTTTGGGTGTGTCTGGGAACCAGGTCCCCAGGAGAATGTAGGCAGAATTTAGCCCCACTCTGGGAATGTCTGTGAAACCAACTTATCAGAAGTGGGACACTTAAACTTCTAATTTGGGCCTCTGCAAGTTGAACACAATTCAGGCCCATTCTGGGACTGTGTGAAAACCAAATTCTCGAAAGAACTTTGGCAGTTAATCTTCCAGTGATGGCCACTGCAGACCGGACATGGTTTATGGGGAGGGTTTGGATTTGGGCATAGTTTTGCCCAGTGACTTGGCCTGCTGCATTTAAAATATGGTCCTGGGAGGGGGCAGAGGCAAGATGGCTGACTGGAGCCAGCATTCCACAGAGGCTCCCATACAGAAGGAGAGATAAAAGATAGAAGACTAGCAAGTAAGCCAATGATTTGGAGCTGAGCCAAGAAAGAAGGTTGAAGAATACACATCAACCCTGGTGAGGCGAGCTGTGACCACAAGGAAACAAACAATAGGTACAAAATCCATCACTAAGTGGACAAGAGTACCCTCCCCCATGATAACAGCTTGCAGTATACTCCATACAAACAAGTGAGTAGAGTTCAGATGCCCTTCTACTTTATGCCTTGGGAAAGACTCTCTAAAAACAGGAACCCTTCCCTAGAGAGGACTTACAAATGTGCCATGACATTCTCCTGCCAGGCATAGAACTATATAAAAATCCCAGAACTCCCCTCCACTCTCACCCCGAGGTCTGGAAGCCTGTCCCCCATGGAGTCCACATTCTTGGATATCTTCTCAAGCAGTGTGGACAAGGTGTGGGCTTTTGCAGGCCTATACTAATTCTGTGGCACAGGAGTAAAGAGAAGACAGTGAACTGAGGGAACCATATGGGAGAGGGAGAGGCAGTACCTCACAACACACAGCAGCAGTGGCAGTAGCAGGAAGAATAGGGCTTACACCCCTGTGGACAGCGGGGCATCTTCTCTGGTGGCAGCCACTGGTGGAACAGATCTGGGATGGAACTGTAGCCCCTGTAAGTAAAGGGTATGCTTGAGGCAGTACATGCCTGGGCGGGGCATGGCTGGCAGGAGAGTAGAATATGAGTGTGCAAAGAAAGCATACTTCCAGGGTTTGGTGAGCCCGAAGGACTGCTTTAGTGAGCCTAAGAATCACCTGGCCCTCAGGGGATTGTAGCTGGGACAAAGGCAGGTGGGCAGAAGCTGAAACTGAGAGCTAAGTGTGAGCTCTAACAGCGCCTGCCACAACACAGACTTCAGCCAACACAGACATGCCAACTCTAGCCAGCGTCACAGACCAGGGCTGATTTGCAGTTTCTGTGACCTCAAACAGTGTCTGGTCTACAGGGGAATATAGCTGAGACATAAACAAATTCTGTGAAATTGCCTGTTCTGTCAGCAACATCAATCAGGGGCAGGGCTGGAAAGGAGTGAACCACCCCAGCCTCCATTAAGCACCTGAGGTTGTCAGGCCTCAGCTCTCCCTGCTGGATAGTGGCAGGGAGTGGCAGCCTGGCTGAGGAGGTATAAATCTCCCTGTGGTTCAGGAAGTTGCAACCGCCTGGAGCATCTGCTCATTGGAGGGAAATAGGTCATAGCCCTGCAGGGTTACCAGTGACTGAATGTGACAGAGGTACAAGGTAGGGAAGGAGGCATCAACCTTCCTAGATTAATTCATTTGTTGGTGGGTCCTTCTGACCTCATGGAAAACCAAAGAAAGTCATACTTGACCTACCAGCAGACACCTACTATCTGGTTGCTGGAGACCTTTTGGACTCTCCCATCTGAGACCAGTACTGAGTGAGACAATTGATTTTGACCTGTTCAACTGGGAAACTCACCCAAGGACTATCCAAAGTGGAACCCTGGGTGTGTGGTTATGGGAAAGTTAGATTTTTCCTTTCCAGTTATTGTCTGTGGAGGATGGGGTGACTTCATTGCTGGTATTTCTCCATAGCAGAGACTTAAATCCGGAGTAACTGATTCACTAGGGTAAGAAAGAGACCAGCTGAAAACAAGCCAGAGCCATTTAGACCCACTAAACCAAGCAGGTCCCCAGGGTCTCAAGCCATAGCACTATACGAATCCTATGCAAAGCTCTAGGGGAAAGAGTACAGACACCAGTCTCAGATCTTCAGCAAAGGGCTAGTTAATCATTACTCCAGAAGACCCCAACCCAACTTCAACTTATCTTCTAATCTACCCAAATGGTGTAAAATAATCATGGGGTGGAATTAGTGGGAAAACTCTGGTAACATGAATAACCAGAGTAGATCAACTCTCCAAAGGAATGACCTGGTGGACACAACTGATGATCTCATTCATTAAAAAAATGGCTAAGATGTCAGGAATCGAATTCAGAATTTGGATTACAAATAAGATTGACAGAATAGAGGTAAAGTTGGAATTAGAAATTCAAGGAGAATTTCAAAAGTCATCTCAAGAATTCAATGAATTCATACAAAATCCCCCAAAACTTTGACATATTGAGAGAAGAATTTGCAGCCCTCTAAGACCTGAGAAATATAGTGGAATCCTTCAGTAACAGAATGGAGCAAGCAGAAGAAAGGATTTCTGATATTGAAGGCAAATCTTTTGAATGCTCCCAAACAAAGAGGAAGAGAAGTGTAGAGCAAAAATGAATCATCTCTCAGAGAGCTCTGGGATAATTTGCACAAAACTAATATTTGCTTTATAGGAATTCCTAAAGACAATGAGGTGTAGGGGATAAGATCCTTTTGCTCAAGACATGGCAGTTCACCTCAACATGCTCTCTCAGGAAACTGTTTCTGAGAAGCGTCTCCTTGAGGATCTGAGCTTCTACACTTGCCTATTGATGTGCAGGAATGTGTAGAGTGACTCTCCCTAGGGGGCGTGGAGAAATAGCCGACATGAGCTGGAGGATGGAAAGACCGGTTTTGGAGCATTGGGTTCTATTCTCTGCATTCCTCCTTCATTAGCATTATAAGGTGTAACTTTCCCTTGGGCAATCAAGGACCGACAGCCAGGCTCCAAAATGTTTTACTCTAAACAAAATCAATTGTATATGCATTCCTCAACCTTCACACTAAATTGTAATCTCAAATGGTTGCTTCCTCACGTTACTTGACTTCTTTGTAAATGTGTTAAATTCTTACTAAATGTTGGAAAGTATAAAAGATAATCAGTAAAGTTTAGCGGGGCCGCCAACCAGAGCAAGTCCCGGTCTCCCTTGAAGATTCATTCTGTTTGCAGTTCTTTCCCCTGTGTCATCGAATCAGAAGCTCCGAGGAACACACAACAACAATGAGGTGGCTTTGAAAGACACAGAGGCTCTTCTTCATAAGACAATGAAGGAGAACTTGCCAGACATGCCAAGAGATACTGAAATTCAGATAGTAGACAGTTTCAGAACCCCAGCACCACTCAACCTGAATAAGACATTTCCTAGGCACATTATAATTAACTTTTCCAAAGTTAAAATGAAGGAAAAAATCTGTAAGCAGCCAGACATAAGAAAACCATAACTTACAAGGAGAAGAACATTAGAATGACTGCAGATCTCTCTGCTGAAACCTTTCAAGCTAAACGAGGGGGGTCATCACCTTTTAATCTTTTAAAACAAAATAACTTTCAACCCAAGATCCTGTATCCAGCGAAAATGAAGGAGAAATTAAATACTTTATTGACGAAGAAATTTGCCATAACTAAACCAGCTCTTCAGGATATTCATAGACCTTTCTCCATAATGACCAGTACAATCATCCACCACAAAAGTAAACACACTCAGAAAATTTTGATCTAATTCTTAATTTTTACAGTGCCAAAAAGATTAAATGTCCACTGAACTTTCAAAATTCTACCAGGCATATAAATATTCTCAATTAATGTGAATGGCTTAAATTTCCCTCTAAAGAGGCACGGGTTCGTTGACTGGATACAAAACTCTGGCCAGATATCTGCTGCATACAAGAATCTCACATTACCTCAAAAGATAAATATAGTCTTAGTGTGAAGAGGTGGTCATCTATATTTTAAGCAAATTGAAGTCAGAAAAAAAGCACGTGTTGCAATTTTATTTGCAAATATTATAGGCTTTAAACCAACAAAAGTAAGGAAGGATAAGGATGGTCACTTCATATTTGTTAAGGGCAACACTCAACATGATGAAATTTCAATTATGACCATTTATGCACCCAACCAGAATGTACCTCAATTTATAAGAGAGACTCTAACAGACATGAGCAACTTGATAGCCTCCTGCACCATAATAGATGGAGACCTTAACACTCCTTTGGCAGTGTTGGATAGATCCTCTAAAAAGAAGCTAAATAAAGTACTTTTAGACTTAAACTTAACCATTCAACAACTGGATTTAACAGACGTCTACAGAACATTTCATCCTAACAAAACTGAATACACATTCTTCTCATTATCCCATGAAACATACTCGAAAATTGATGACAACTTAGGTCACAAGTCTAACCTCAGCAAATTTAAAAGTTTAAAAATTATTCTTTGCATCTTCTCAGATCATCATGAAATAAAAGTTGAACTCAATAAAAACAGGAATCTGCATACTCATCCAAAAACATGGAAACTAAGGTACACGTGAAACTTACTAAATGTAGAATATAAATGTCACAACACAATAACTAAGAAAATCCCATGAAGGCTATGTTAACCAGTTTGATGAAAATATTTCAAATTGCATATAAAACCAACACATTGTACCCCATGACCTCATTAATGTACACAACTATGATTTAATAAAAAAAGAAAGAAAGAAAAACACGGAAACTAAATAACCTTATGCTAAATAATAGCTGGGTCGTAGATGAGATTAAGAAGGAAATTACAAAATTTTTCAAACAAAACAATGAAGACATGAATTATTAGAATGTCTGGGATACTGCAAAGGCAGTCCTAAGAGGGACATTTATAGCACTGCAAGCCTTCCTCGAGAGAACATAAAGAGAGGAAGTTAACAACTTAATGGGACTTCTCAAGCAACTGGAAAATGAAGAACATTTCAATCCCAAACCCAGCAGAAGAAAATAAATAACCAAAATTAGAGCAGAATTAAATGAAATTGAAAACAAAAGGATTATACAACAGATCAATAAGTCCAAAAGTTGGTTTTTGAAAAGGTCAATCAAATAGACAAACCTTTAGTTAACCTAACCAGGAAAAAAAGAGTAAAATCTCTAGTTTCATCAATCATAAGTAGTAAAGATGAAATAACAACAGACTCCTCCGAAATTTTAATAATCCTTATTTAATATTACAAGAAACTGTATTCTCAGAAATATGACAATCTGAAGGAAATAGACCAATACTCTGAAGTATGCCACCTTACCAGACTTAGCCAGAATGATGTGGAAATGTTGAACAGGACTATATCAAGTTCTGAAATAGCATCAACTATACAAAATCTCCCTTAAAATAAAAAAGCCCAGGACCAGATGGTTTCACATAAGAATTCTACTAAACCTTTAAAGAGGAACTAGTATGTATACTACTCAGCCCTTTTCAAAATATAGAAAAAGAAGGAATACTACCCAACATATTCTATGAAACAAACATCACATTGGTCCCCAAACCAGGAAAAGACCCAACAAGAAAACAAAATGATAGACCAATATCACTAATGAATATTGATGCAAAAATATTCCACAAGATCCTAGCAAACAGAATCCAGCAACACATCAAATAAATTATACATCATTTTCAAGTGGGTTTTATCCTAGGGTCTCAGGGCTGGTTCAACATACATTAATCTATAAATATAATTCATTACATAAACATATAAAAAAACAAATACCATATGACTCTCTAAATTGATATGGAAAAAGCTTTTGATAATATCCAGCATTCTTTCATGATCTGAACACTTAAGAAAATGTGTATAGAAGGGACATTTCTTTTTTTTTTTTTTTTTTTGAGACAGAGCCTCAAGCTGTTCCCCTGGGTAGAGTGCTGTGGCATCACAGCTCACAGCAACCTCCAACTCCTGGGCTCAAGCGATTCTCCTGCCTCCACCTCCCAAGTAGCTGGTACTACAGGCGCCCAACACAACGCCCAGCTATTATTTGGTTGCAGCCGTCATTGTTGTTTGGTGGGTCCAGGCTGGATTCGAACCCGCCAGTTCAGGTGTATGTGGTGGCGCCTTAGCCGGTTGAGCCATAGGCGCCGAGCCGAAGGGACATTTCTTAAACTGATAGAGGACATCTACAGTAAACCCACAGCCAATATCATATCAAATGAAATTAAATTGAAATCATTTCCACTCAGATCAAGAAGCAGGAAAGGTTACCCATCATCTCCACTGCTATTTAACATTGTAATGGAAGTCTTAGACATTTCAATTAGGCAAGAAAAGGCAATGAAGGGAATCCACACAGGGTCAGAAGAGATCAAACTTTCAGTCTTCACAGACAATATGATTGTATATCTGGAAAACACAAAGGATTCTACTACAACACTCTTAGAAGTGATCAAGGAATACAGTCACATCTCAGGTTACAAAATCAACACTCATAAATCTGTAGCCTTTATATATACCAACAATAGTCATGCTGAAAAAACAGTCAAGGCCTTTATTCCATTCACAGTAGTGCCAAAGAAGATGAAATATTTGGGAGTTTACCTAACAAAAGACATGAAAGATCTCCATAAAAAGAACTATGAAACTCTAAGAAAAAAAAATAGCTAAAGATGTTAACAAATGGAAAAACATACCGTGCTCATAGCTGAGAATAAACATTGTGAAAATGTCCATACTACTCAAAGCAATATACCATTTTAATGCAATCCCTATCAAAGCTCCACTGTTATACTTCAAAGATCTTGAAAAAATAATACTATGTTTTATATGGAATGAGAAAAAGACCTTGAATTACAAAACATTACTCAGAAATAAAAACAAAGCAGGAGGAATCATGCTACCAGACCTCAGCCTATACCATAAATTGATAGTGATCAAAATAGCGTGGGAATGAGACCAAAAGAAACAAGTAGATGTACAGAACACAACAGAGAACCAAGAGATGAAACCAGCTACTTATCATCATTTGATCTTTGATAAACCTATCAAAAACATTCAGTGGGGAAAAGATTTCCTATTTAACAAATGGCGCTGGGTTAATTGGCTGTTGAACTGTAGAAAACTCAAACTAGATCCACACCTTTCACCATTAACTAAGACAGACACTCACTGGACTAAAGATTTAAACTTAAGACATGAAACTATAAAAATACTAGAAGAAAGTGCAGGGAAAACACTTGAGGAAATCGGCCTGGACAAATATTTTATGAGGAGGACCCCTGGATAATTGAAAGAACAACAAAACTACACTACTGGGAGCTGATGAAACTGAAAAGCTTCTGCAAAGCCAGGAACACAGTAAGTAAAGCAAGCAGACAGTCCTCAGAATGGCAGAAAGTATTTGCAGGTTATATCTCTGACAAATGTTCAATAACCAGAATTCACAGAGAATTCAAACATATTAGCATGAAAAGAACAAGTGATCCCATCTCAGGGTGGGCAAGGAACTTGAAGAGAAATTTCTCTGAAAAAGATAGATGAACAGCCTACAGACACATGAAAAAATGCTCATTATCCTTAATCATCAGAGAAATGCAAACCAAAACCACTCTGAGATACCATCTAACTCCAATAAGATTAGACCACACCAAAATATGTTTGTGTGGTTGTGTTGAAAAGGGAACACTTCTTCACTGCTGGTGGGAATGCAAACTAATACATTACTTTTGGAAATATATTTGGAGAACACATAGAGATCTAAAAATAGACCTGCCATTTGGTCCTACATTTCCACTACTAGGTATATCCAGAAGACCAAAAATAACAGTATAACAAAGATATTTGTACCAGAATGTTTATTGCAACCCAATTCATAATTGCCAGGTCATGGAAGAAGCCCAAGGGCCCATTGACCCATGAATGGATTAATAATTTGTGGTATATGTACACCATGGAATGTATTTGCAGCCTTAAAAAAAGATGGAGAATTTACCTCTTTCATATTTACATGGATGGAGCTGGAACATATTCTTCCTAGCAAAGTATCTCAAGAATGGAAGAAAAAGTATCCAAGGTACTCAACCCTACTATGAAACCAATTTATAGCTTTCTTATGAAAGCTATAACCCAATTATAGCCCAAGAATATGGGGAAAGGGGAGAGGGAGTGGAAGGGGAGAATGGATGGAGGTAAAGTAATTGGTAGGACCATCTCTGTGGTGTATCTTACAAAGGTACATGCAAAATTTACTTAATGTAGAATATAAATGTCTTAACACAATAACTAAGAAATGCCATGAAAGCTATGTTAATAGTTGGATGAAAATATTTTAAATTGTATATAAAACCAGGACACTTCACCCCATGATTGCATTAATGTACACAGCTATGATTTAAATTTACATATATACATGTATATATATATATAGTCCTGGTGAAAAATCTCATTTTTTCCGAGTACTCTGAGGAATTTTGAGAAGCTTCCATGTTTTGTCTAATGGCAGAAGCCAATAACTGGAATTTTGAGAGCAACTGCCTTTTAAGAGTATCCTCAAGATTATTAAAAATTTTAAAAGCCAGGTTAATAAGATCTCACTGACCAGTTTTAGAGCCCTGGGGGGGGGATTTTTCAAGTTTTTTCCAGATGTCAGTGGCAGACTGAGAGATAAAATGCATATTAACAATGAATCTTCCCTCATAGCTCTCTGGGGATAGGGTAGTATATCGCTGGAGAGCTTTGTTAAGACTAGCTAAACCTGGGCAAGACTTTCATCCTATTTGGGGGTAATTTCTCTTAACTTATCATAATAGACAGCCTTATGTGCTGGGTTTTATTTTGTGTTTGTTTGTTTTGTTTTGTTTTGTTTTGAGACAGAGTCTCATTTTATCACCCTCAGTAGAGTGCTCTCGCATCACAGCTCACAGCAACCTCCAACCCCTGGACTTAGTTTTTGCTTGCCTCAGCCTCCCAAGTAGCTGGGAATATAGGCACCCACCAAAACACCTCTCTATTTTTTGTTGCAGTTTGGCTGGGGATGTGTTTGAACCCATTCCTCTCAGTATATAGGGCTAGCACCCTACTCACTGAGCCACAGGTGCCACCCTGTGTTGCTTTTATTAGTCACTAAAGACACTGTCACTAAAGACACTAAAAGACACTGTACCATGTGGTTATGGAGGCAGATCCTAGAAGCATCAGTTTGGTAATTCCAATTGGAGTTCTCCTGGGCAACAGCGCTAGTGCTTTCTAGCAGATCTATTCTGAGTAGGTCTTCAGCATAAATTTGGGCTTGAGTCCAGACTTGCTCTTTCCTCCAAAGTTAGAGTACAGGTGAGGATAACATATAAATCATGTCAGGTTAAATCATATGATTGAGTTAGATTTCTAAATTCTTGAGAGTATTTTGTGGGAACCATAGAGATTGAGCCTAATCTTTGATTTATGTGGGACAGGTCAGGTAGAGAAAATGAGACATGAACCCTGCCAATGCCTTCCATTCCCAAAAGCTATCAGAGGGGTTATAGGGATTGAGGTATCTTTGAAATGGGAGATCTAAAGGTGTTGGCAGACCTAGTATGGGGTGAGGAAACTGAGTCTGGCAAGTTTTTCCATCCCTGATCCACCATTCCTTTTTTCTCTTACCACCCATTGGGGAATTGGAGAAGGGGATGGAAGTGGGAGTAGGGATAAAAGGGGTCTAAATTTGCTGATAGAGAGTAGGGACCCCATTTTCTTTCTTCTCTACCACATGTTGGGGAATTGGAGAAGGGGGGAAGGGTGGAAGGTGGAGAGGTGAGGAGAGGAATGGAAGTTTGCCAGTAGGGAGGAACTCAAAGAGGGGATTATCTGCCTGATGGAAAGAAGGCAATGGAGAGTCAGATGAGTCAGAAAAATTTGGAGGTATTCATGCAAGGATAATTTGAGAGGGTTCATGTGATGAACACAGGGAAAGAATATTTTGGAGTGTGAGAAACACATGAATGTAAGGAATCTGACCATTTGGCTAATTTGTGACAGTAATTTTTGAAATCAGTCAGAATTGAGATATCAAAGGTTTCATGTTTAGGCCAATGTGAACCACTACCAAGTTTGTACATAGGCCAAGCAGTAGTATCACAGTATTACATACAGGCATTTAGGGTTGAGGTCAGGGCATTGCAGGAAGATGAGGCCCAGCAGAGAGAAAGAGCACCCAAACACGTTTATAATATGAAGAGCTTTATTCATCAACCAGAAGCTTATGGCATAGAAGAATTCCAAATGGCTATGCTCCCCAACTGGCTTAGTCTTTCCTTTATTATCAACAGTCAAAAAGTTCCACCCCACAGGTACCCTTCTCATTGGCCAGTTTGAATCAAGTGGGAGATGCTATTCCAGCCCCTACAGAACTACAGGATTTCACAGAACTTGGAAATTTCCAAGTTCCAGGAAGTTAATTTTACAAATTCCCAAGAGCTGAGTCATGAAGGAGAGGACCCTGCAGGTGTATCCTTGTGATCTCCTTGAGAAGACCTGTTCTCCTAGACCTCACCCTTCTTGGTTATCCTCACTCATTACCCCCTTTTGAGACTCCAATATATTTTAATTTGGGGTCTCAATATCAGCTTATTTCTGCAGGTGCCAATATTAATTACTTTTTAGCACTGAGGTTTTAGGAACTATGACTCTTCTTGGGTTCTCTACTTAGGCCTTAATAGTACTGTGGTGGTTGGCCAATATACATATGAGTTTTTACTTTTCCCTGTGTAACATGTTACCCCCACTTTTCCCAAAGTTCAAAGTCCAATCAAGACAAGTCCCTCGAGGATTTTCCTCAGGCTTCAGCCATGCATTGACCACCCAGCTCCCAGTGCTCCCAGTATGTGGCTGGAACATAGCATGTTGGCTATCTTAAAAGTTACCTTTACTTTCCAAGGGGCAGTGAAGAGCTATAAAGCCAGCTGTGATGACTCCAGGTAAGGATTCCTTTCACCTTCTCACTGCTGTGCATGTGTTCAGGATGATGTTGTAAAGTACTTTTTACCTTGGTTTCAGTGGGACCAGTTTCTGATTCTGGATCTAGACTTGCTCTGCTTGATTCTCCAGAGAGAAAGGAATTACAGACACAAAAGGCTAAACAGAACACAGTTAATTACCCCAGTGGAGATTTTCCTTGCTACTCTTTCTAGGGTTTTTGTCTATTGAGTTCAGTCTTTCCCAGTTCTTTTGGGAGTTCCTGCTAAATTGCAGAGGATTAGCAGAGGCCTCTTTGAACAACACCAGTGGAAAGGCCTGTGCCCAATTATGCTTTGCTTCCTGGCAGAGTTTACCAATTTCTGCTCGTATGGTCCTTTTTTATGCACTTTACATGTCCAAACATTGAAGCCTATAAGTTATTCAAAGCTTTAGCTTATTATTTGCACTAGTTCTGTTATGAAGGCTAGCCCATTGTCAAATTTAAATCATAGTGGAAACATAAACCATGGGACTATTTCTCTGGAGACTACTTTAGGAGTCCTTTTTATCCCAGTGGGGAAGGCTTTTACCTATTCCAAGTCTGATAGACTATCATCAGCAAGTACTTGTTTCCTCTAAACCTGGGCATTTCACTGAAGTCTACCTGGAAGTCCTGGAAGGGTATTACTCCATATGACAGGATTCCTTGGGGTACCATCAGTCCTTGGCACATGTTGAACTGGCTTTAGGTGACACACCATTGACTGATGGCTTTGGCCAGGGCTGCCAGGTGGGAGATATAGAGGTACCAGCCCAACAACTTCATCAAATAATCCTGCTAACACAGTGGCTCCTAGAATCTGGGGGACTGCTACTCATCTATCTGGCATCTTTATCCATTCTCCCTCCATTTCCTGGCTCCTCCCTGTGGCCAACTGTTTCTTCTCTTCCTGGGAGTAGATAGGTGAGAGCTCCAGAACTCATGGGATGAGGGGAGCCACTCAGTTTGGATGCAGCCCCTTTTGCCTCAATATCAACCCTAGTGTTTCCTTTAGAGATGGTGGAAGCATCTCCTTGATGTCCACAACAGTGCATCACTGCCGTCTTCTGGGCTTCCCATACTGCCTCTATCAACTGCAGTATCCCCTGCTGATATTTAATGTCCTTTCCCCCAGAGTTTAATAGTCCCTTGTCCTTATACAATGTACTGTGTGCTTGGAGAGTCAGAAAAGTATTCACATTTTCCCCTTGACATAGTTCTAAGGTTCGAGTCAAGGCATTAACTCAGCCTTCTGAGCCAATGTTCCTTAGGGTAGGGGCTTAGCCTCGATAGTTTCAGTTAAGGTAATCACTACATACCCAGCCCAACACTCACCTTGAGCCATCATGTAACTGTTTCAGTCTGCATACAAGTCCCAGTTTGCATCTGTCCAAGGCTGGTCACAGAAGCCAGGTCTGCTATAATACACATTATCTATAACTTCTGTACAGTCATCTTTAGTCTCTCTTCCACTGACTGGAAGGAACACGGCTTGGTTCAGGGTGTTCTTACATAAGACAGCCAAAGATGTCCATTAGTGTCCATTAAAGTGACCACAGAGTGGGATACTTTCACTCTGAGATTCTCCTACAGTCAGCTTATCAGCTTCTTGCACAAGGACAGCAGTGGCAGCTAAAGCCTATAAGCATGGTGGCCATCCTTTTGCCACTCCATCCAACTGCTTAGAGAGGTAAGCTACAGGCCTTAGCCAGGACCCAACCAGTTGGGTTAACACACCTATAGACATCTTTTCTCTCTCTGAGATATACAAAGGGAAGGGCTTGGCCAAGTCTGGTAGCCTCAATGCAGGTGCATTTATCAGCCTCATCTTTAGCTGGGAGAAGGCGTGTTCCTGTTCTCCTCCCCATTCTAAGGGCTCTCCTTCCTCTCTTTTAGTTGACTCATGCAAGGGCTTAGCCAAGGCAGCCAAGATGGAAAAGTTGGGAATCCAACTTGGCACCTGTGGCTCAAGTGGCTAAGGCACCAGCCACATACACCTAAGGTGGCGAGTTCAAATCCAGCCTGGACCCACCAAAACAACAATGACAGCTGCAACCAGAGAATGGCCAGGCACCTGTGGGCACCTGTGATCCTAGCTACTTGGAAGGCTGAGGGAGGAGACTCGCTTGAGCACAGGAGTTGGAGGTTTCTGTGAGCTGTGCTGCCATGACACTCTACCCAAGGGGATAGCTTGAAGCTCTGTCTCAAAAAAAGAAAAAAAAAAGTTGGGAGTCCAAAGGTGAAAGAAGCCAAATGAGCCTAAGAATTCTTGAACCTACATTGGCTAGTGGGGGTGGGAAGGCGATTAATGACTTACCTCTATCCATGCCTAGATACTTCCACCCCTGCTGGATAGTAAATCTGAGATAATGTACTTGCCGTTGGCAAATCTGGGTCTTTTGTTTGAGTACATTATAGCCACATACCTCTAGATGTTATAAAAGACAATTTGTGCCTCGGTGCAGCCCTCTTGGGTAGGGTGCACTAAAAGGAGGTCATTGACATATTGGAGAAGCACGCATTGTAATTCCTCAGCCAGGGATTTCTGGACGTCATGAGCCAGCGCTTCTCCAAAAATCGTGGATGTTTTGAACCTCTGTGGCAATCTGGTCCATGTGTACTGGACTACAGTTTCCATATTTTTTCTCTCCCACTGGAAAGCAAACAGCAGCTGGCCTCCCAGAGCCAGATTTATACTGAAAAAAGCATCTCTTAAGTCCAGACAAGTAGGAAACTTTGCCTATCCTGGCAGCAGACTCAGCAGAGTATATGGATTAGGTACAGTAGGATACAGTGTTACAGTTACACCATTTACTGGGAAATTCTCATTTTAGGTTTTAATTTTTCCTGAAGTATCTATGTAGACACAGTAGATAACATTTAATACCACACAAATTTTTCCACTTTAGCCAACAGATGACCTTTGTTGAGTCTTAAGGCTTCAAAGAAAAATAACTACTGTATATAATTCTATACTCTTTGGCCAGTCTCTTAGTCCCATTTAACAGATCAATTTAGTAAAACGGTTATGTCTCACTTTATGATTTGACAGTACAGACAATACTGGGATCTAATACAGGTGGGCCATAACCTCTTTTCTCTTTGAATCATTTTCTCTCTCCAATTTCTATCTTTACTAAAAACAAATTATAGCAGAACTGACTTAGTTGCCAAAATAAACTGTACCTTCAGTATACTGGGTCTGATTATTTGCATAAAGTACAATAAGAATAAGTATTGGCCATCTAGGCTCTTGCCTTTAAAATCGGCTTTGCTGGAACCTTTTATAAGGAATCTCAGGCTGGGCTTTCATGAAAGACTTTCAGAGCCCAGATTTCATCTGTGCCATTAGATACCTGTATGTATTGGGTAAATTCCTCTTTTCTTGAGGTCCCTAAGCACATTTCGATTCCTAGACCCTTCAGCAAGCGACCTTCATTACTTAACACAGATCAGGAAATGTTACTGATGGGTGTCTGGCCAGTTTTCTAAAGGGCTTTTTTTATTGGCCTTATAAAGGAAACCTGAATTCCTTAACAGTCTGGACACCTCTAGAAATGCTATTCCAGCCAAAGTCTTGGTAAAATAACCAGTGCCTTCATCAGATTCTTACTAAACTTATACAAATATCTGTATTGTCAGAAATTAAGAATACTTACAAATGGCTTTCAAATTCTGGGGAAATCAAGAAGAGAGAAAAAAGTATATGTTTCACAATCTGCTCATAAGTACATACATTGCTTGAAAAACTACAAATAGCTCAAAAGACAGAAAACTATTTTCTTGACTTCTAGGAAACAGAACATAGACAGAATCAACAATATTTTGAACAAAAAGTCATAACAGATTACCCCAGTTCCAGGTAACTGATTACTGTTCTATTTGAAGTTAGGTTAGCAACACTCATAGACATATTAACTTTGCAATGAAAGTTCTAAAAGTCTGCTTTTAGTCCAAAGGTACTCAATCTCCAAAGATATCAAGAATTTGAATTCCAGAGAATTCATCAGTCTCTTTTAATATTTCTTTTTCTTTTTAGGATAAACTTTGGACTCGGCCAGTTACAAAAAAAAGACTTTCTTTTTTTAGAAGAATTAAAATTATTACCAACAATATATGTTAGGATAGACCAATGTCTTATATGTTAGGACAGACTAATGCTTTATAGGTGAGGACAGACCAATGCTTTATAATATTGGAACATGTATGTAACCATAACTCATACAAAATTAACCACCATTTCATATTTGATGATGTTTCCTGTACATTTTTAATAAATCGAATATGTTTAATTTGTTTTCTTATGACTTTCACTGGTCTTAATATTTCAAGAAGACCAAATTTAGAATTGGTTTTTTGGGGTTTTTTTTTTTTGTTTGTTTGTTTGGTTAGCCTGAGCTGAGTTCAAACCCGTCAGTCTTGGTGCATGTGGCTGATGCTGCAACCACTGTGCTATGGGCGCCAAGCCCCAAATTTAGAGTTTTGATTTTGGAAAGTTTGTCACATATCAAAGGCCTAAAACATTTGTTTAAACAAAATTACAAGCCAAAATATTTTAAAGGAAATACATAGTCAACTGGATCACATATAATTTCTTTCACAAATTCTCTTTTATGAGCTTCATGTAACCTTCAGAGACAATCTACAAACATTCTAAACTTTCTTTAACTCTTGCCCTGCCTTTCACTTTCTTAAACAACCATTCTGTTTCAGGACAAAATTTATCACACAAGATTTTTTCTTTACACAATGCCATTCTTTTTCTGTCTAATTTCTCTTACTTTCAAAAACTCACTTCCCACAAAACAGGATCCCAGTTTACTATGAAATCACCCATTCACTTTGCCAAACTGATAATTAGAAGGTTTAAAAGGCAAGAATCTTATCCTTTGACAAAGACTTCATTTCCCCAACAATTTAAACAACCAAATTATTACCTTTTACAAATGAGAGACATTTTATGAGATATAAAATTGATACAGGATTTTCCCACTCAGAGCTGGATAGAGAACCCCCATTTTTCATGTTCAGGTGAGCTCATACATCAGACTCCCATTTCCAATCACTACCATGTTGCAGGCCATCCTCTCTGAGCCCTAGCAAAGTCATGAACAAAGCAGTTCCAAACATTCTTGATGACTCCACCCTGACTAAGGAGCACACACCCTAATCCTTTCCACAGACAAAAAACAAAACCACAGTAAAGACCTAATAATTTTGTCCAAGGTGAGGGGCTGCATTCATTCATTTGCTAGAACTTCCTTTCATTTTGTAAAGGTATTTTTCCATCTATGAAGTCCTGGTCAAAATATCTCTCAGGGCCAATTATTTACTCCTAGACACAAGACCTCTGACCTGGGCCTCTTTCACTCTTCCAGAGGCTGTTCAACTTGGAGACCTGTTGCTAATATGGATACATCACTGCCCAGCATGAGATTTACTCTCTCTCCCACATATTTGCAAGGGCCATCCAGAGCTCACTGCACTGCCTGAACCACAACACTTTCCAAGGCACAGTCCCTCTAACAGTAGCTCTGGTACTCTCCACTCCTTCTGCATGCCCCTCAGTCCAACAAAATCCCATTTTGTCACTGATCTGTGACCTGTGGGCTCAATTCTCAAATTTCTGAGACCAAAGACCGAAGAAATTCCAGTAACAAAACCACAACACAGTCATCCTTTCTAATGTCTTTTCATTTTCCCCCAAAGTCCTACATCACCATGTGGCTGCTGCCAAAGATAGAAAGCAGCAAACCTAGAACTTCCAGTTTCTCTCAGAATAGCCAAGAGGCAAAGTTGAAGCAGGGAAGAAGGGCACACTCACACATTAGTTTCATCCCATGAATGGGAGGGTGGGCGAAACCCCACCTACTGTTACCCATCTCAGTCAGTCTCCATGCCCTCACATGCACACAATTCCAACCCATTTATTAACCTGGGAAGCCTCAATTTCCCATTTGAGCTGCCACTTAGCAATAGGAGGAAAACCAAAACTACGCTAGGCCCTGTGAAGAGAGTTCCAACTCCATTCTCAGAGTTCTCTCAGTCATATCTATCAACAGACCTGCCAGTTATTTACACTTACGTAGTTGATCAGGGTCCTTCTTCCACTAAAACTGTAGTGGAACCCCCAGATTGTTCTTACCTTGCCTTAGACATCTCCCTATGTAGGTACCTGTTCCTGCATGCAAATTCTTCCTGGTGTTTAACTCCTTGAAGACCTGCCAATGGGGTCCTTTCTCAGCCTACATGAGGCATCTACACAAGGAGGTCAATCTGCTTCCCTGGCATGCTCAGTGGTTCATGTCACCCAGGCCAATCAGGGGCCCCCACGTGGGTGTCCAGAGGATTGGCAGCAACTACCAGGTGTGTGTTCTCCCCAAGGGTGATCTCGCTTCCCAGTCAGGGAACCAAAAATGTTGCAGGAATGTGAGGCCCAGTGGAGAGAAAGAGCACTCAAATAACACATTTATAAACAGAAGGGAGCTTACTGCATAGAAGAATTCCAAATGGCCTCACTCCTCAACTGGCTTGGTCTTTCCCTTTTTATCAACAGTCAAAAAGTTCCACCCCACAGGTACCCTTTTCATTGGCCAGTTTGAATCAAGTGGGAGATGCTATTCCAGCCCCTGTTGTCACAGAACTTGGAAATTTTCAAGATCCAGGAAGTTAAATTTACAAATACCCCAAGAACTGAGTCACCATGGAGAGGACCCTGCAGGTGTATACTTGTGGTATTCTTGAGAAGACCTGTTCTCCTAGACCTCATCCTTCTCAGGAATCCCCTCTCAAGGGTAAAGACATAGAGATTTGAGGTTAGTTAGAAGACAGCTTAGAGGTGAAGAAGTGGGAATCTGTGACTAAGTGGTGCCCATAGTAAAAACTAGAGGATAAAAGTAAATCAGATTAAAGGTAACATGAAGAGGATGTGAGCAGAAAGTAAAGGGAACTTTTGAAGGAAAAAAAAGAAACAAAAGAACCAATAAAAGGACTAAGACTGCAATAAAAAACTGAGACTGCAACCAGAGAGAGTTCCCTCTGTGTATGGTTGCCAGCTGAATGTAGACCTCGGGGAAGATTCTAGATGAGTTAACCCAGTTCACTGAATGACCAAAAACAATCCAGAACCACTATAGGGCTGGCTAGGCTGGTGTTGGGAGAGTACCTGGACTCTCTACTTCTGACTTCAGTCAAAAGAGAGCTTAGCCTCTGTACATGACCTTAACCAGCCAGAGGGACTTGGGTCCACAGTACAGCACCAAGGGGGAAAAATGGGAGAAGGGAGTCAGCATCCGTGTGTGTGTGTGTGTGTGTGTGTGTGTGTGTGTTTGTGTGTGTAAAAGGACCCATGAGATCATATAAAAATATGAAATAACATGAAAAGAGGAGTGGGAGAGGAAGAAGTAGAGTAGGAACAGGAAGAGGAAAGAAATGCAGAAAAAGTTTTTAGATTAAGGCTCGCTTCAGTATGAAGACAATGAATGGTAGTGAAGGTCAGTGAGTGCACTGTTTCCTTGGTCTCGTGGGAATAAGTTTTGTTTAGTTAGGTTCAGTGGGGTGCATTTTCATGTCCACAAAGGGGATTTTCCCCAGGGAGTCATAGGCACCATATGAAAGGTTCCAGACCCAAGGATAAAATCATTACAAGAGGAGAGATGAAAACAGAGATCCAATTTGTACAATTAAAGTGGCTTTTATTCCACCTGGAGTGCAGGTGGGATGAGATTCCTGACTAGAGAGAAATCCACCAGTGTGTTATGTGTGCTAGGAATTTAAAGGATTATGACTGCTGAATTGCTCTGTCCATAGTTTTATCTGGGCATATATGTGGGACAAGGTTAGGGGTGCCTGGACTGGTCTGTTCACTATTTCCTATGAGGGACATGCTTTCCAGGAAAGGGACATTTTCTGGGTGGGTCATATTTGCTATCAGTCATATTTGCTCCAATTTTTTTTTCTTTCTGCTTTTTACTCCAGAGATAACATATCAAGTTTTAATAGGTAAAATCTTTTAATTTCAAAGTGGGAACTAAATAAACAAAGGTAAAAACCTTTACCTCAAAGTATATTTCACTAACATATTTTGGGATGACTACCTCAGAAGTAGCATTGCAAACCATTTCTGCGAATATTTGTTCCATTCCACATACTATATTACAAAAGAAGTGTGACTAGTGATTTCTCCCTGACTCTAAGACTAATGGCTAAGAAACTTCAAAATCCTTAAGGCTCAACAAAGATCACTCAACTCACTAGCCCAAGGACTCCTAGATAATCAAGCAGTGCTGGATTTCCCATTGGCTACACTAGAAGGAATCTGTACAGTACTAAAGTCTAACTTATATGTCTATATATTAAAGGGATGGTGATGTTATGCCCAGATCACAAAGTTCCCAAAAACCACCAGGGAGCCCAGTCCAAGGCAAAAACAGTCTTTATTCAAGCTCGAGCCTGGGTTCTCAGGGACCCAACACAGCAGGCAGGTCTTGGCTGAGAGCCTTGCTTTGCTATTGTTTGTTTTCTTTATAAGGGTTGCATATTATGGGATAGAATAAAATCTAGCAAGTGAACATTGCTACCAGATATTGCAGGGGTTGGTCTGATTGGCTGGGTTCCAGGAGGAGTGTTCTAAGGGTTTCATGGAATTTGTGGAATTTCCTGGGACCGGGCTTTCTATAGGTGGAGACTTTCTACAGGCTATTCACTGGCAGGTTTTTTACAAAATGGAGTCACTTTTGTCCTCTCAATGGCAAAACTTGCCTTTTTCCCCTAGGTTTGTTCACTGAAAAGATCAACTCACAGTTGTGGTAGATTAATATTTGGAAAGGTTTATTTCGAAGTACCATGCACATGGGGAACCACAAGAATGATTTCCCAAAGTCTCAGAAATAGTTAGTGGTTTTTAAAGACGCATTTTAGAAGGGAGCAAGAGAGAAACTGGAAAGTATGCTGTAGCAAGAGGTTGCTGGGGGGTGGGGAACAGGATGATGGAGGGAAACAGATTGATTTGTAAATTAACCTGAGACAGGTATTGTGCTTCAAATGACCTTCTAGCTAGAACTATTAGCATGTGATAAAAAGGCCAGAAGCCTTTTCTCAGGTTACTCAGGTTCCATAGAGAGGCCAGTGCTTTCTGATCAAAACTGGCCTTTAATTTAAAATATTCTTTATACCAAACAATCATATTTTGAGGTGAAATTTCTTTATCTCCTTCATTCCCCTCGTTTGGAACTTCCCTAGAAGTTTCACACATTGAGAGCTGAGTTGGTAAGTGTGGAGAGATAGAATAGGTTAGTAATTTATTAATAAGATGTTTAAAAAGAGATATAAGAACATAAATTAGAATAAGAATGAATAAGTAGAGAAGAATAGATCTAAGTACATTTTTTTCACACCCCATTTAATCATTTTCCCATTCCTGGGAATAAGTTAGTAAGAGTTCTATCTTAGTGGTGTGGCTGCACAGATTACATTTTTTTTTCTCTTTTCCCAAAGTGTAAGGTCCAAAGTCTAATTAAGACGAGTCTCAGGAGGACATTTACTCAGGCTTTAGATATGCATTGATCAGCCAGCTCCTAGTATGTGGCTGAAGCAAGGCATGTTGACCACCTGAAAATTTACCTTGAAGGGGTTAACTGGACTTGTTTCACAGTTCTCTTTAGTCTGTTGTGATGGATCTAGGCAATGATCTTTTTCATCTTCATGGCTGTGGGTGTGCTCTGGATAATGGTGTAGGGTTTTTCTACTTTGGTTTGAGGGGTACTTGTTCCAATGTTTGACCTAGGCTTGATTTTTTTTTCTTTTTTGAGAGAAAGGGTGTACAGACACAAAAGACTAAACAGAACACAGTTAATTAATCAAGTGGAGATCTTCTTTGTTTCTCTTTATAGGGCTTTCAGTTACTTGTTTAATTCAGTCTGTCCTAGTTGTTTTGGGAATCTATGTTAAATTGTAGAGGATTGGTGGAGGCCTGTTTGAACAAGATCAGTGACAAGGCCTGTATCCAATTAAGCTTTGTTTCCTGGGAGAGTTTACCAATTCCTGCTTTTATGGCCCTGTTCATGTATTCTATTCTGCCCAAGCTTTGAAGCCTATATGTTACCTATAGTTTCCAGGTGATAGTCAAAGTTTTCGTTATTATTTGCATTATTTCTGTTATGAAAGCTTGCTCATTGCCAAATGTAAACCAGAGTGATAACATAAACCATGGGATGATTTCTCTGGTCAACACTTTTACTGTTGCAGGAAGACAAGGCCCAACGGAGAGAAAGAGCACTCAAATACCATAGTTATAAGAGGAAGGGCTTTATTCATCGCCTGGGAGCTTATGGCATAGATTTCAAAATGGCTGTGCTCCCTGACTGACTTGGTCTGTCACTTTTTAGTGACAGTCAAAAAGTTCCACCCCACAGGTACCCTTCCCATTGGCCAGTTTGAATCAAGCAGGAGATGCTACTCCAGCCCCTACAGAACTATAGGATTTCACAGAACTTGGAAATTTCCAGGTTCCAGGAAGTTAAGCCTATAAATTCCCAAGAGCTGAGTCACCAGGGAGAGGGCCCTGCAGATGCATCCTCGTTTTCTCCATGAGAAGACCTGTTCTCCCGGACCTCACCCCTCTCTGGTATCTTCTCTCATTCCCTCCTTTTGAGATTTCAATATATTTTTAATTTGGGGTTTCAATATCAGCTTGTTTCTGTAGGTGCTGATATTAATTACTTTTTAGCACTAAAGTTTTAGGGATTGTGACTTTTCTTGGGTTCTCTACTCAGGCCTTAATAGTACCATGGTGGTGGGCTAACATATGTGAGAGTTAAACTAACTCAAATTAAACTAGCTCCTTTTTGTTGTTTACTCAGAACAACAGCCCGCCGCATACCAAGGGAATGTAAGAGCCAAACTAAGTTAAATCAAACTAACTCCTTTTTGTTGTTTACTCAGAACAACAGGTCGCCACATACCAAGGACCTTATCGCATATCTGGGTGTTGGGCAAGCCCCCTTGTGCACTCAGCCCACATCCTGACCCCCTGCCCTCTTTGCACTCACCACTCTACTATGCACACTCCCCACTTGCCCCCTTGTGCACTCAGCCCACCCTCTTTGCACTCGCCACTCTACTATGCACATGCCACACTTGCCCCCTTTGCACAACGTTTATCCTTTTCTTCTTATTCGCTCACCTGAGACAAAGAAAATTCATCCCTGAGCCAATCAGCCCAGAACACGACCACCCTGTACCTGTCAGTTTGGGACAGACATGGTTTACCTACAAATAAGGAGACAGGGTGGGATGGACTAATGGGAGGGAAGTGGGAGGGGTATACAGGGACATTCTGGATAGTCTGTGAGGGCTGCTCCTGCTTTTTCTTAAAGGGACATCCCAGGCTCTGAACTTGAATAAAACTCCTCATGCTTTTGCAGTGATGTTTGGACTCTCAGAGTGGTGCTTGAATTGAGTCTGGGGGCTTACACAGACATATAAGTTTTACTTTTCCCTGTGACATTTTTCCTCTCTTTTCTCAAAGTTCAAAGTCCAATTAAGACAAGTCCCTTGAGGAATTTCCTCAGGCTTCTTCGTTGACCAGCCAGCTCCCAGTATATGCCTGGAGCAGGGCATGTTGACGGTCTTAAAAGTTACCTTTACTTTCCAAGGGACAGTGAAGTTCTATTCAGCCAACTGTGATGACTCCAGGTGAGGATTCCTTCCACCTTCACTGCTGTGCATGTGATCAGGATGATGGTGTAAATTCCTTTCTACCTTGGTTTCAGGGGGACCAGTTCTAGTCCTAGACTTGGTCCCCTTATTCTCCAGAGAGAAAGGATGTTCAGACACAAAAGACTAAACAGAGCATGGTTAATTAACCCAGTGGAGACTTTCCTTGCTACTCTTTCTAGGGCTTTTGTCTTTTTAATTCAGTCTTTCTCAGTTCTTTTAGGAGTTCCTGCTAAATTTCAGAGAATTGACAGAGAATTGACAGAGGCCTCTTTGAACAATACCAGTGGCAAGGCCTGTATCTAAGTAAGCTTTGCTTTCTGGCAGAGTTTATCAATTTCTGCTCTTATGGTCCTGTCCATATACTTTACCCTGTCTAAGCTTTGAGGCCTACAAGTTATTCAAAGCTTTAGCTTATTATTTGCACTACTTCTGTTAAGAAGGCTAGCCTATTGTCAAATTTAAACCAGAGTGGCAACCTAACCCATGCTACGATTTCTCTGGGCAATTGCTAATTCGGGAGTCCTTTTTATCCTGGTGTGGAAGGCTTTTACCTATTCCAAGTCTGATAGATCATTACTAGCAAGTACTTGTTCCCTCTAAACCGGGGCATTTCAGTAAAGTCTACCTGGAAGTCCTCAAAGGGCGTTGCTCTATATGACTGGATTCTTGGGGGTACTGTCAGTCCTTGGCATGTGTTGAACCACTTGCAGGTGACATACTGTAGACCGACAGTTTTGGCCAGGGCTACCAGGTGGGAGATATAGAAGTACTGGTTCAGCAACTTCATCAAATACTTCTGTCACTATGGTGGCTCCTAGAATCTGGGTGACTGTTACTTGTCCATCTTTATCCATCCTCCCTCTGCTTCCTGGCTCCCCTCTGCTGCCAACCATTTATTCTTCTTCTGGAAATAGGTGAGAGCTCTGGAATCCATGGGATGAGGGGAGCCACTCATGACACCTTGCACTGTCACATAACTGCTTCCACCAACATACAAGTCCCAGTCTGCATCTTTCTAAGGCTGGTCACGCAAGTCAGATCTGCTAGAGTACACATTATCTATAACTTCCATACAGTCATGCTCAGTCTTTCTTAAATTGGCTGGAAGGAGTGTGGCTGGGTCCAAGGTGTTCTTACATTAGAGAGTCAAAAATGTCCTTTAAAGTGACCACAGAGTGGAGTATTTTACTCTCAGATCCGGCCCTAGAGTCAGTTTATCAGCTTCTTGCACAAGGAGAGCAGTAGCGGCTAGAGCCCGTAAGCAGGGTGGCCATTATTTTGCCACTCCATCTAACTGCTTAGAAAGGTAGGCTACAGGCCTTGGCCAGGTCCCAACCAGCTGGGTTAACATACCCACAGCCACCTTATCTCTCTCTGAGACATACAGAGTGAAGGGCTTGGTTAGGACTGGCAGTCCCAGTGCAGGGCAGTCATTAGCCCCATCCTTAGCTGCGAGAGGGCACATTCCTGTTCTTTTCCCCACTCTAAGGACTTTCCTTCCTTTCCTTTAGTTGCCTCATATAGAGGTCCAGCCAAGATGGCAAAGTTTGGGATCCAAAGATGACAAAACCAACTGTGCCTAGGAATTCCCGAACTTGTCTTCGGCTTGTGGAGGTGGGGAGGTGACAACTGACTTGCTGCCTCTCCCTGCCTAGATTCCTCCCTCCCTGCTGGATAATAAATCCTAGATAAGGTACTCACTGCTGGCAGATCTGGGCCTTTTGCTTAGAAACTTTATAGCCACATACCTCTAGATGTTGCAATAGGCATCCTGTACCTTGAGCACAGCCCTGGGGGGTTATCTTTTGCCCAGACCCATGGACACCACTGGGCCAGTTCAGGCCTCAGTCCTTTCCCTGGCTGAGTCACAAATAGCCTCTACTCCCAAGGTGGGCACCAGATCTGGTTTAGGCAGTTGTAACTGCATATTTCCTCATGGCCTCTTATGGAACACTTCTGAAGGAGACAAAAGGCTTGTTAAGCAGTGGCTCCATTGCTTCTGTGATATCAATCCTGTGGTCTAAGAGAGGGGCTATTGGCTGGGTGACTACCAAGTGTTCACCCCCAGTATTAATTAGAAAGTCAATGTCCTTGTCCCCAATCCTTACTCAGACCATGGACTTTCCGGGAGTAGCTGAGTCCAGTCCCCTTCAGTTTAGCAGGGCCTCTCCCACTAAGTTATAGAGGGCTCCCTTCTCTTCCAGTTCTGTGACCTCTCTCCCAGGATTTTCCATACTTCCTTGCCTCTGGGGACACTCATTCTTCCAATGCCCTGTCTCTTGGCCAGTTGCACACTGATCCCTTTGCAAGGGGGGCCTTTTACCTTAGGTCCCCTACTTCCTCGCACTCCTTGACCCTGTCCTCTTTGAAAGAGAGAGGTTCCTTCCCTTATGCCTTTCAGAGCTGCAGCTATGAGATTGGACTTCGCTTCATGCACCTGTGTTCTTCCCTATGGCTTACTGCTTCCTGATTCACAAAGAATTTTTGTGCTATTTTGAGGAATTGCGAGGTGTTCATACCTGCAAACCTCTCCTGCTTCTGCAGTTTTCAGCATATATCCTCAGTGCTTTGGCTAACTAGGGCCATAGTAACCATCCTCGGATTCTCAGGGCTCTCAGGATTAAAGGGAGTGTACATTCAAAATACTTCATATAACCTTTCATAAAACTGGCCTGGACTCTCAGTCTTTCCTTGGAGGACCTCATTTACTTGGTAGATTAATTGGTAGTTTTCTGTGTCCCTGTCTCAGCCTCTGCAACAACGACTCTGGTACCAGATCTGCCAATATCTTCAGCACCACTACTTTAGGTCAGGTGGGAACCACTTTCCGTTCCTGTCCCTGTGTTACTAGCACTGTTGCGAACTGCCCCCTCAACCAAGGTAGTTCACTCACTACTAGCTGTAGCCAGATATCTATGTATGGAAACTGCTCAGAGTGAACCCCCTTTCCAGGAACTCTGTGCCATACCTCAGACACTAGGGATCTCTCTAAACTTTCCTACAATGGCCATCCAATTCTAAAAGGGGCCATTCTTGCTCACAAAGACTCCTTAGCTTTCTTGGCAACATAGTCACCAGCAAGTTCTTTCTTGAAGTGCTTCAACATGGTAGTCAGTGGGGCGGACTTCCCTTGCTTGTTCCCCATTTCTACCCAAGGTCTCCCTTTTGAGACACATACTCATACCACACTCTTTGGCCAGTCTCTTAGTTCCATTTAACAGTTCAATTTACTAAAACAGTTATGATTCATTTTATGACTTGACAGTACAGACAAGGCTGTGATCTAATACAGGTGGGCCACAGTCTTATTTTTTTTCCTTTGAATTATTTTTCTCTCTCTCCTATTTCTCTCTTTACTAAAGAAAAATTACAGGAGAACCAACTCAGTTGCCAAAATAATCTATACCTTCAGTACACTGATTATTTGCATAAAGCGCAGTAAGAATTATTATTAGCCATCTAGACTCTTTGGCTTCACTGGAAACTTTTATAAGAAATTTTCAGGCCAGACTTTCTCAAGAGCCTTTCATGAGCCCGAGTTTCAACTGCACCATAAGATACCTGTATGCATTGGGTAAATTCCACTTCTCTTGAGGTCTCCAAGCACCTTTCAATTTCCAGACACGTCAGCAAGCGACCTTCATTACTTACCACAGATCAGGAAAGGTTACTGATGGGTATCTGGCCACTTTTCCAAAGGGCTTTCTTATTGGTTTTATAAAGTCAACCTTAATTCCTTAATGCAGTCTGGACACCTCTGGAAATGATATTCCAGCCAAAGCCCTGGTAAAATACCAGTGCCTCCATCATGCCCTATAGAACAAAACAAATTCTTATTGAACTTAAGCAAAAAATTGTATTATCAGAAACTAATAATACTTACTAATGGCTTTCAAATTCCAGAGAAATCAAGGAGAGAGAAAAATACATGTTTTAAACTCTGCTCATAAGTACATACATTGCTTGAAAAGCTACAAATAGCTCAAAAGTCAGAGAATTATTTTCTTGACTTCTGGAAAACACAACATAGAAAGAACCAATAATGCTTCAAACAAAAAGCCATAATGAACTATCCTAGTTCCATGTAACTGATTTCTGTTCTGTTTGAAGTTAGGTTAGCAATACCCATAGACATATTAACTTTCTAATGAAAGTTCTAAAAATCTGCTTTTAGCCCTAAGGTACTCAATTTCCAAAGACATCAGGAATTTGAATTCGAGAGAATTCTTCAGCCTCTCTTAATATTTCCTTTTTATTCTTTTTAGGATAAACTTTGGACTCAGCCAGTTACATAAAAAAAAAAAAAAACACTTTCCTTTTAGATGCATTAAACTTATTACTGACAATATATATTAGGGCAAACCAATCCCTTACACTTTAGGAAAGACCAATGTCTTACATGTTAGGACAGACCAATGCATATATATATATATATATATTCCTAACCCAACAAACCATACAAAATCAATCACCATTTCATATTTGAAAATATTTCCTATAATTTTTAATAAATCAAATGAGTTCAGTTTGTCTTTCTATGCCTTTCAGTGTTTCAATATTTAAAAAATACCAAATTTAGAGTTGTGCTTTTTGTTTTCTGGACTGAGTTCAAACCTGCGAACCTTGGTGCATGTGGCCAGTGCTGCAACCACTGCACCACGGGCGCCAAGCCCCAAATTTAGACTTTTGATTTTGGAAGGTTTGTCAAATATCAAAAGGTCTAAAACATTGGTTCAAATAAGATTATGTACTGAAAGATTTTAAAGGAAATACATAGTCAACTGGATCACATGTACATTCTTTCACAAATTCTCTTTTCATTTAATCTGCACAATCTACAAACATTCTAAACTTTCTTTAACTTTTGCCCTGCCTTTCACTTTCTTATACAACTATTCTGTTTCAGGACAAAATTTATAACACGAGATTCTTTCTTTACACCATGCCATTTTTCTTTCTAATTTCCCTTACTCTTAAAACTCTCCACAAAACAGAATATCAGTTCACTATGAAGTCATCCATTCACTTGGCCAAACTGGTAATTAGAAGGTTTAAAAAGCAAGAATCTTATCCTTTGACAAAGACTCAGTTTCTCCAACAATTTAAACAACCAAATGATTACATTTTACAAATGAGAGACATTTTATGAGATATAACATTGATATAGGATTTTTCTCACTCAGAGCTGGACAGGGAACCCCCATTTTTTCAGGCTCAGGGTTGCTCAGATATCAGACTCCCATTTCCAGGTACAAACTCTCTGAACCCCAGCCAGGTCATGAACAAAGCAGTCTGAAACTTTTTGGCTGGCTCCATCCAGACTAAGGAGTACACACCCTAATTCTCTCCCCAGACAAAAACTGCTACAAAGACCTAATAACCTTACCCAAGGTGAGGGGCTGCATTCATCCATTTTCTAGAATAGCCATCCAGTTTGTAAAGGTATTTTTTCATCTATCAAGTCCTGGCCAAAATATCTCTCAGGGCCAAATATTTATCCCTAGACAAAGGACTCATGCAGGACACCTCCAACCTGGGCCTCCTCCCCCCTTTGGGAGGCTATCCACCCAGAAGACCTGTTGCTGATATGAATACAGCACCATTCCCCAAGAGATTTACACTCTCTCCTCTAGATTTTCAAGGGCCATCCAGAGCTCACCGGACTGCCCAGACCACAATACTTTCCAAGGCACAGCTCCTCTGCCCATAGCTCTGGCACTCTCCACTCCATCTGCATGTCCCTCAGTTCAACAAAATGCCATTTTATCAATGATCTGTGGCCTACAGGTTCAATTCTCAAATTCCTGAGACAAAAACTTACTGAAGAAATTCCAGTAACAAAAACTTACTGAAGAAATTCCAGTAACAAAACTACAAAACTCTTTCTAATGTTTTTCCATTTTCCCCCAAGACAACATGGTTATGTGACAGCCAGCAAAGACAGAGAGTGGAAAACCTGGAGTTTCCAGTTTTCCTCAGAATAGCCAGGGGGCAAAGTTGGATCAGGGAAGAAGGGCACACTCACACATTCATTTCACCTCATGAATGGGGGGGTGTGAGTACCCTGTAGTACTCCCCGACTGACTTGGTCTGTACCTTTTTAGTGATAGTCAAAAAGTTCCACCCCACAGATACCCTTCCGATTGGCCAGTTTGAATCAACAGGGAGATGCTACTCCAGCCCCTACGGAACTACAGGATTTTACAAAATTTGGAAATTTCCAGGTTCCAGGAAGTTAAGCCTATAAATTCCCAAGAGCTGAGTCGCCATGGAGAGGGCCCTGAAGATGCATCCTCGTGGTCTCCCTGAGAAGACCTGTTCTCCTGGACCTCGCCCTTCTCCGGTACCCTCTCTCATTACTACTTCAGGAGCCTTCTTCATCCTGGTAGGGAAGGCTTCTACGTATTCCAAGTATGTGCAGATCATAACTAGTAAGCACCAGTTTCCTGTATATCTGGACAACTCAGTATAGTCCATTTGCACGTCTTTAAATGGGGTTTCCCTTTAGGACTGAATCTCATGTGGCAGGGACAGTCCCTGCCTATTATTGTGGTGATTGTATGCCACAGAATGCTGGCTGACTTTCATGGCAAGGGTGGCCAACAGGGGAATGTAAAAGTGTTTCCCGAGAAGCCTCTTAATTTTCCTTTGCCTCTGTTCTAAGTGCATAACCTCATGCATACAATCTTTATAACTAACCTTAGATTTTTTACACAGTAAGGTTTGGTATTCGGTGAGGTATGAGTTGGTCAATTAATGATATCCCTCATTGTTCATAAGAGTGACCACTGCTTATGATAGCCAGACACTTAAGTTTTGTCTCACAGTCAACTTATCAGCCTCTTACACCATCATAGCAGTGGCTGTAAGTGTTTTTAGGGATGGGGGCCATCCATTTGATATTCCACTAAGTTGCTTAGAGAAATAAGCAACTGGTTCTGCCCATGATGTTATTGTGGGCAAGCACTTTCCCAGCTATTCTGTTATTTTCTTGTATTGATATGTACAGTTTAAAAGGGCTTGGCTAGGCCAGGGAGGCCTAGCACCAGGGCCTGCCTCCAGTTTTTCTTGTGGCCTCTTGAAGGCTTTTGGTTGTTTGGATTTCTACTTAACTGGCCTGTTCTCTCTCCCCTTAGTAACCTTACACAATGGTTTGGCTAGCCTGTATGTTTCATATATTCTTTCACAAAAATTCTCATGGCTTTCATCTGGCTTCTGCATGATGTTAGTCATCTTACATACTTTTGTGGCTTTTTGGCTCCCTTACACTGAGAGGGACAAAGTCAAGGTTGGGTTCAGTGGAAGAGAATGAAATTCTTTAGCAGTTACTTATAAATATCTGCAAGTTCTGGATTTTAAGGCTAAGGTTTGTACAATGAAAACATTAATATTCTTATTTACAGATTTAGCACAGTTCTTAAGGTAATACCTAGCTTTAAGAATCCCTACAGAACTGATACAAAGTTCTCGACAATTCAAATAAATATTCCTTAACATCAGTTGGGTGTAGGGCCACTTATGAGACTGTTATAGTCACACCATTTACTGGGAAATTTTCATTTAAGGTTCCAGATTTTCCTGAAGTATCCATATAGATACAGGAGATAACGTACAAATTTTTCCAGTGTAGTCAATAGGTGACTTTAATAATTCTATACTCTTTGGTAAGTCTCTTATTCCCTTTTAACACATCACTTAAGTAAAAAAGGTATGCTTCATTTTATGACCTAGCATTGCAGACAAAACTGGAATCTAATACAGGTGTATCATAGTTATTTTTTTCCTTTGAACCATTTTGTCTATTTTCCTACTTCACTAAAAATAAATTATAATAGAACTAATTTAATTGAAAAAATAAAGTGTACTTTCAGTATATTGGGTTTGATTATTTGCATAAAGTGCAGCAAGAATAATTATTAGCCATCTAGGTTATTCTTATCTTTAAAATTGGTTTTGCTGGAACCTTTTATAAGGAATCTCTTCCAAGAGCTCAGGTTTTATCTGTACCATTAGATATCTGGATGTATTGGGTAAATTTTTCTTCTTTTAAGGTCCCCAAGCACGTTTCAATTCCTATAACTATCAGAAAGTAAACTTCTTTACTCATGGCAGATCAGGAAATGTTATTGGTGGGGCATATAATCAGCCAGTCCTTCCAGTGGGCTTTTTTATTGTCCTTATAAAGTCAACCTTAATTTGTTAATGTAGTTTGGACATCTCTGAAAATGCTATTTCAGTCAAAGTCTTGGTAAAATAGCCAGTGTCTTTATCATGTCCTAAAGAACAAAACAGATTCTTATTGAAATTATGCAAATAATTGTATTGTTAGAAATTAAGAATACTTACAAATGGTGTGCATTTTCCAAACAAATCAAGGAGAGAGAAAAAAATAAGTGTTTCGAATTCTGCCCTTAAGTATATACATAGCTAAAAGCTACAAATAGCTCAAAAGACATAAAATGGTTTTCTTGACTTCTAGAAAACAGAACCCTGAAAGAATCAACAGTGTTTTAAACACAAAGTCACAACAATCAGCTTGGTTTCATGTAACAGATTTCTGTTCTGTTTGAAATTAGGTTAGTAATACTCATGGACATGATAGCTTTTTAATCAAAGTCCTGGAAGGTTGCTTCTACTCTAATGGTATTTAAGCTCTAAAGTCATATCCAGTTACAGAAACACTTTCTGAGATTGAGGCAAGAAAGTAAAAGCAGAACTAAAAGAATCTATCCTAGCCGCTCTGTGTAGGCCTCAGCCAAGCCTCAGGTGTTTCTGTTGTCTGCGTGTTTCTCCCCTGACATATTCGGGGCCTAGATTGTAACCTAGTAATTTCCTTGGGTTTCTGTTGCCTTTGGGGCAGGTGGTCCAACCGGTCTCAAGGATGCAGGCGAATCTGACCTTCCCCCTTGAGCCTGGGACCTTGAGGATGATGTCATGTCTCTCTGTCTTATTGAGAGAAGATAGTGGAGAAGGGTGAGGTCCAGGAGAACAGGTCTTCTCAAGGAGACCACGAGGATGCACCTGCAGGGCTCTCTCCATGGTGACTCAGCTCTTGGGAATTTATAGGCTTAAGTCCCTGGAACTTGGAAATTTCCAAGTTCTGTGTAATCCTGTAGTTCTGTAGGGGCTGGAGTAGCATCTCCTGCTTGATTCAACCTGGCCAATGGGAAGGGTATTTGTGGGGTGGAACTTTTTGACTGTCAATAAAAAGGGAAAGACCAAGCCAGTCGGGGAGAGCAGCCATTTGGAAATCTTCTATGCTGTAAGCTCCTGGCCAATGAATAAAGCCCTTCGTCTTATAACTATGATATTTGGGTGCTCTTTCTCTCTGTTGGGCCTTGTATTCCTGCAACATTATGACCCTCACATGCACTCGCACCCTGAAAGGTGGATAAAAGAGAGGCAAGAGATTGAGTCGGGAGGCTCGATTTTGGGAAACACGCTGGTGTTCTGAGTAACCCTCGGCCGAATAAACCCGCTTCCTCTAACAACTGGTGCCTGGAGTCTTCTGTCTGCATCAGTTTCCTGCTACAAGATGAATTAAAATTATTACTGATAATACACACTCAGACAAATTTATATTTTATAATATTGGAACATACATATAAACATAATTTACACAAATTAACCACCATTTCATATTTGACAATATTTCCTAAACATTTTTTACTATTCTAATAAGCCTAATGTCTTTCTTAGACTTTTAGTGGTTTTGATATTTTAATAAGATCAAATTTAGAGTTTTGATTTTAGAAGATTTGTCAAGTATCAAAAGTTTAAAACATTTAATAAGTTTAAATAAGATTATAGGTTAAAAGATTCTAAAGACAATACTGAATAGTTAACTGGATCACATGCAAATTCCTTTACAAATTTCCTTTTATGAAGCTTCTTCAATCTTGCAAAGACAATTTACAAACATTTAAAACCTTCTGGATTGCCCTTGCCTATTACTTTCTTAAATAACTATTCTTGTAGCAGGAAACCGACGCAGAGAGAAGACTCCAAGCACCAGTTGATTAGAGGAAGCGGGTTTATTCGGCCGGGGTACTCGGAACACCAGTGTGTTTCCCAAAACCGAGCCCCTGACTCAATCTCTTGCCTCTCTTTTATCCATCTTTCAGAGTGGGAGTGCACGTGAGGGTCATAAGACAGAGAGACAGAAAGAAGACAGCAGAAATGCCTGTGGCTTGGCTGAGGCCTACACAGAGCGGCTAGGATAGATTCTTTTAATTCTGCTTTTACTTTCTTGCCTCATTCCCCCCTTTGAGACTCAGAACAACTTGTTATGGAGTCTCACCATCATTCTCATCAACCTGTACCATAGTTTGTTGGTGGTGTAATGCACTCCACCTGGGCTTCTTTGAGACATAGCCAAATTCACTAGGTTCCTCACCATCTGGAGTAAATTGGCAATAAGCATGGGAGGAGAAGGCAAGCATCTAATAATATTAAGACTTCTATTATCCAAAAGCAGAGAATTATCCTCAAAGATGAATTTTGGATTACATACGTGCCACATCTGTACTGGCACATGAGCCAGTTTGGAAATTTTATTAGCTATCCTTTCACTGCTAGACCTTGATCATCTATTTTTAGTCAACAGTTGATCAGATTGAACTTTCTATATAGTTCTCCTTTTGCAGCAAAGTAAATAATCCAAAGATTATCTGTTTTGTACAATTTTTTACATTAGCATCCTGAATATTTGCACAAACTAAAGTTCACTTAGCTCTCATGAGTCCAATAAAGAACAGTCCCATGATGATGTAGATCCTCATGCTTCAGCCGTGCGTGGACCAGTCAGCTCCCAGGGTGTGATTGGAGCAGGGCTTGCCATTCTCTGCAACATCAGCTTGAGGGGGTTGTCAGGATCCGAGGTAGCTTCCCAAGGTTCAGGAGTCATTGTGGTGTGGAGCCCACACCATGGGAACTCAGGATCAGCTGCCATTGTTCATATACTGCTCAGCCTGGCTCCTCTTAGGCTGGGGCAGATTCTCCTCCGGTTCCATGGCAGGCTTCACTCTGCTGTAATGGATCTAGGTAGGAATTTCTGCTACTCTCACAGCTGTAGGTTTGGTCAGGATAATGTTGTAAGGGACTTTCCATCTCACCCTCAAGGGAGACACGCTCCAATCTTTGACCTACACTGCAGCTCCTGGAGAGAAAGGGTGGACAGGGAAAAACAAACTAACAGGACACCTCTCATTCACTCATTCCAACATTGCCTCTGTCACCTTTCCTAGTGCCTGTAACTGCTTCCTTAATTTGACCTCTCTCAATTCCTGAGGGAGAAAACTCCGTGGTAAGGGGCCTGGCCTATGATATAAGATCTTACACTGTGAGAATCCTGTCCTTTTAATAGGAGTACACCTAATCTTAAATAACACCAAGGGAGGGACGCTTACCCACTGTAAGTTTGTCTCCTGGCATATTTTCCCTAAACTTGCTTTGATAGCTCTATTCATGCATTCCACCTTTCCTGAGCCTTGTGGGCGGTAGGCTGTGTGGAGTTTCCAGGTGATACTAGGATATTAGTCGTCTTCTGGATCAATTCGGAGATGAATGCTGGCCCATTGTCTGACCCAGTCCTTAGTGGGAGCCCAAACTGTGGTATAATGTCTCTCAAGAGTGCCCAGGTGACTTCTTGTGCCTTCTCAGTGCGGGTAGGATATGCTTCTACCCATCCAGAGTAGGTGCACACCAGCAAGTATTTGTTCCCTTTATATCTGGGCATTTAAGTGAAGTCTACCAGAAAGTCCTCGAAGGGCGTTGCTCCATATGATTTGATTCCTGGGGGTACCGTTGGTTCTTGGCAGGCGTTGAACTGGCTGCAGATGACACCTCGCTGACTGACAGCTTTTTGCCAGGGCTTGCGCTGTCACATAACTGCTTTCATTAACATACAAGTTCCAGTTTGCATCTGTCCAAGGCTGGCCATGCAAGTCATGTCTGCTAGACTACACATTATCTATGAATTCCACAGTCATGCTAAGTCTCTATTCCATTGGCTGGAAGGAGTGTGGTTGGATCAAAAATGTCCTTTAGTGTCCATTAAAGTGACCATAGAGTGGGGTACTTCTACTCTGAGATCCTGCCCTAGAGTCAGCTTATCAGCTTCTTGCACAAGGAGAAGAGTAGCAGCTAGAGTCCATAAGCAAGGTGGCCATCTTTTTGCCACTCCATTTAACTGCTTAGAGAGGTAGGCTACAGGCCTTGGCCTGGACATAACCAGCTGGGTTAACATACCCACAGCCATCTTGGTTAGGTCTGGCCGTCCCAGTGCAGGGGCAGTCATTAGCCCCATCTTTAGCTAGGAGAGGGCATGTTCTTGTTCTCTTCCCCACTCTAAGGACTTTCCTTCCTCTCCTTTAGTTGCTTCATACAGAAGTCTAGCCAAGATGGCAAAGTTGGGGATCCAAAGACGACAGAAACCGACTGTACCTAGGAATTCCCAAACTTGCCTTCAGCTTGTGGAGGTGGGGAGGCGACTAATGACTTGTTGCCTCTCCATGTCTAGATTCCTCCCTCCCTGCTGGATAATAAATCCTAGACAATGTACTCACTGCTGGCAGATCTGAGTCTTTGGCTTAGAAACTTT
The DNA here is from genome assembly GCF_000181295.1 of Otolemur garnettii. Taxonomy (NCBI): domain Eukaryota; kingdom Metazoa; phylum Chordata; class Mammalia; order Primates; family Galagidae; genus Otolemur; species Otolemur garnettii. The sequence continues at coordinate 2,841,057 of NW_003852581.1, forward strand.
ATAGCCACATACCTCTAGATGTCATAATAGACAGTCTGTACCTTGAGCACAGCCCTGACCCGCGGCCACCACTGGGCCAGTTTGGGCCTCAGTCCTTCCCTTGTCTTAGTCACAAACAACCTTCACTCCCACGGTGGACACCAGATCTGGTTTGGGCAGTTGTAGCTGCATATTTCCTTGTGGCCTCTTATGGAACACTTCTAAAGGAGACAAAAGGCTTGTTCAGCAGTGGCTCCTACATCAAACCTGTGGTCTGAGAGAGGGGCTACTGGCTGGGTGACCATCAAGTGCCCACCCCCAGTATTAATTAGAAAGTCAATGTCCTTGTCCCCAATCCTTACTCAGACCATGGACTTTCCAGGGATGGCTGAGTCGGGTCCCCTTCAGTTTAGCAGGGCCTCTCCCACTAAGTTATAGAGGGCTCCCTGCTCTTCTGGTTCTGTGACCTCCCTCCAGGATTTTTCACACTTCCTTGCCTTTGAGGACACTTATTCTTCCAATGCCCTTTCTCTTGGCCAGTTGTACACTGATTCCTTCGCAAGAAGGGACCTTTTACCTTAGGTCCCCTACTTCCTCGCACTCCTTGACCCTGTCCTCTTTGAAAGGGAGGAGTTCCTCTTCTTGTGCCTTTCAGAGCCGCAGTTATGAGACTGGCCCTTTGCTTCATGCACCTGTTTTCTTCCCTATGGCTTACTGCTTCCTGATTCACAAAGACCTTTTGTGCTATTTTGAGGAATTGTGAGGTGTTCATACCTGCAAACCTCTCCTGCTTCTGTAGTTTTTGCCATATATTCACAGCTCTTTGGCCAACTAGGGCCATAGTAACCATCCTCTGATTTTCAGGGCTCTTAGGGTTAAAGTGAGTGTACATTCAAAATACTTCACATAACCTTTCATAAAACTGGCCTGGACTCTCAGTCTTTCTTTGGAGGACTTCATTTACTTGGGCCAGATTGGTAGTTTTCTGTGTTCCTGTCTCAGCCTCTGCAACAATGCCTCTGGTACCAGATCTGTTAACATTTTCAGCACCATTACTCTAGGTCAAGTGGAAAGTACTTTCCATTCCTGTCCCTGTGTTACTAGCACTGTTGCGACCTGTCCTCTCAACCAAGGTGGTTGGCTCACTACTAGCTGTAGCCAGGTATCTATGTACGGAAACTTCTCAGAGTGAATCCCCTTTCTAGTAACTTTGTGCCATACCTCAGACACTAGGGATTTTTCTAAACTTCCCTCTGATGGCCATCCAATCCCCAAAGGGGGCTATTCTTGCTCACAAAGACTTCTTAGCTTTTCTGGTATCATAGTCACCTACAAATCCCTTCTTAAAGTGTTTTAACATAGTTGCTAATGGGGTGCGCTTCCCTTGCTTGTTTCCCATTTCTACCCAAGGTCTCCCTTCTGAGACACACACTCACACCACACTTGGCCAGTTTCTAAGTTCCATTTAACAGTTCAATGACTTATTTTATGAGTTGGCAGTACAGATAAGGCTGGGATCTAATACAGGTGGGCCACAGCCTTTTTTTTTTTTCTTTGAATTATTTTTCTCTGTCTCTAATTTCTCTCTTTACTAAAGACAAATTACAGTAGAACTAACTCCATTGCCAAAATAAACTGTACCTTCAGTATATTGATTATTTGCATAAAGCGCATTAAGAATAATTATTAGTTATCTAGATTCTTTGGCTTTGCTGGAACCTTTTATAAGGAATTTTTAGGCTGGACTTTCTCAAGAGCCTTTCATGAGCCCAGGTTTCATCTGTGCCATAAGATACCTGTATGCGTTGGGTAAATTCCTCTTCTCTTGAGGTCCCCAGGTACATTTCAATTTCCCAGACCCGTCAGCAAGTGACCTTCGTTACTTACTACAGATCAGGAAAGGTTACTGATGGGTATCTGGCTACTTTTCCAAAGGGCTTTCATTATTGGCCTTATATAAAATCAACCTTAATTCCTTAATGCAGTCTGGATACCTCTGGAAATGCTATTCCAGCCAAAACCTTGGTAAAATACCAGTGCTTTTATCATGTCATATAGAACAAAACAGATTTTTATTGAAATTATGCAAGTAAATGTATTGTCAGAAATTAAGAATACTTATAAATTCTGGATAAATCAAGGAGAAAGAAAAATACATGTTTCAAACTCTGCTCATAAGTACATACATTGCTTGAAAAGCTACAAATAGTTCAAAAGGCAGAGAATTATTTTCTTGACTTCTGGAAAACAGAAAAGAACCAATAATATTTCAAACAAAAAGCCATAATAAACTAGCCTAGTTCCATGTAACTGATTTCTGTTCTGTTTGAAGTTAGGTTAGCAATCCCAATAGACATGTTAACTTTCTAATGAAAGTTCTAAAAATCTACTTTTAGCCCAAAGGTACTCAATTTCCAAAGACATCAGGAATTTGAATTTGAGAGAATTCTTCAGCCTCTCTTAATATTTTATTTTATTATTTTTTTTTTTTTAGGATAAACTTGACTCACTTTCCTTTTAGATGAATTAAACTTATTACTGACAATATATGTTAGGGCAAACCAATGCTTTACAATATTGGAACACACACACACACAAATAAATAAATAAATAAATAAATATATATATATATACATACATATATAAAACCATAACCCATACAAAATTAATCACCACTTCATATTTGATGATGTTTCCTGTACATTTTTAATAAATTAAATAAGTTCAATTTGTTTTTCTATGCCTCTCTGTGGTCTTAATATTTCAAAAAGATCAAATTTAGAGTTGTGCTTTTTGTTTTCTGGACCGAGTTCAAACCTGCCAGCCTCAGTGCATGTGGCCAGCACTGCAACCACTGCACTACGGGCACCAAACCCCAAATTTAGAGTTTTGATTATGTAAGGTTTGTCAAATATCAAAAGGCCTAAAACATTGGTTCAAATAAGATTACATGTCAAAAGATTTTTAAGGGAATGGCATAGTCAACTGGATCACATGTATATTCTTTCACAAATTCTCTTCTCATTTAACCTTCACAGACAATCTACAAACATTCTAAACTTTCTTTAACTTTGCCTTGCCTTTCACTTTTTTACACAACCATTCTTTTTCAGGACAAAATTTGTCACACAAGATTCTTTCTTTAAATCATGCCATTCTTCTTTCTAATTTTTCTTACTCTTAAAATTTTCCACAAAACAGAATCTCAGTTTACTATGAAATCACCCATTCACTTGGCCAAACTGATAATTAGAAGGTTTAAAAAGCAAGAATCTTATGCTTTGACAAAGACTCAGTTTCTCTAACAATTTAAACAACCAAATGATTACATTTTACAAATGAGAGACATTTTATGAGATATAACATTGATACAGGATTTTCCTATTAAGAGCTGGACAAGGAACCCTCATTTTTCAGGCTCAGGGGAGCTCAGATATCAGACTCTCATCTCTAGGTACAAACTCTGAGCCCCAGCAAGGTCACGAATAAGCAGCCTGAAATCTTTTAGCTGGCTCCACCCAGACTAAGGAGCACACACCCTAATCCTCTCCTCAGACAAAAACTGCTACAAAGACCTAATAACCTTGCCCAAGGTTAGGGGCTGCATTCATCCATTTGCTAGGACATCCATTCCGTTTGTAAAGGTATTTTTTTCATCTATCAAGTCCTGGCCAAAATATCTCTCAGGGCCAAATATTGACCACTAGACAAGGGACTCATGCAAGAAATCTCTGACCTGGACCTCTTCCCCCCTTTCGGAGGCTATCCACCCAGGAGACCTGTTGCTGATATGAATACGGCACCATTCCCCATGAGATTTACACTCTCTCTTCCAGATTATCAAGGGCCATCCAGAGCTCACCAGACTGCCCGGACCACAACACTTTCCAAGGCATGGCTCCTCTGCCTATAGTTCTGGTACTCTCCACTCTATCTGCATGTCCCTCAGTTCAACAGAATGCCATTTCATCACTGATCTGTGGCCCGCAGTCTCAATTCTCAAATTCCTGAGACCAAAAACTTACTGAAGAAATTCCAGTAACAAAACTACAAAACCCTTTCTAATGTCTTTCCATTTTCCCCCAAGATGACATCGCTGCGTGGCTGCCCAAAGACAGAAAGTGGAAAACCTGGAACTTCCAGTTTCCCTCAGAATAGCCAGGGGGCAAAGTTGGAACAGGGAAGAAGGGCACACTCACACATTCATTTCACCCCATGAATGGGGTGGAAGGGCGAAACCCCACCTATTGTTACCCGTCTTAGTCATTCTCTAAGCACTCACATGCACATAATTCCAACTCATTTCTTAACCTAGGCAGCCTCGATTTCCCACTTGAGCTGCCACTTAGCCATAGGAGGCAAACCAATACTCCCTTAGGCCCTGTGAGGGGAGATCCAACTCCAACCTCAGAGTTCTCTCAGTCACACCACATCCACATACTCTCACACACCTTTCACAGATTGACTGGTGATCTAGCAGATCTGGTCTCACACACCTGTCAACAGATCTGCTGGCGATCTAACTCCCAGGAGATGATCAGGCTCCTCTTCCACTAAAATTGTAGTGGGCCCCAAATGGATTCTACCTTGCCTTAGATGTCTCCCTGTGTACCTGCTGGCGATCTAATGCCCTAGGAGGTGATCAGGCTCCTCTTCCACTAAAATTGTAGTGGGCTTCAAAAGGATCCTACCTTACTCTGGATGTCCTGGCGCCACCTGTTACTGGTTCCTCTCTGGTGCTCAGCCTCTGCAATGACCCTCCCTAGGGACCTTGCCAGCTGAGTCTCAACCAGACATTCCTCTGGGAGAATTTGTCCCAGGCACGCTCTGAGGACCTCATGGCCAGACCAGCAGGAGTTCCCCACGTGGGTTATCTGCGGTGTGGGCAGAACCTGACCCAAAGAACCTGGCTGCACGGTTTTTCCATCAAACCTCGCTTCCCGGTCAGGGAACCAAGAAATGTAGCAGGAAATCAACACAGAGAGAAGACTCCAGGCACCAGTTGATTAGAGGAGGTGGATTTATTCGCCAGGGTACTCGGAACACCAGCATGTTTCCCAAAACTGAGCCCCCGACTCAATCTCTTGCTTCTCTTTTATCCACCTTTCAGGGTGGTAGTGCACGTGAGGGTCATAAGACAGAGAAACATGGCATCATCCTCAAGGTCCCGGGCTCAAGGGGGAAGGTCGGATTCACCCGCATCCTTGAGACCGGTCAGACCACCTGCCCCAAAGGCAACAGAAAACCCAAGGAAGTTACTAGGTTACAATCTAGGCCCCATATATGTCAGGGGAGAAACACACAGACAGCAGAAATGCCTGAGGCTTGGCTGAGGCCTACACAAGTGGCTAGGATAGATTCTTTTAATTCTGCTTTTACTTTCCTGCCTCATTCTGTTTGAGGACAAAATTTAACACACAAGACTCTTTTCTTATACAATGCCATTTTCCTTTCTGTTTAACATCTCTTACTCTCAAAAAAAAAAAAAACATTTTTCACAAAACAGGATCAGTTTACTATGCAGTTAGTTATTCACTTGGCTAAACTGATAATTAGAAGGTTTAAAAGGCAAGAATCTTATTCTTTGACAAAACTCAGTTTCCCAAAAAATTTAAATAACCAAATTATTCTATTTTAAAAAACAGAGACATTTTATGGAATATAACATTAATACAGAATTTTCCCACTCAGGGCTAGTCAGGGACTCCATTTTTTTTTTTTTTAAGCACAAACAGATTGTCCTCTTTAAGCCACACCTCCTGAACTCTAGGAAGGTTATGAGTAAAGTAGTTTGAAATATCTCTGGGAGGTTTTTACCTTGAGTAGGGAGTACATATTTCAATTCTTTCCAGTGTGGGGTGGAGGGGGGACTGGGCTGTAATGATCTAAAAACTTTGCCCTAGGGGAGAGACTGCACTTATTTATTTGCTAAAACACTTACGAAATTTGTAAAGGTGTTTTCTCTTCTACTAAGTCCTGGCAAAAATTTCCCTTAGGTCTCTTCTCCCCTTCCAGAAGTTCAGGCACTTTCCATTCCCTCTGCATGCCCCTCTATCCAAAAAATCCCATTTTGTTACTGATCTGTGACCCATGGGCTCAATTCTTGAATCCCCAAGACTAAGGATTTACTGAAGAAAGAAATTGCAGTAACAAAATTAAAACATAGGCATCATTTTTGGTAACTTTTCACTGTTTCCCTAAGTCTCATATGGCCACAAAGGAAAGGGTCTGTGTGTTTAGTTCATTTACTAGGTGTGGAGTATAAGGAAGAAAGCAGAAAAGCAGAACATTCAGTTTTTCTTAGAATAGCCGGGGCGGGGGGGGGAGTTGTAGCAGGGAAGAAATGACCATGTGAGCTAGACTGTGCCCTGCAGTAGAATTATGGAGAATTTGCCCTTAGCCCTCATAGAATTCAGAGGATTAAAATTAAGAACACAAACTTACAGTAGAATCTAGCCAATTTGGAAATATTACACAGGTGGTAGTTTTATAATCTTTGAATACTTGAGCTTTAATAGTAGGTGTAAAATTAATTTTCTTTCAAGGGATATTGCAATCACCTGAACAATAAGGCATTTTTGTTATTCTTATTTACACAAAGTTTTTAATCTTCCTGGAGACATAGTTAGCACATAGTCTCCTGCAAACCCTTTCTTAAAATACTTGAGTACAGTTCTTAATGGGGTGGGTTTCCTGAGTGTGTTTTTTTATTTTTCTCAGACAAACCACAAACACATCACAGACCGCCACTGATAGAGTAAAAACAAAACAGGTATACAGACAGGGGCCACTCACACAATTGTTTTGCTTTGTGAAGGGGAAGTACTGGGGTTCTGCCTCTTGTCTAAAAGGCCTTCTGGGGGATCAGGGACAGGTAATTGAAGATAGAGAGGAGCAGAAATTGGAGGGGGCATTAAGGTGAAGGTACACCATAAGTTGTCTATTTAGGGGACTTAAGGCTAGCCACAACACTGACTTTTTTTTTCTTTCAATTTGATCTTCCTACCAATATGAATAAGGTAATTTCTTAATATGTGAGCTCTCTAAAATTTTCTTTAAATGAAGGAGTTTTTCTAGTTTGAAGAATACATCCTCTGGCCATTTATAGTTAGAGTTTTCTATGGTATATTTGTTCTAAAAGCAACTTAATCCAATGCCTTTGTATAAGGCCCAATGCCTCTTCACAGAAAAGGCCATTTCCAAGATTCCCAAAAATTCACCCTCAGAAATAGACTTTTGCTAGAATAAACAATGACAAAAGACTTACTCCTCAGAGCTTCACACATTCAGTACACAGAGTGTGCTACTTAGAATCTTCCCAGACTCCGAGTCTTTTCAGACTGGCCACCTGACATTTTCCCGACAAAACATGTCCTCTGGATGGCAGAGACTGAGGAGAGAATTCCCACTCAGTCACAAAGTCAAAACTTAAAACAGGATAAGAAGGAAACCTCACACAAAACAAAAACAAGTGACAGATAACAATAACAATAAGGGATTTTTTTTCCCTATTGTGTGTTTTTGTTTGGTTTATCAAAGATCAGATGGCAACAAGAGACTGGTTTCAGTATTTGGTTTTATATTCTGTTCCATATGTCTATGACTCCATATTTGCACTACTACCATGCTGTTTTGACTACTGTGAACTTGTACTATTGTTGCAGGAAGACAAGGTCCAATGGAGAGAAAGAGCACCCAAACACCATGTTTATAAGATGAAGGGCTTTATTCACCAGCCGGGAGCTTATGGTATAGAAGAATTCCAAATGGCCATGCTCCTTAACTGGCTTGGTCTTTCCCTTTTTATCCACAGTCAAAAAGTTCCAGCCCACATATACCTTTCTCATTGGCCAGTTTGAATCAAGAAGGAGATGCTATTCTAGCCCCTACAGAACTACAGAATTTCACGGAACATGAAAATTTCCAAGTTCCAGGAAGTTAAGTTTACAAATTCCCAAGAGCTGAGTCACCAGGGAGAGGACCCTTCATGTGTATCCTTGTGGTCTCCTTGAGAAGACCTGTTCTCCTAGACCTCACCCTTCTTGGTTATCCTCACTCATTACCCCTCTTTGAGACTCCAATATATTTTAATTTGGGGTCTCAATATCAGCTTGTTTCTGCAGGTGCCAATATTAATTACTTATTAGCACTGAGGTTTTAGGGACTATGACTCTTCCTGGGTTTTCTAGGCAGGCCTTAATAGTACTGTGGTGGTGGGCCAATATACATATGAGTTTTTACTTTTCCCTGTGTGACATGTTACCCCCACTTTTCCCAAAGTTCAAAGTCCAATCAAGACAAGTCCCTCGAGGATTTTCCTCAGGCTTCAGCCATGCATTGACCACCCAGCTCCCAGTGCTCCCAGTATGTGGCTGGAACATAGCATGTTGGCTATCTTAAAAGTTACCTTTACTTTCCAAGGGGCAGTGAAGAGCTATAAAGCCAGCTGTGATGACTCCAGGTAAGGATTCCTTTCACCTTCTCACTGCTGTGCATGTGTTCAGGATGATGTTGTAAAGTACTTTTTACCTTGGTTTCAGTGGGACCAGTTTCTGATTCTGGATCTAGACTTGCTCTGCTTGATTCTCCAGAGAGAAAGGAATTACAGACACAAAAGGCTAAACAGAACACAGTTAATTACCCCAGTGGAGATTTTCCCTGCTACTCTTTCTAGGGTTTTTGTCTATTCAGTTCAGTCTTTCCCAGTACTTTTAAGAGTTCCTGCTAAATTGCAGAGGATTGACAGAGGCTTCTTTGAATAACACCAGTGGGATGGCCTGTACCCAATTAAGCTTTAAACCTGTCAGCTTTTACCAATTTCTGTTCTTATGGTCTTGTTCAGGCACTTTACTCTGTCTAAGCTTTGAGGCCTATAAGTTATTCAAAACATTAGCTTATTATTTGCAGTAGTTTTGTTACAAAGGCTAGACCATTATCAAATGTAAACCAGAGTGGGAAATTAAACCATGGGAAAATTTATCTGTGCAATACTTTCACTATTTCAGGGGTTCTTTTTTTTTCTTTGGTTTTTGGCCAGGGCTGAGTTTGAACCCACTACCTCCAGCATATGGGGCTGGCGCCCTAATCCTTTGAGCCACAGGTACTGCCCTTCATGAGTTCTTTTAATCCCCATGGGGAAGGCTTTTACCTATTCCAAGTCTGAAAGACCATCACCAGCAAGTACTTGTTTCCTCTAAACCTGGGCATTTCACTGAAGTCTACCTGAAAGTCCTCGAAGGACATTACTCCATATGACTGGATTCCTGGGGATACTGTCAGTCATTGGCACTCATTGACACACTGTAGACTGACAGTTATGGCCAGGGCTGCAAGGTGGGAGATGTAGAAGTACCAGCCCAGCAACTTCACCACATACTCCTGTCACCACGGTGCCTCCTAGAACCTGGGGGAACTGCTACTCATTCATCTTGCATCTTTATCCATTCTCCCTCCGTATCCTGGTTCTTCTCCATTGCCAATTGGTCCTGCTTTCCCTAGGAGTAGATAGGTGAGAGGTCCAGAACCCACGGGATTAGGGAAGCCACTTGTGACACCTGGTATTGTTTAAACATGGCCCTTTTTGCCTTAGTACCAACCCTAATATTCCCTTTAATGATGGTGGAAGCATCTCCTTGATATCCACAACAGTGCATCACTGCCACCTTCCAGTGTTTCTATACTGCCTCTAGCAAGTGAAGAGTCTCCTGTTGATACTTAATGTTCTTTTCCCCAGAATGTAATAGTCCCTTCTCCTTGTACAATGCCCTGTGCACTTGGAGAGTCAGAAAAGTATTCACATTTTCCCCTTGACGTAGTTCTAAGCCTAGAGTCAAGGCAATTAACTCAGCTGTCTGAGCCAATGTTCCTTGGGGTAGGGGGTTAGCCTCTACAGTCTCTGTTAAAATAACCACTGTATACCCAGCTCGCCACTAACCTTGCACTGTCATGTAAATGCTTCAGTCTACATACAAGCCACAGTTTGCAACTGTCCAAGGCTGATCATGCAAGTCAGGTCTGCTAGAATATACATTATCTATAACTTCTGTATAGTCATAATCAGTTTCTCTTCCACTGACTTGAAAAGCATGGTTGAGTTCAGGGTGTTCTTACATTAGAGAGCCAAAAATGTCCCTTAGTGTCCATTAAAGTGACCACAGAGTGGGGTACTTTCACTCTGAGATTCTGCCCTAGAGTCAGCTTATCAGCTTCTTGCACATGGAGAGCAGTAGCAGCTAGAGCCTATAAGCATGGTGGCCATCCTTTTGCCACTCCATCCGACTGCTTAGAGAAGCAAGCTCCAGTCCTTGGCCAGGACCGACCAGCTGGGTTAGCACATTTACAGACATCTTTTCTCTCTCTGAGATATGCAATGTGAAGAGGTTGGCCAAGTCTGCTAGCCCTAATGCAAGTGCATTTATCAGCCTCATCTTTAGCTGGGAGAAGGCATGTTCCTGTTCTTCTCCCCATTCTAAGGGCTCTACTTCCTCTCTTTAGTTGCCTCATGAAAGGGCTTAGCCAAGATGGCAAAGTTGGGGATCCAAAGATGACAAAAGTGAACCACATGGTGCCTATGAATTTACAAACCTGTTTTTGACTCATGGGGGTAGGGAGGCAATTAACGATCTGTCTCCATTTCATGCCTAGATACATCTATCCCTCCTGGATGGTAAATCCTAAATAACATACTTGCTGCTGGCAAATCTGGGCCTTTCATTTGGACACTTTATAGCCACATACTTTTAGATGTCATAAAAGACGTTTCATGCCTCAGGCACAGCGCTCCTGGGTAGAGTGCACTAAAAGGAGGTCATTGACATATTGGAAGAGTACACATTGTAATTCCTCAGCCAGGAATTTCTGGAGGTATTGACCTAGCACTTCTCCAAAAACTGTTGGTGTTTTGAACCTCTGTGGTAACCTGGTCCATGTATACTGGATCATAGTTTCCATGTCTGGTCTCTCCCACTGGAAAGCAAGCAGCCTCTGGCTTTCTGGAGCCAGGCTTATACTGAAAAAGCCATCTTTTAAGTCCAGGAAAGTGGGCTACTTGGTTTCTGCTGATAGCAGACTCAGCAGAGTATATGAATTAGGCACAGTAAGATGCAGTGTTACAGTTGCACCATTTACTGGGAAACTCTCATTTTAGCTTTTAATTTTTCCTGAGGTATCTATATAGACACAGTAAATACATTTAATACTGCACAAATTTTTCCATTGTAGCCAACAGGTGACCTTTGTTGAGTCTTAAGCCTTCAGAGAAAAATAATTACTGTATATAATTCTATACTGTTTGGCCAATCTCTTAGTCCCATTTAACAGATCAATTTAGTAAAACAGTTATGTCTCATTTTCTGATTTGTTAGTACAGACAAGGCTGGGATCTAATACAGGTGGGCCACAGCTTTTTTTCCTCTTTGAATCATTTTTCTCTCTCCAATTTCTATCTTTACTAAAGACAAATTATAGCAGAACTAACTTAGTTGCCAAAATGAACTGTACCTTCAATATACTGGGTCTGATTATTTGCATAAAGTACAGTAAGAATAATTATTAGCCATTTAGGCTATTCTTTCCTTTAAAATTGGCTTTGCTGGAACCTTTTGTAAGGAATCTTAGGCTGGACTTTCTCAAAAGCCTTTCTGAGCCCAGGTTTCATATGTGCCATTAGATACCTGTATGCAATGGGTAAATTCCTTGTCTTTTGAGGTTCCCCAAGCATATTTTGATTCCTGGACCCGTCAGACCTTCATTACTTACTACAGATCAGAAAATGTTACTGATGGGTATCTGGCCAGTTTTCCAAAGGGCTTTTTTTAATTGGCCTTATAAAGTCAACCTGAAATCATTAATGCAGTCTGGACACCTCTGCAAATGCTATTCCAGCCAAAGCCTTGGTAAAATAACCAATGCCTTCATCATGTCCTATAGAACAAAACAGATTTTTAAAAAAATTTTTTCCAGCAGCAAAGAACAAGGTTTATGTAGCATGAACAAGTGGAATTATCTCAGGAATGCAAGGTTGGTTCAATATACAAAAATCCATCAATATAATACAACATATTAACAGAATAAAGGACAAAAACTACATGGCAATCCTGATACAGAAGTATTTGACAAACAACAAAACAGATTCTTATTGAACTTATGCAAATAACTGTATTGTCAGAAATTAAGAATACTTACAACTGGATTTCAAATTCTGGAGAAATCAAGAAGACAGAAAAAAATACATGTTTCAAATTCTTCTCATAAGTACATACATTGCTTGAAAAGCTACAAGTAGCCCAAAAGACCGAAAATGGTTTTCTTGACTTCTGAAAAACAGAACATAGATAGAATCAAAAATATTTTGAAAAAAAAGTCATAACAAACTAGCCCAGTTCTAGGTAACTGATTTCTGTTTGGTTTTAAGTTAGGTTAGCAATACTCATAGACATGTTACCTTTCCAATGAAAGTTCTAAAAATCTGCTTTTAGTCCAAAGGTGTTCAATTTCCAAAGATATCAGGAATTTGAATTCCAGAGAATTCATCAGTCTCTCTTAATATTTATTTTTCTTTTTAGGATAAACTTTGGACTCAGCCAGTTACATAAAATACATTCTTTTTTTTAGAAGAATTAAAATTATTACCAACAATATATGTTAGGATAGACCAATCCCTTATACGTTAGGATAGACCAATGCTTTATACATTAGGACAGACCAATGATTTATAATATTGAACATATATATAACCATAACCCATAGCAAATTAATCACCATTTCATATTTGGCAATGTTTTCTATACATTTTTAATAAATTGAGTAAGTTTAATTTATTTTCCTATGACTTTCAGTGGTCTTAATATTTCAAGAAGACCAAATTTAGAATTGTGAGGGGGTTTTTTGTTTGTTTGTTTTGGGTTTTTTGTTGTTATTGTTGGCCCTGGCCCAATTGGAACCTGCCAGCCTCAGGGTATGTGGCCAGCAATGCAACCACTACACTATAGGTGCCAAGCCCCAAATTTTGATTTTGGAAGAAATGTCAAACATCAAAGGCCTAAAACATTTGTTTAAACAAAATTACAAGCCAAAAGATTCTAAAGGAAATACATAGTCAACTGGATCACATGTAATTTCTTTCACAAATTCTCTTTTAGAAGCTTCATTTAACCTTCAGAGACAATCTACAAACATTCTAAACTTTCTTTAACTTTTGCCCCGACTTTCACTTTCTTACACAGTCATTCTGTTTCAGGACAAAATTTATCATATAAGATTCTTTCTTTACACAATGGAATTTTCCTTTCTGTCTAATTTCTCTTACTTTCAAAAACTCACTTCCAACAAAACAGGATCCCAGTTTGCTATGAAGTTACCAACTCACTCAGTGAAACTGATGATTAGAAGGTTTAAAAGATAAGAATCTTATCCTTTGACAAAGACTCAGTTTCCCCAACAATTTAAATAACCAAATTATTACATTTTACAAATGAGAGACATTTTATGAGATATAAAATTGATACAGGATTTTCCCACTCAGGGCTGGTCCAGGAACCCTCATTTTTCATGTTCAGGTGAGCTCAGATATCAGATTCCCATCTTCAGGTACAAACCCACTGAGCCCCAGCAAGGTCATGAACAAGCCCGAATCCTTTTGGATTTCTCCACCTAACTAAGGAGTATCCCTTCCCCAGACAAAAACCACAGGAAAGACCTAATAACCTTGTCCAAGGTGAGGGGCTGCATTTATTCATTTGCTAGAACACCCATTCAATTTCTAAAATATTTTTCCATCTACCAAGTCCTTGCCAAAATGCCTCTCAGGGCCAATTATTTACCCCTAAACAAGGGACTCAAGCAGGAAACCTCTGGCCTTGGCCTCCTCCCCTCTTCCAGAGGCTGTCCACCTTGGAGAACTGTTGCTAATTTGGATATAGCCCTGTCCAGCACGAGATGTACACTCTCTCCCTCAGATTTTCAAAGGCCATCCCGAGCTCATCAGACTGCCTGAATGGCAACAGTTTCCAAGACACAGCTCCTTTGCCAATAGTTCTGTCACTCTCCACTCCTTCTGCATGCCCCTCAGTCCAAAAAATCCCATTTTATCACTGACATTGATCTGTGGCCCACAAGCACAGTTCACAAATTCCTGAGACCAAAGACTCACTGAAAATATTCCAGTAACAAAATGACAACATCGTTTCTAATGTCTTTTCATTTTGCCCCAAGACCCACATGGCCATGTGGCTGCTCTCAAACACAGAAAGGGGAAAATCTGTAACTTCCAGTTTCTCTCAGAATAGCTATGGGCAAAGATGGAGCAGGGAAGAAGGGCACACTCATTCATTCATTTCACCATGTGAATGGAAGGGGGTAGGGAAACCCCACTTATTGTTACCCATTTCAGTCATTCTCCAAGCACTCACATGCACAAAATTCAAGCTGCCACTTAGCTATAAGAGGCAAGCCAACACTCCTCTAGGCCCTGTGAAGGGAGGTCCAACTCCACCCTCAGAGTTCTTTCAGTCACATCTCTCAACAGACCTGCTGGTGATCTAACACCTAAGGAGTTGATCAGGCTCCTTCTTCCACTAAAACCATAGTGGGACCCCCAGATTGATCATACCTTGCCTTAGATGTCTCCCTGTGTAGGTACCTGCATGCCAATTCCTCCTGGTATTTGACTTCTTGGAGACCTGCCAAGGGGGGTTCTTTCTCCACCCAGCCAAGGTATCCACACAGGGAGGCTGAATTGTCTCCCCAGCATGCTCAGTGGTTCACAGAGCCCAGGCCAATCGCGGGACCCATGTGGTTGTCCAGATGATTGGTGGCAACTACCCGATGCATGTTCTCTCCTATGGTGATCTTGATTCCTGGTCAGGGAACCAAAAATGTTGCTGGAAGACAAGGTCCAACTAAGAGAAAGAGCACCCAAACACCACATTTATAAGAGGAAGGGATTTATTCACCAGCTAGGAGCTTACTGCATAAAAGAATTCCAAATGGCCATACTCCCCTACTGTCTTGTTCTTTCCTGTTTTATTGACAATCAAAAAGTTCCAACCCATAGGTATCCTTCTTATTGGCAAGTTTGAATCAAGCAGGAGATGTTATTCCAGCCCCTACAGAACTATAGGATTTCACAGGACTTGGAAATTTCCAAGTTCCAGGAAGTTAAGTTTACAAATTCCCAAGAGCTTAGTCACCATAGAGAGGACCCTGAAGGTGTATCCTTGTGGTCTCCTTGAGAAGACTGGTTCTCCTAGACCTTACCCTTCTTGGGTATCTTCTCTCACTATAGCCTGAAGACTCATAGGGTCTTGCCTCTCGCTTTGTTTTTATTACTAAGAATAGCCTTAGCTATACGACTTTTTTTTCTGGTTCCATTACAAAAGAAGTACTATTTTATTTCCAGTTCTTCAAAATATGATGTTGGTGTTTTAATGGGGATTGCATTGGGTAGAATAGACACTTTGACAATGTTCATTCTATACAACCAAGAGCATGATATATTCTTCCATTTATTCATGTCTTCTGCAGTTTCTTTTCTTAGGATTTCAAAATTCACTTTGAAAGTTTCTTTCTCCTCTTTTGTTAGTTATATTCCTACATATTCCATATTCTTTGAAACTACTGTGAAGGGAATTATGTCCTTGATTTGCTTCTCAACTTGGTTGTCTTTGGCATATACAAAGGGTACTGATTTGTGGACATTGATTTTATGCACTGAGACATTACTGTATTTCCTGATCCCTTCTGGAGTTTTGTGGCTGAGTCTCTAGGGTTTTCTAAGTATGAGATCATATCATCAGAAAAGAGTGAGAGCTTTTCCTCCTTTATCTGTATTTAGATGTCCTTTATAATCTTCTCTTTTCTGATTGCATGGGCTAGATCTTCCAGCACAACATTGAATAATAGTGGTGACAGTTGACATTCATGTCTAGTTCTAGTTCTAAGAGGAAAAAGTTTCAGGTTTATTCCATTCAGTAGCTGTGGGTTTGTTGTAGATGGCTTCAATCAGCTTAAGAAATGTGCCACCTATGCGTATTTTTGTAAGTGTTCTTGTTAGAAAATAATTCTGAATTTTGTTAAATGCTTTCCTTGCATATATTGAGAGGATTATATTTTATTTTGCTTCTATTGGTATTATGTATTACATTTATGGATTTGCATATGTTAAACCAGCCTTGCATACCTAGGAAGAAGCCAACTTGTTCATTCTGTATAAGCTTTTAATGTATAGCTGCAATATATTAACTAAGATTTTGTTGAATATTTTTGCATTAGTATTCATTAGTGGAATTGGTTTATAATTCTTCAGTTGAATCTATTCCTGGTTTTGGAATTAAGGTGATATTTGCAGCATGGAACATGTTAGGGAAAGTTCCTTTCTTCTCAGTGTTTTAGAATAGGTTCTGAAATATAGGCACAAGCACATCTTTGAAGGTTTGATGGAGTTCAGATGTCAAGAAATCTGGTCCTGGGCTTCTTTTTGTTTGTTTAATTTTAAGCTTTTTAATTGTTTCTGCAATTTCAAAGTTTAATATTGGTCTGTTCAAGATATATAGTTTTCCTGTGTAAATGATGAAGAGGGTATGACTCCAGGTATTGGTCTTTTGCCTCCACATTGACAAATTTCTGGTGCATAGAGTTTTGGTATTAGAAATAATGTCTTGTATCTCTGAGATGTCAGTTCCCATTTCCTCTCTTTTTTTTGATTTAGGTTACTAAATATTTTATTTTTCTATTTATGCTTAATCTGGCCAATGGTTTATGAATTTTATTTTTCTTCTTGAACAATCAACTTTTTGTTTGATTAATTTTCTGAATGATTCTTTTATTTTTAATTTAATTTACTTCTGATTCAATTTTGGTTATTTCTTTTTTTCTTCAAGGTTTGAAATTGGATTGCTCTCCCTTTTTCATTTATTTAAGATAATTCAGTAGTTTGTTGATGTGGTTTCTTTCTGTTTTTGGATATAGGCATCTAATGCAATAAATTTTTCTCTTATGTCCACTTTTGTAGTTTCCCACAGATTTTGGTAGCTTTTGTCTTCATTGTTTTTATGCTCAAAGAAGTTAATGATTTACTTTTTTATCTCTTCCTTGAAGCAACTGTCATTTAGCATAAGCTTGTTTAATTTCCATGTCTTTGTGTAAGGATGAAAATTTTTGTTGAAGTTAAGTTCCACCACTATTGCCTTGTGGTCTGAGAAGATACAAGGTAAAATTTCAATACATTTGATTTTTTTTTTTTGAGATTTGATTTATGTCCTAGGATATGATCTAGTTTGGATTATGTTTAATGGGCCAATGAGAACAATGTCTATTCTTTAGCTTTAGGAGGGAGGGAGTGTTCTGTATATGTCTATTGAGCACAGTTGTTCTAGTGTTATGTTTAAGTCTATTGTATCTTTGCTTAGTTTCTGTTTGGAGGATCTCTTCAACACTGTAAGAGAAGTGTTGAAGAGCTCCACTATTATGTTGTTATAGGATATCATTTTGCTCAAACTAATTAAAGTCTGCTTCAAAAATCTGGGAGCATTTAAGTTGGGTACATAAATATCCAGAATTTAAATGTCTTCTTGTTGTATTGTTCTCTTGACTGATATCAAGTGTCCATCTTTGTCTTTTTTTTACTTTAGTTGCTTTAAATACTCCTGTTAAACTGTTAAACTCTCCTTTCTTCTGATTCCCAGTTGCCTGAATAATTGTTTTCCATCCCTTAAGTCTGAGTTTTACTTTGTCCTTCAAGGCTAGGTGTCTTTCCTGGAGAAAGCATACAGATAGCTTGTGCTTTTTTTATCCAATGGGCAAGCCTGTTCCTCTTCAGTGGGGAATTCAAGCCATTAACATTGTTGCGAGTATGGGTAAGTGTGATGGAGTTCTATTCATCTTATTTTTGTGAAAGTCCATTGCTTAGTTTTACCTTTTATATCATTATGGAAGCTATACTTTGTCCTTTAGTTTTGGGGTGCTTAGTTTTTTGGTGGTCCTTTTGGGTGGTCAATGTGTGGAATGGGTCTGAGTATGTCTGTAGAGCTGGTCTTTTTGTGAGAAACTTCCACAATGTTTGCATATCAGTAAATGATTTGATTCTTCCTCTGTTTTAAAGTTTATCTTAGGAGAATAAATACTAGGGTAAAAATTGTTTTGTATAAGTAGGTTGAAGGTAGATGACTATTGTCTTCTGGATTGAAAAGTTTCATCTGAGAAGTCTGTGGTCACCCTGATTTGCCCCAGTTAGTCAGTTAGTGCTCACTCCTGGATACTTGAAGAATCTTCCCTTTCATCTCAACTTTAAATAGGTTCATGAGAATGTTTTTTGGAGAAACTCTACTTAAGATGAGATGACCTGGGTTTTGATATCCGTTTGTAAGGACTTTGTTACACTATTTGGTGATACTTAAGAAATTTTCATTTATGATTTCTTCTAGTAGGGCTTCTATTCCTCTGGGCTATTCTTCTTCCTCTTCTGAGATAACCTATAATTCTTATGCTTGTATGCTTCATGAAGTCCCATAATTCTCTCATTGAATGTCCTACCTTTTCTTTCTTTTTATTTCTGTGTCCTTAACTGCCTGACTTAGCTCAGAGCTTTATCCTCTACCTCTGAGATTGGTTCTTCTGCAAGGTATTATTTGTTATTGCTACTTTATACTGCATCTTTAAGTTCCTGGACTGACTGTTTCAATTCCTTAACCTCCACTATAATCATTCTTTATGCTTCATATCATTTGTCTCTTATTAGATAAGTGGTTCTCAACCTTCCTAATGCTACAGCCCTTTAATAAAGTTCCTGTGGGTTGTGAGAGGTTGAGAACTGCTGTATTAGATTCTGCTTTTAGATATCCTTTTGATTATTTCCCACATTCTTAGCTTTTTCCCCCATTGTTTTTACCATCCATAATTTAAGTTCCTTTTCTGTCACTTTTAACATTTCTTTATAGGTGGAATCCTCTGCAGCAGCTACCTCATGATCCCCTCTGGAAAGCAATGCTTTGTTCTGATTTTCATGTTGCCAGGATTTTGTTTTTATTTTTTATTTCTTCCTCTTGAGTGTTTTCTTTTTCTCTGTTTCCTTATGTTACTTTTTCCTTTCATGTCTTCCTGCTCTTTGAATAACTGTGTCTCCAATCTAAGGGGTTAGAGTATCTTTTTGGTAAAGGACTAGAAGGAAGGCTCAGTGCCTGTAGCTCAGCGGCTACGGCAACAGCCACATACACCAGAGCTAGTGGGTTTGAATCCAGCCCAGGCCTGCCAAACAACAATGAGAACTAGAACCAAAAAATAGCTGGGCATTGTGGTGGGCATCTGAGAGTTTGAGGTTGCTGTGAGCTGTGATGACATGGCACAAGTCCCAGGGTGACATAGTGAGACTCTGTCTCAAAAAGAAAAAAAAAAAAAAGAGAAGAGTGAAAATTAAGAGGATATAAAAGATTAAAAAAAAAGGATAGCGAAAGGAAAAGGGTGGAGTAAAAGGGAACATTGACAAAAAGCAGAGAGGATCAGAAAAAAAAAAGATGGGAATAATAGTGTTGTACAGTAGGGTATTTAACCTCCAACTATAAATCCCAACCTCTGGTGGTCATGTTTGGATGGGTTTCTCAATGTCTGGAGCTTTTTGTAAGTCTGAGGAGACACAAGAACCCACCTCCAACAAACAGAGTTGAAAAAAAATGCTATAAATCAAATAAAAAAAAACCTTAAGGAATAAAATTATGGAAAAAGTTCAAATATCTACATTTCCCAAAGCTATCTACAGATTCAATGCCAACTTTATTAAAATACCAACAACATACTTTCAGGACTTGGAAAAATTAATGCTTTGTTTTGTATGGAATCAGAAAAAACCCTGTATAGCCAAGGCAATTCTTAGTAATAAAAACAAAGTGAGGGTCATCAGCCTACCAGACTTTAGACTGTACAAAAAGGCCATAGTGATCAAAACAGCATGGTAGTGGCACAAAAATAAAGACATAGATATCTGGACCTGAAGAGAAAAACATGAAATGAAGTTAACGTCTTACAGCTACCTAATCTTTGATAAACCCAACAAGAGCATACATAGTGGGAAAGAATCCTTATTCAATAAATGGTGCTGGGAGAACTGGATAACCACATGTGAAAGACTGAAATTGGACCTGGACCTTTTGCCACTCACTAAAAACAATTCAAGATGAATAAAAGATCTAAATCTAAGACATGAAGCAATAAAAAATCTTGACAAAAGTGGGGGAACAACACTTTAAGTTATTGGCCTAGGAAAAGGCCTTATGAAGAAGACTCCAGTGGCAATTGCGACAGCAGTAAAAAAACAAAGTAGCTTAGCAGTCCACATCCAGAACCTACCTAAGCTGGGCCCGAGACCTGGCCAGTCCTGGGCCCTGACAAGTGGTGTCAGAAAGAGACTGTGACAAGAATGGGAAGAGATATTTGCATATTATGAATCAGACAAAAGATTTATAATGAGGATCTACAGAGAACTCAAATTAATCAACATAAAAAGAACCAACAATCCCTTACATCTATGGGCAAGAGAAATGACTAGAAACTTCTCTAAGGAAGACAGATGGATGGCTAACACATATATGAATAAATGCTCATTGTCCCTAATTATCAGAGAAATGCAAATCAAAACCACCTTGAGATACCACTTTATCCCAGTGAGAATGGTCCACATCACAAAGTCTCAAAGTTGCAGATGGTGGTGTGGATGTGGAGAGAAGGGAACACTTTTACATTGCCAGCGGGACTGTAAATGAATACCATAGTTTTGGAAGGATGTATGGAGGATCCTCAAAGAACTCAAACTAGACCTCTAAATTGATCCTGCAATCCCATTACTGGACATCTACCCAGTAGAAAAAAATCATTTTATCATAAGGACATTTTGCACTAGACTGTTTATCACAACTCAATTTACAATAGCCAAAATGTGGAAATAACCTAAATGCCCACCAATCCAGGAATTAAGAAGCTGTGATATATATATATATATATCATGGAATATTATTCAGTCACTGAAAAAGATGGAGACTATACATGTTTTGTGCTAGCTTGAATGGAGGTGGAACACATTCTTCTTAATAAAGCATCACAAGAACCGAGAAGAGTGCAGTGTACTCTATTTTGATATGGAGACAATTGATGACCTAGTACACAGTGGAGGGTGGGGAAATGGGGGAGCAGAGAGAGGGAAGGAGGGAGGAGTAGGAGGCATGGTGTTTGGTATACCTCTTCGGGGAGGAACACATTTACAAGAGGGAATTTGCCTGGGAAATGCAATTAGCATAACCTGGTTCTTTGTACCCTCAATGAATCCCCAACAACAACAACAAAAAATAACGTATAATAAAATAAAATTTGGGGGGCAAGAAATATAGGGCAGAGAAACTAGCAAAAATGAAGCCCTTATTATTAAAGAAGGAAACAATGAAAAATTATAATTGCTTGAGAAAAGCAAGAAAAACAAAAAAAACTAGAGAAAAAAAGTTGAAAAAAATTTTAAAAAGAAAAAATCTCTCTCTCTAAATTCGAGAGCAAGATGGCGGCCAACTAACAGCTTCTGTGCAACTGGGAACAGTGAGACTTGGGAGAGAAGACTCCAGGCATCTCTCGCCAGTGGGCTCTGTCCAGAACTTCCCTTTGGTGACATAGGAAGTCAGCAAGAGACTTTTGGACACCGTCAGCAGGATAAAAGCAGTGGAAAACTGGACAATGGTAGGTGCATTTGTTCAGTTGGAGGCTGCCTGCAGCTGAAACCATAGCAACAGTGAGACTGCAAGCAGGAAAAGACTTACCTGTGTGCTGTTTTGGTTTTTTTGGACGTGGGAACTCCATTGAACTGCCCTGGGAGACCTTGGGTGGGTATGTGAACAACTTTGGGCATTGTCTGTGGCTCTAGACTAAGATGTTGAGCCAGAAAGCAGCTAATATCATTCAGCTGTGGGCTGCCTGCATAGCTACTGTGGGGGAGGTGCCTCTGCCTGTTGCAGTAGGGGGATCTGCCAGGAGAACTTGGGCAAGTAATCTAGTGACTGAGCTGCCCAAAGGTGGGGACTGAGATGCTGGGGAAGAGCCAAGATCTAAGTGTGTGGTAGATTAACAGCCTTGGCCTTTAGGGCATACAGAGAGACCCGTTTTGGCTCACTGGATAAGGAGGCAGCCAAGCCAGGAGAGATCCCAGCGCTAAGTGCTTTCCTTAGAAAGCTTCTGATTGGGCTAGAATTAGGTTGTAGCTTTCATTTGAGATCTATAAATTAGTTTCATAATAGGGCTGTGTACATTGGATACTTTTTCTTCCATTCTTGTGATACTTTGCTAAGAAGAACATTTTCCAGTTACATCCATGTAAACAT